>NC_052146.1:167275041-167575041 GCF_902713615.1 Scyliorhinus canicula
GTATCGATCTATCTGCCTAATAATCGATCAATCTGTCTACCTATGTATCTAACAATCAAGCGATATGTCTGTCGATCTATCTCGCTGTGTTTGTATCCATGTATCTCTCCATCTTGCTATCTATGATTGATAGATAGATAGAAAGATAGACGGACAGATACATAGATAGAAAGATATCTATCTATCTATCTGTCTGTCTGTCTGTCTATCCATCCATACATCCATCTATCTATCTATCTATATTTCTGTCTATCTGGAACATAGAACATAGAACATTACAGCGCAGTACAGGCCCTTCGGCCCTCAATGTTGCGCCGTCCTCTGCAACCCTTCTAAACTCCCTCTACACTATCCCTTGTTGTCCATATGGCTATCCAATGACAATTTGAACGCGCGTTTAGTGTTGGCGAGTCCACTACTGTTGCAGGCATGGTATTCCACGCCCTTACTACTCTCTCAATAAAGAACCTCCCTCTGGCATCTGTCCTATATATATCTCCCTTCAATTTAAAGCTATGTCCCCTCTTGCTGGACATCACCATCCGCGGAAAATGGCTCTCAATGTCCACTGTATGTAATCCTCTGATCATCTTGTATGCCTCAATTAAGTCACCTCTTAACCTTCTTCTCTCTAATGAAAAGAGCCTCAGGTCCTTCACCCTTTCCTCGTATGATCTTCCCTCCATACCAGGCCAATTCTCGTAAATCTCCTCTGTACCCTTTCCAATCCTTCCACATCCTTCCTATAATGTGGCGACCAGAACTGCACACAATACTCCAAATCCGGCGCACCAGAGTTTTGTCCAACTGCAACATGATCTCATGGCTCCGAAACTCAATTCCTCTACCAATAAAAGCTAACACACCGTATGCCTTCTGAACAACCCTCTCAACCTCGGTGGCAACTTTCAGGGATCTATGGACAACGTCTCCGAGATCTCTCTGCTCGTCCTCACTACCAGGAATCTTACCATTAGCCCAGCACTCTGTCTTCATGTTATTCCTTCCAAAATGAATCACTCCACACTTTTGTGCATTACCCTCAATTTGCCACCTGTCAGCCCAGCTCTGCAGCTTATCTCTGTCCCTCAGTAACTTGTAACATCCTTCTGCACAGTCCACAACTCCACCGAATTTAGTGTCATCTGCAAATTTACCCGCCAATCCTTCTACGCCCTCCTCCAGGTCATTTATAAAAATGACAAACAGGAGCGGCCCCTTGTGGTACACCACTAGTAACTGGACACCAGTCAGAGCATTTCTCATCAACCAACATCATTTGTCTTCTATCAGCTAGCCAATTTCTGATCAAAACTGGTAAATCACCCTGAATACCATGCCTCTGTATTTTCTGCAATAGGCTACCATGGGAAAACTTATCAAACGCGTTACTGATAGATGGATGGACAGATCGCCAGATTGATAGATAGACAGACAGACAGATAGAATGGTAGATAGATAGATAGGTATATAGCGAGATAGCTAGATGGATCGGTAGGTGGTTAGACAGATCGTAGATTGATAGATAGATAGACAGATAGATAGACATATAGATGGATGGATAGTAAGTATCTATAGGTTTATTACTCTATCGCTCTATTGGACTGTCTGTATAACTATCTATCTATATATCTGGGTATCTGTATTACTATCGATCCACCTATCTGTCTATCTCTCTGTCTATCCATCTGTCTATCTATAAATTTATTTATCTATCTATCGATCTATCGGCCAAATAATCGATCAATCTGTCTATCTATGTATCTAACAATCAACCGATATGTCTATCTATCTGTCGATCTATCTCGCTGTGTTTGCATCGATGTACCTGTCTATGTTGCTATCTATGTGTCTATCTATCGATCTCATGATCTGTCTATCTCTTTATCTATCTATCTATCTGTCGATATATCTATCTATCGATCAATCTATCTATCTATCTATCTATAAATCTATCTATCTATCTATGTACCTGTCCGTCTTTCTATCTATCTTACTATCTATGCATCTCTCCGTCTATCTTTCTATCTATCTTTCTATCTATCTATCAATATAAATATCTATTACTCTGTCTATATACCTTTCTACCTATTTATCTATCTATATATACAGGTATCTATATTACTAGCGATCATCTATGGATGTATCTATCCACATGTCTATCTTTCCATCTATCTAAGAATATAACGATACACTGATCTGCCGCTATAACTATCCTTCTAACTACCTATCTGTACACTCGAAAGTATATTACTGTCAATTTAACTACCTATCAATCTATGTATCTATATAACGATCGATCTGTCTGTCCATCTATCTATCTATCTATCTATCTATCTTAATTTGCTGAGAAAATCACTTTTATGCCATAAAAGACTGTTTGGCAAAAAATAGTGAATTTTGATGCAAGCAGTTCGTCAAAATGCTTAATTCGATGAGGGAATCACTTTTATGCCATAAAAGAATGTTTGGGCAAAGAATTGTGGATATTGATGCAAGCAGTTCGTCAAAATGCTTTATTCGACGAGAAAATCACTTTTATGCCATAAAAGACTGTTTGGCAAAGAAGGGTAAATTTTGATGCAAGCAGGTTGTCAAAATGCTTAATGCGCGGAGAAAATCACTTTTATGCCATAAAAGACTTTTTCGGAAGAAATAGTGAATTTTGATGCAAGCAGTTTGTCAAAATGCTTACTTCGCCGTGAAAATCACTTTTCTGCCATAAAAGATTGTTTGGGAAAAAATTGTGAATTTTGAGGCAAGCAGTTTGTCAAAATGCTTAATTTGCCGAGAAAATCACTTTTCTACCAAAAAAGAATGCTTGACAAAAAAGTTATTTTTTATGCAGCAGTTTGTCACAATACGTTGTTCGCCGAGAAAATAACTTTCCTGCCATAAATGACTTTTTAGCAAAACATAGTGAATTTTGATGCAAGCAGTTTGTCAAAATGTTTAATTCGCCGAGAAAATCACTTTTATGCCAAAAAAGAATGTGCGGCAAAACATAGTGACTTTTGATGCAAGCAGTTTGTCAAAATGCTTAAGTAGCCGAGAAAATCATTATTCTTCCAAAAAAGAATGTTTGGCAAAGAATAGTGAATTTTGATGCAAGCAGTTGGACAAAATGCTTAATTCGACGAGAAAATTACTTTTAAACCACAAAAGATTGTTTGGGGAAAAGTAGTTAATTTTGAGGCAAGCAGTTTGTCAAAATACGTTATTCGCCGAGAAAATCACTTTTCTGCCATAAAAGACTGTTTAGCATAACATAGTGAATTTTGATGCAAATAGTTTGTCAAAATGCCGGGAAAATCTATTTTGTGGCATAAAAGACTGTTTGGAAAAAATAATGAATTTTGATGCAAGCAGTTAGACAAAGTGCTTTATAAATAATTTTTTTATTTAAATTTTTACAAAATATAAAATATAAACATCTTAACTCTATTAACGTACAACCGCGGTAACACCCCATAAACAATGCCCCCCCCCCCAGCTTCAAGAGCAACTTCAAACAAAAGGAAGAAACAAAAACAAAGAAAAAGGGAAAAGGAAAAAAAAACAAACAAAGGAGAGAGATAGCACCCTCCACAATCCCTTGTGCACAGTTCTCCCTCCCCCCAATCCTTACCCCCATCCCTCCCCCCCCCCCCCCCCCCAGTTGCTGCTGCTGTCGGCCTGTTTCGCTACCGTTCCGCCAGGAAGTCCACAAAGGGCTGCCACCGCCTGAAAAACCTTTGTACTGATCCCCTCAGGGCAAATTTCACCCTCTCCAATTTAATGAACCCCGCCATATCTGAGATCCAGGCCTCCATGCTTGGGGGCCTCGCATCCTTCCATTGGAGCAAGATCCTTCGCCGGGCTACTAGGGACGCAAAGGCCAGGACCCCGGCCTCTATCACCTCCTGCACTCCCGGCTCCACTGCAACCCCAAAAATTGCGAGTCCCTGGATCCCACCACCCTCGACACCGTCTTTGCTACCCCCTTCCAAAACTCCCCCAACGCTGGGCACGCCCAAAACATATGGGCGTGGTTCGCTGGGCTCCCCGAGCACCTAGCACACCTGTCCTCGCCCCCGAAAAACCTACTCATCCTTGTCCCAGTCATGTGGGCCCTATGCAGCACCTTGAACTGTGTGAGGCTAAGCCTCGCACAGGAAGAGGAGGAATTCACTCTCTCCAGGGCATCCGCCCACGTCCCCTCCTCAATCTCCTCCCCCAGCTCCTCTTCCCACTTCCCCTTCAGTTCGTCCACCGAGGCCTCGTCTATCTCCTGGATTACCCGGTATATGTCCGAGATCATCCCTCCTCCGACCCACATCCCCGAGAGCACCCTATCCCGCACCCCTCGTGGGGGCAGCAAGGGGAACCCCTCCACCTGCTGCCTGGCAAACACCCTCACCTGGATGTACCTAAACATGTTCCCCGGGGGAGCCCAAACTTCCCCTCTAACTCCCCCAAGCTCGCGAACCTCCCCTCCACAAACAGGTCCCTCAACCTCCTAACCCCTCCCCTGTGCCAGCCCAGAAATCCGCCATCAATGCTCCCTGGGGCGAACCGATGGTTCCCCCGTATCGGGGCCTCCATCGAGCCCCCCATTTCTCCCCAATGCCGTCTCCATTGCCCCCAAATTTTGAGGGTAGCCGCCACCACCGGGCTCGTGGTATACCTCGTTGGAGGGAGTGGCAACGGCGCCGTTACTAGCGCTTCCAGGCTCGTGCCCACACAAGACGCCGCCTCCATCCTCTTCCATGCTGCCCCCTCCTCATCCATTACCTACTTATGCACCATCGCTGCGTTGGCCGCCCAGTAGTACCCACAGAGGTTGGGCAACGCCAGCCCCCCCCTATCCCTGCCTCGTTCCAGGAACACTCTTCGAACCCTTGGAGTCCCATGCGCCCACACAAAACCCATGATACTGCTGTTGACCCTCCTGAAAAAGGCCTTTGGGATAAAGATGGGGAGGCACTGGAACAAGAACAAAAACCTTGGGAGTGCTCATTTTAACGGACTGCACCCTCCCCGTCAGTGACAGCGGTAACATATCCCACCTCTTAAACTCCTCCTCCATCTGCTCCACCAACTTTGTGAGGTTGAGCTTGTGCAGGGCCCCCCAACTCCCAGCCACCTGGACCCCTCGGTATCTGAAGCTCTTCCCTGCCTGCTTCAGTAGGAGCCTACCAATCCCCTCCTCTTGATCCCCCGGATGCACCACAAACACCTCACTCTTGCCCAGGTTCAGCTTATACTCCGAGAAACCCCCGAATTCCCCAAGGATCCTCATCACCTCCGGCATCCCCCCCACCGGGTCCGCCACATACAGCAGCAGGTCGTCCGCGTACAGTGACACTCGATGCTCCTCCCCACATGCACCATGCCCCTCCAGTTCCCTGACTCCCTCAATGCCATGGCCAGGGGCCAACGCGAAGAGCAATGCAGCCGAAAGTACTCCGACCTCCTCCTATTCGTGGCTACACTTGCCATCGGGGCCTCGTAGAGCAGCCCCACCCACCGAATAAACCCCTCCCCAAACCTCTCCAACACCTCCCACAAGTACTCCCACTCCACCCTATCAAAGGCCTTCTCCGCGTCCAACGCCACCACTATCTCCGCCCTCCTCGGCATCATAATGACATTGAGGAGTCTTCGCACATTTGTGTTCAGCTGCCTTCCCTTCACAAACCCCGTCTGGTCCTCATGTATGACCCCTGGCACACAATCCTCTATTCTAGTGGCCAGGATCTTTGCCAGCAGCTTGGCATCGGCGTTCAGCAACGAAATCGGCCTATATGATCCACACTGCAGAGGGTCCCTGTCACGCTTCAGGATCAAGGAAATCAGCGCCCGCGACATAGTTGGGGGCAAAGCCCCCCCCCCCCCCTCCCATGCCTCGTTAAAGGTCCGAACCAACAGGGGGCCCAACAGGTCCAAATACTTTTTATAAAATTCCGCCGGGAACCCGTCCGGCGCCTTCCCCGACTGCATGCTCCCTATCCCTTTGACAACCTCCTCCAACTCGATCGGTGCCCCAATCCTCTTCCACCCTCGGGAAATGCAACCTGTCCAGGAAGCGTCCCATTCCACCCTCCTCCACCGGGGGCTCAGAGCGGTACAGTTCCCCATAAAAGTCCCTGAAGACCCCATTGACCCCCCTCCGCACCACCTTCCCAGCGCTATCCCTCACTCCCCCATCTCCCTGGCCGCGTCTCTCTTCCGGAGCTGGTGCGCCAGCATCCTGCTCGCCTTCTCCCCGTGTTCATACACCGCCCCCTGTGCTTTCCTCCACTGAGCTTCCACCTTTCTGGTCGTCAGTAGGTCAAATCTGGCCTGTAGGCTACGCCTCTCCCCCAGCAATCCCTCCTCCGGGGCCTCCGCATATCTCCTATCCACCTGCACCATCTCCCCTATCAGTCTTTCCCTTTCCCTCTGCTCCCCCTCTCCCTATGGGCTTGGATGGAGATCAATTCCCCCCTCATCACCGCCTTCAATGCCTCCCAGACCGTCCCCACCCGAACCTCCCCGTTATCATTGGCCTCGAGGTATCTCTCAATACACCCCCTGACCCTCCCGGCCACCTCCTCCTCTGCCAGCAGCCCCACCTCCAGGCGCCAGAGCGGACGTTGGCCCCTCTCTTCCCCCAGCCCGAGGTCCATCCAGTGCGGGGCATGGTCCGAAATGGCAATGGCAGAGTATTCCACTTCCTCCACGCTCGGCACCAGCCCCTGCTCAGGACAAAAAAGTCAATCCTCGAGTAGGCCTTATGTACATGGGAGAAAAACGAGTATTCCCTGGCCCTTGTCCTCTCAAACCTCCAAGGGTCCACCCCCCCCGCCCCCCATCTGGTCCATAAATCCCCTCAGCACCTTAGCCGCCGCCGGACTCCTACCCCTCCGGGACTTGGATCGATCTAATGGGGGATCCAGCACAGTGTTAAAGTTTCCCCCATGATCAGGCCCCCCACCTCGAGGTCCGGAATGTGGCCCAGCATACGCAGCATAGATTGATCTCTCATAAAATGCTCCCAATTTGGAGCATAAACATTCAACAACACCACCCGCTCCCCCTGCAGCTTGCCACTCACCATCACGTACCTCCCGCCACTGTCAGCCACCACCTTCAACGCCTCAAGCGACACCTTCTTCCCCACCAGGATCGCCACCCCTTTACTCTTCTCGTCCAGCCCTGAGTGGAATACCTGGCCCACCCACCCCTTTCTCAGCCGGACCTGGTCCACCCATCTCAGGTGTGTCTCCTGGAGCATGGCCACATCCGCCTTCAGTCCCTTCAGGTGCGCAACTACTCGGGGCCCTTTTGACCGGCCCATTCAGCCCCCTCACATTCCAGGTTATCAGCCGGGTCCGAGGGCTCCCTGCCCCCTTCCCCTGCCGATTAGCCATACCCCATCCCTTGCCCACCCCCGGCCAGCGTCCCATGCTCTGCCAGTTTCCCACGGCGGCACCTCCCCCCCTCCAGCACTCCCTGCGTCCTCCAGCTCCTTCCTGACCATTTCAGCAGCAACCCGGTAATCCCCCCCTCCCCTCCCCCCCCCAGGCTAGGACCCCTCCTAGCCGCACCCGCCCCCCCCCCCCTCTACAGCACTCCCGTGAGCCAGTTATCTTCTGCTGACCCCGCCGGCTCCCGCCCTACTTTCGGCTCCTCCCAACATGGGACTGCCCCTCCCCCATAGTGCCCATCAACCAGTCCACCCTCCCCCGCTCCTGCGCGGGAAAAGAAAACCCCGCCCCCTCCCTCTCCCAGCGCGGGGACCCCGCAGAAAGCCCGCGCTTTCGCCCTGCCGGGCCCCACCTCCTCCAGGTCCACTCCCATTGTCAGTCCCCCCCACCAGCTCCCGAAACACCCCGTTTACCCCTCAGTCCAAACCCGTCCACCCAACTCCTGCTAGAAAACCCATAAAGAAAACACCCGTACGGCATCACCCCACCCACCCTACGGCCACCCACATCATACCCTAAACCCCGCAGATACACATACAGTATAAATAAATACAGTATTCCACAGCATCCCCCATCCGGGGGACCCTCAGTTTGTATCCAGTTTCTCGGCTTGCACGAAGACCCACGCCTCCTCCGGGGACTCAAAATAGTGGCGCCGATCCTGGTAGGTGACCCACAGATGCGTCAGCTGCAGCATTCCAAACTTCACCTTCCGTCTGTGGAGCACCGCCTTCGTCCGGTTAAACCCGGCCCTCCGCCTTGCCACCTCTGCACTCCAGTCCTGGAAGATCCGCACCTCCGTGTTCTCCCATTTGCTGCTCCGCTCCTCCTTGGCCCACCGGAGCACACACTCACAATCCACAAACCGGTGGAACCTTACCAACACCGCCCGTGGTGGCTCGTTCGGCTTGGGCCTCCTAGCCAGAATTCTGTGGGCCTCCTCCACCTCCAGGGGCCCCTGGAAGGACCCAGCCCCCATCAACGTATTCAGCATCATCACCACATAGGCCGCTAGGTCCCACCCCTCCAGCCCCTCCGTGAGGCCCAGGATCCGTAAATTCTTCCTCCTCGACCGGTTGTCCAACTCCTCGAACCGCTCCTGCCATCTTTTATGGAGCGCCTCGTGCACCTCCACCTTCCCCACCACGCCACGACCTCATCCTCCCTCTCGGCGGCCTGCTGCTGCAGATCCCGGATCGCAGCCCCCTGGGCTGTCTGGGTCTCCATCAGTTCCCTGTTGGTTACCTTGATGGACTCCAGCAGCTCCACTTTCAGATCCTGGAAGAGGCTCAGCAGAGTCGTCTGGACCCACTTCTTCAGTTCTTCAAAACTTTATCCAGCCGCCATTTTGTCCTGCGGGTCCCGATTTTTTTCAAAAGGTTTTCCTCCCGATTCTCTCCCTGCTCCGCTCCTGGTCTGCACCATGTGACCTCTGGGGAAACTCCTGGCCTCTTCCCCCGTCGGGATTTGCCTCTTAAGCTCCGTTGGGGGCCTTTAAAAAAGCCCCGAAGTCCGTTTTTTTTCAGGAGCCTCCGAACGTGCAGCTAAGCTTGTCTTTGCCGCTACCGGAAGTCCACAAAATGCTTTATTCGCTGAGAAAATCACTTTTGTGGCATAAAAGTGATTTTCTCGGCGAATCAAGCATTTTGACAAACGGCTTGCAGCAATATTCACTAATTTTTGCCAAACAGTCTTTTATGGCAAAAAAGTGATTTTCTCGGCGAATTAAGCATTTGGACAAACTGCTTGCATCAAAATTCACTATATTTTCCTAAACAGTTTTTTACTGCATCAAAGTGATTTTCTCTGCGAATTAAGCATTTTGACAACCTGCTTGCATCAAAATTCACTATTTTTCCCCAAAGTCATTTATGGCAAAAAAGTGATTTTCTTGGCAAATTAAGCATTTGGACAAACTGCTTGCATCAAAATTCACTATGTTTTCCTAAACAGTTTTTTACTGCATCAAAGTGATTTTCTCTGCGAATTAAGCATTTTGACAACCTGCTAGCATCAAAATTCACTATTTTTCCCCAAAGTCATTTATGGCAAAAAAGTGATTTTCTCGGCGAATTAAGCATTTGGACAAACTGCTTGCATCAAAATTCACTATGTTTTCCTAAACAGTTTTTTACTGCATCAAAGTGATTTTCTCTGTGAATTAAGCATTTTGACAACCTGCTAGCATCAAAATTCACTATTTTTCCCCAAAGTCATTTATGGCATAAAAGTGATTTTCTCGTCGAATTAAGCATTTTGACAAACTGCTTGCATCAAAATTCACTATGTTTTGCCAAAATGTCTTTTATGGCAGGAAAGTTATTTTCTCAGCGAATAACGTTTTTTCACAAACTGCTTGCATCAAAATTCACCCTTCTTTGCCAAACAGTCTTTTATACCACAAAAGTGATTTTCTCGGCGAATAAAGCATTTTGACTAACTGCTTGCATCAAAATTCATTATTTTTTCCCAAACAGTCTTTAATGCCACAAAAGAGATTTTCCCGGCGAATTAAGCATTTTGACAACCTGCTAGTATCAAAATTCACTACTTCTTCCGAAAAAGTCTTTTATGCCAGGAAAGTTATTTTCAGGGCGAATAACGTATTTTGACAAACTGCTTGCATCAAAATTCACTATTGTTTTCCGAACATT
Source organism: Scyliorhinus canicula (assembly GCF_902713615.1). NCBI lineage: Eukaryota > Metazoa > Chordata > Chondrichthyes > Carcharhiniformes > Scyliorhinidae > Scyliorhinus > Scyliorhinus canicula. The sequence goes on from NC_052146.1 coordinate 167,285,147, forward strand.
CTTTTTTGGCATAAAAGTGATATTCTCGGCGAATAACGTATTTTGACAAACTGCTTGCATCAAAATTCACTATGTTTTGCTAAACAGTTTTTTATTGCATCAAAGTGATTTTCTCTGCGAATTAAGCATTTTGACGAACTGCTTGCATTAAAATTCACAATTTTGCCAAACAGTCTTTTATAGCATAAAAGTGATTTTCTCAGCGAATTAAGCATTTTGACAACCTGCTTGCATCAAAATTCACTATTTTCCCCCAAACAGTCTTTTATGGCATAAAAGTGATTTTCCCGTCGAATTAAGCATTTCGACAAACTGCTTGCCTCAAAATTGAGTATTTTTTGCCAGTCTTTTATGGAATAGAAGTGATTTTCTCGTCGAATTAAGCATTTTGATGAACTGCTTGCATCAAAATTCACTATGTTTTCCTAAACAGTATTTTATGGCATAAAAGTGATTTTCTCATCGAATTAAGATAGATAGATTTATTGATAGAAATTTAGTTATATACATAGATAGCGACATAGATAGACAAATAGATTTATAGATAGATCGATATAATTATAGCCAAATAGATAGATAGATACATAGATAGATAGATGGATGGACAGATCGGTAGATTGATAGGTAAATAAACAGGTAGATAGATGGATAGACAGATAGACCGATCGATAGATAAATAGATTGATAGATAGATAGGTCGAAAGATAGAAATATAGACAGCGAGATATATAGATAGAAAGATAGACAGATCGACAGTAATATAGATACCTCTGTGTACAGATAGATACTTAGATAGATACTTATATAGGCAGATCAGCAGATCGTTACCTTCATAGACGGATGGAAAGATCGATAGATACATAGAAAGATAGATAGCCAGATGGACGGACGGACGGACGGATGGACGGATCGACCGTTATATAGATAAATAGTTTGATAGGTAGTTAGATTGACAGCAATATACATCCGTTTGTGTACAGATAGGTATTTAGATGGATAGTTATATAGGCAGATAAGTGTATCGTTACATTCTGAGATAGATAGAAAGATATATAGATACATAGACAAATAAATAGACAGATAGATAGGTAGACAGACAGATACATAGACTGACAGTTTGATATACAGGTAGATAGATATATAGATCGAACGATAGAGAGATAGGTAGATAGATAGACAGATAGATAGATAGATGGACGGACGGACGGACGGATAGATAGATAGATAAGTAGATAGATGGACAGACAGATCGATCGTTATATAGATAAATAGTTTGATCGGTTGTTAGATTGACAGTAATATACTTTCGTTTGTGTACATGTAGGTAGTTAGAAGGATAGTTATATAGTTATATATGTCTCAATCCCCTGCTTATAAAGGCTAGCACACCTTCTTAACAGCCCTAGCAACTTTCAGGGATTTATGTACCTGGATGCCGAGATCTCTCTGTTCATCTACACTACCAAGAATCTTTCCATTAGCCCAGCACTCTGCATTCCTGTTACTCCTTCCAAAGTGAACCACCTCACAATTTTCCGCATTAAACTCCATCTGCCACCTCTCAGCCCAGCTCTGCAGCTTATCTATACACCTATAACATCCTTCAGCACTATCCACAACTCCACCGACCTTCGTGTCATCTGCAAATTTACTAACCCATCCTTCTACACCCTCTTCCAGGTCATTTATAAAAATGACACACAGCAGTGGCCCCAAAACAGATCCTTGTGGTACACCACTAGTAACTGAACTCCAGGATGAACATTTGCCATCAACCACCACCCTCTGTCTTCTTTCAGCTAGCCAATTACTGATCCAAACCGCTAAATCACCTTCAATTCCATACTTCCTTATTTTCTGCAATAGCCTACCATGGGGAACCTTATCAAACACCTTAGTGAAATCCATATACACCACATCAACAGCTTTACCCTGATCCACCTGTTTGGTCACCTTCTCAAAAAACTCAATAAGGTTTGTGAGACATGACCTACCCTTCACAAAACCGTGTTGAGTATCGCTAATCAACTTGTTCTTTTCAAGATGATTATAAACCCTATCTCTTATAACCTTTTCCAACATTTTACCCACAACCGAAGTAAGGCTCACAGGTCTATAATTACCAGGGTTGTCTCTACTCCCCTTCTTGAACAAGGGGACAACATTTGCTATCCTCCAGTCTTCCGGCACTATTCCTGTCGACAAAGACGACATAAAGATTAAGGACAAAGGCTCTGCAATCTCCTCCCTGGCTTCCCAGAGAATCCTAGGATAAATCCCATCTGGCCCAGGGGACTTATCTATTTTGACATTTTCTAAAATTGCTAACACCTCCTCCTTTTGAACCTCAATTCCATCTAGCCTGGTCGACTGAACCTGAGTGTTCTCCTCGACAACATTGTCTTTCTCCAGTGTAAACACTGACGAAAAATATCCATTTAATGCTTCCCCTATCTCCTCTGATTCCACACACAACTTTCCACTACTATCCTTGATTGGCCCTAATCTTACTCTAGTCATTCTTTTGTTCCTGATATACCTATAGAACGCCTTAGGGTTTTCCTTGATCCTATCCGCCAACGACTTTTCGTGTCCTCTCCTCGCTCTTCTTAACTCTCCCTTTAGGTCCTTCCTGGCTAACTTGTAACTCTCAAGTGCCCTAACTGAGCCTTCATGTCTCCCTAACATAAGCCTTCTTCTTCCTCTTGACAAGTGCTTCAACTTCCTTAGTAAACCACGGTTCCCTTGCTCGACAACTTCCTCCCTGCCTGACAGGTACATACTTATCAAGGACACGCAGTAGCTGTTCCTTGAAAAAGCTCCACATTTCGATTGTACCCATCCCCTGCAGTTTCCTTCCCCATCCTATACATCCTAAATCTTGCCGAATAGCATCATAATTGCCTTTCCCCCAGCTATAATTCTTGCCTTGCGATATATACCTATCCCTGCCCATTGCTAAAGTAAACATAACCGAGTTGTGATCACTATCACCAAAGTGCTCACCTACATCTAAATCTAACACCTGGCCGGGTTCATTACCCAGTACCAAATCCAATGTGGCCTCGCCCCTTGTTGGCCTGTCTACATACTGTGTCAGAAAACCCTCCTGCACACACCGCACAAAAACTGACCCATCTATAGTACTCGAACTATAGTATTTCCAGTCAATATTTGGAAAGTTAAAGTCCCCCATAACAACTACCCTGTTACTCTCGCTCCTGTCAAGAATCATCTTTGCAATCCTTTCCTCTACATCTCTGGAACTATTCGGAGGTCTATAGACAACTCCCAACAGGGTGACCTCTCCTCTACTGTTCCTAACCTCGGCCCATACTGTCTCAGTAGACGAGTCCTCAAGCGTCCTTTCTACCGCCGTAATACTTTCCTTGATTAACAATGCCACACCCCCCTTTTACCATCTTCTCTGTTCTTACAGAAACATCTAAATCCTAGAACCTGCAACAACCATTCCTGTCCCTGCTCTACCCATGTCTCCGAAATCGCCACAACATCGAGATCCCAGGTACCAACCCATGCTGCAAGCTCACCCACCTTATTCCGGATGCTCCTGGCGTTGAAGTAGACACACTTCAAACCAGCGTCCTGCTTGCCGGTGCCCTCTTTCGAACTTTTAACCCTATCCCTGACCTCACTACTCTCAACATCCTGTACACTGGGACTACAATTTAGGTTCCCATCCCCCTGCTGAATTAGTTTAAACCCCCCGAAGAGCACTTGACATTTTGAAAAACTGCTTGCATCAAAATTCACTATGTTTTGCTCAACAGTCTTTTATGGCATTAAAGGGATTTTCTCGGCGAATAAAGCACTTTGACAAACTGCTTGCATCAAAATTCACTATGTTTTCCTAAAGAGTTTTTTATTGCATCAAAGTGATTTTCTCTGCGAATTAAGCATTTTGATAAACTGCTTGCCTCAAAATTCAGTATTTTTTGGCAAACAGTCATTTACGGCATAGAAGTGTTTTTCTCGTCGAATTAAGCATTTTGACGAACTGCTTGCATCAAAATTCACTATTTTTTTCCCAAACAGTCTTTTATGGCATTAAAGTGATTTTCTCGGCGAATTAAGCATTTTGACAAACTGCTTGCATCAAAATTCACTATGTTTTCCTAAACAGTTTTTATTGCATCAAAGTGATTTTCTCTGCAAATTAAGCATTTTGACAAACTGCTTGCCTCAAAATTCAGTATTTTTTGGCAAACAGTCATTTACGGCATAGAAGTGTTTTTCTCGTCGAATTAAGCATTTTGACGAACTGCTTGCATCAAAATTCACTATTTTTTCCCAAACAGTCTTTTTTGGCATAAAAGTGATTTTCTCGTCGAATTAAGCATTTTGACGAACTGCTTGAATCAAAAGTCACTATTCTTTGCCAAACATTCCTTTTTGTGTGAAAATTTATTTTCTCGGCGAATTAAGATAGATAGATAGATTGATAGCAATTTAGACAGATAGACAGACAGATTGATAGATAGACAAATAGATTCATAGATAGATAGATCGATATAAATATAGCTTGCTAGATAGACAGATCGGTAGATTGATAGGTAGATACACAGATAGATAGATAGATAGATAGATAGATAGATAGATAGATAGATAGATAGATAGATAGATAGATAGATAGATAGATAGATAGATAGATAGATAGATAGATAGATAGATGGACAGACAGATCGATCGTTATATAGATAAATAGTTTGATAGGTAGTTAGATTGACAGTAATATACTTTTGTTTGTGTACAGATAGGTAGTTGGAAAGATAGTTATATAGGCAGATCAGTGTATCGTCACATTCTTAGATAGAAAGATAGATAGATACATAGACAGATAGATAGACAGATAGATAGATAAATACATAGACAGAACGATAGATAGATAAATAGATTGATGTTTAGATAGATTAATAGAAAGATAGACATCCGGATAGATACATCCATAGATGATCGATAGTAATATAGATACCTGGATATATAGATAGATACTTAGGTAGACAGTTATATAGACAGAGCAATAGATATTTAGATTGATAGATAGATAGAAAGATAGATAGAAAGATAGACGGACAGATACATACATTGAAAGATAGAAAGATAGACGGACAGGTACATAGATAGATAGATAGATAGATAGATAGATAGATAGATAGATAGATAGATAGATAGATAGATAGATAGATAGATAGATAGATAGATAGATAGATAGATAGATAGATAGATAGATAGACAAATAAATCGATAGATAGATCGATTGAAAGATACATGGATAGACAGATCGCTAGATTGATTGATAGATAGTCAAATAGATAGATAGATAGACAAAAAGTTCGATAATGAGATAAATAGATTTATAGATAGGTAGATTGATAGTTAGATAGAGAGATATATAGATATACAGAGAGATAGATGGATGAACAGAACGCGTACTATGTACCTATGTATCTATCTACCTTGCTATCTCTCTGTCTATCTATCGATCTCACGATCTGTCTACCTATCTATCTATCTGTCTATTTATCTATATGTCTGTCTATCCATCCTTCTATCTATCTATCTATCTATCTATCTATCTATATATCTAACTATCTATCTATCTATCTGTATATCTATGTTTTCTATCTATCTATCTCTCTATCTATCAAACCAACGATATATCTGTCTATCTAGATACCGATATATCACTCTATCCATATATATAATTATATATATTTCTATCAATCTATCTACCTATCAATCAATTTGCCTAGCTATCTACCTATCTGGCTGTCTATCTATCTATAGAAAGACCAAAGGATGGATGGCTAGACAGACATATAGATAGATAGACAGATAGATAGATAGGTAGACATAGCGTGAGATCTATAGATAGACAGAGATAGCAAGATAGATAGATACATAGGTACATAGTAAGCGATCTGTTCATCCATCTATCTCTCTATATATCTATCTATCTCCCTATCTATCTATCAACCTATCTATCAATCTATTTATCTCATTATCGAAATTTTTGTCTATCTATCTATTTAACTATCTATCAGTCAATCTAGCCATCTGTCTATCCGTGTATCTTTCAATCGATCTATCTATCGATTTATTTGTCTATCTATCTATCTATCTATGTACCTGTCCGTCTTTCTATCTATCTTTCTCTCTATGCATCTGTCCGTCTATCTTTCTATCTCTCTATCTATCTATCTATCTAAATATCTATTGCTCTGTCTATATAACTTTCTACCTAAGTATCTATCTATATATACAGGTATCTATATTACAATCGATCATCTATGGATGTATCTATCCATATGTCTATCTTTCTATCTATCTAAGAATATAACGATACACTGATCTGCCTATATAACTATCCTACTAACTACATATCTGTACACAAACGAAAGTATATTACTGTCAATCTAACTACCTATCAAACTATTTATCTATACAACGATCAATCTGTCTGTCCATCTATCTATCTATCTATCTATCTATCTATCTATCTATCTATCTATCTATCTATCTATATAGCTATATTTATATCATCTGCCTATCTATTCATCTATTTGTCTATCTGTGTAGCTATCCATCTAAATATCTATCTTTCTACCAATCTGTCAATCAATCTGACGATCATTCGATTTATATATCTATCTACATATCTATCTATTATCTATCTATCTATCTACCTATCTCTCTACCGGTCGATCTATATATCTATCTACCTATATATCTATCTGTCTGTCTATCTATCTATCTGTCTATCTATCTTTCTATCTATCTAAGAATGTAACGATCCACTGATCTGCCTATATAACTATACATCTAACTACCCATCTGTACACAAACGAATGTATATTACTGTCAATCTAACAACCGATCAAACTATTTATCTATATAACGATCGATCTGTCTATCTATCTATCAATCTATTTATCTATCTATCAATCTGCGTGTCTATCTATCTAACTATCTATATACCTATCTAGCTATCTGTCTATCTACATATCTATCTGTTAAACCAGCAATCTGTCTATCCATCTATCTATCTACCTATCTATCTATCGATCTATATTTCTATCTATAGATAGATAGACAGCCAGATAGCTCGATAGCTAGGCAAATTGATTGATAGATAGATTGATAGAAATATATATAGATATATATATAGATAGAGTGATATATCGGTATCTAGACAGACAGATATGTCATTAGTTTGATAGATAGAGTTAGATAGATAGAAAACATAAATTTACAGATATAGAGATAGATAGATAGATAGATAGATAGATAGATAGATAGATAGATAGATAGATAGATAGATAGATAGATAGATAGATAGATAGATAGATAGAAAGACAGATCGAAGGATGGATGGATAGCCAGACGTATAGATAGATAGACAGATAGATAGATAGACAGATCGTGAGGTGGATAGAGAGAGAGATAGCAAGATAGATAGATACATAGGTACATAGTAAGTGATCTGTGCATCCATCTATCTCTCTATATATCTATATATCTCTCTATCTATCAATCAATCTACCTATCTATCAATCTATTTATCTCATTATCGAACTTTTTGTCCATCTATCTATCTATTTGACTATCAATCAATCTATGTATAGATTTATTTGTCTGTCTATCTATCTATCTATCAATCTAGTGATCTGTCTATCCGTCTATCTATCTATCTATCTATGTATCTGTCCGTCTATCTTTCTATCTATGTATCTGTCCGTCTATCTTTCTATCTATCTTTCTATCTATGTATCTGTCCGTCTATCTTTCTATCTATCTTTCTACCTATCTATCAATCTAACTATCTATTGCTCTGTCTATATAACTTTCTACCTAAGAATCTATCTATATATACAGGTATCTATATTACTATCGATCATCCATGGATGTATCTATCCATATGTCTATCTTTCTATTAATCTATCTAAACATCACATGTGATGACCCCTCCACATGCTGCCTTCGGCTGCCTCGTTTTCTGGGCTTACCACAGCCTCTTTAGTTGCCTCATGCTCTGGACCCAGCCCCACTGCTCCGGCTGCCTCATGTTCTGGGCCCTGCCCCACCGCTCTGGTTACTTGAAACACTGACCTTAATCTCACTGCTCCAACTGCTCCACACTTTGCCTTCTGTCCTGCTGCTCCAGTTGCCTCACCCTCTGCCACCATCCCACCGTTTCAGCTGCCAGGCCTGACGCCTCCATTCCGGTTGCGGGTTTTTTCACCGGTTTTTTTTGGCACCTGTCCCTCGAACCCTAAAGGCCGAAAAAGATCAGGGGGATAAAAAAAGGGTGTACAAATATCCGACAGCGGAAGCCTCCTCTTCATGTGGCCGCTCCGCTTACGAGCGCCACCGGAAGTCACTTGGGATTTCTGGTGTGGAAATTTGAAGTGATTTAATGGTCCAGAGTTCTTTTAAATTGTTTAACATTGTTAAAACATTTAAGTGCTTTCATCTGGGCTTACTGGACTTCACCTGAGAGGCATGAGATCAATGAAGGAGCATGTGGATTGGGTGAAGAGTGAGGGTTTGAGAGCTTGATATTCATCATTAAAATTGGGCTCATGTCCCTGTAAATGAAGATGGACATTCCAGCCTGCCAACCTCACCATTTGCCCAGCTTATTTGTAGTCATGTGCCTTCGACTCCATCCCATCCGCACCATAAAACTATGACATACAAGGGTCTTTTTAAAGGAGACAGGTCTGCCTGGTCAGGAACCTTCATAGAACATAGAACCGTACAGCACAGAACAGGCCCTTCGGCCCTCGATGTTGTGCCGAGCAATGATCACCCTCCTTAAACCCACTGAATGTTCCTGACTTAACATTCCATTTCCTCCCAAATATCCATCAGGTTGATGATCCTTCACTGCCAAGGTGCCTGGATGGCACTGCCAAGCTGGCAGGAGCATTGCCTGCATACCAGGGTTGCAGTACAGGGGTGTCCGATCTCCAGGGTGGCACTGCCAAGGGCGAGGTGGGCATGCCCATGAAAGGAGGGTGGAGTGGGAATTTGAAGGGTGGGGGTGTGCAGGGCAGGTAAGTAGGGGCCTCTGGGTGGGGATCTAGGAAGGGTTGGGAGTGCTGTAAGGGGGCTTGTGGGGCCTGAAGAACGGGGCCCCCCCAAGGACCCCAAAACAGGGTGTCCTCACTTCAGGATGTCGGGTAATGCCCATAGATGTAGGGGTGAGATTGCCCAAGGGTGGGGACGGACCCACAAGCTCACTGAGAGATCGTGACACCCTTTCAAAATGGTGGCCTAGAGTTCAGCTCCCCAATACTAAAACATATTCCAAGTGTGTGCTAAACCAGTGAGGAAACTCCCCAGGACTCAAAACGGTGACTCAGTGTAATTGAACAGCGGAGGGAAACTCGGCGGCAAAGCTCTCTGGGAAACTTTCTGAAAAACCCTCGACAAACTGACTTAAAATTTTGGGGGAGAATCGTGCCCTTTAACTATTTCTCTCTCGATGTTGCCTGACCATTTGCTTTCACCATTTTCTGTTTTATTTCAGATTTCCAGCATCAACAGTATTTTGCTTTATTCATCCATCCCTATTATTGTTTGAAGGGTTTTGTCACATTTGCATCAGAACTGTGTCTTTGCGGACTTCCGGTTGCGGCTATGCGGAGCTAAGCCGCACGTTCGGCAGCTCCCGCTTTAAAAGGACTTGTGGGCTCTTTTAAGGGCCCCGAACGGCACTGATTCGACGATTCCCGGTGGATAAAGGGGTCTGGAGCAAAACCCCCTGGGATTTATGGTGCGGACTCGAAGTGGGGCGAGGAGAAAAACGGCAGCAGCTCCCCTGGAAAAGCGGGGGAAGGTGGACAAAATGGCGGCCGGTGGAGCCCCTGAGGAGTGGAGGCAGTGGGTTGAGGAGCAGCAGGCGGCCCTTCTGCGCTATTTCACGGAGCTGAGAGGGGAGTTGTTGAAATCCCTGAAGGTGACGACGAGTAAGCCGCTGGAGACCCAGACAACCCAGGGTGCAGCGATACTTGAGTTGCAGCAGCAGGCCTCTGAGCGCAAGGAGGAGGTTTCGGCCCTCGTGGGGAAGGTGGAGATACACGAGGCACTTCATAAAAAGTGGCAAGATCGGTTCGAGGAGATGGAGCTTCGGTCACGGAGGAAGAACCTGCGGATCCTGGGCCTCGAGGAGGGGCTGGAGGGGTCGGACCTGCCGGCCTATGTGGCCGTGATGTTGAACTCGCTGGTGGGAGCAGGATCCTTCCATCTGCCCCTGGAGCTGGAGGGAGCCCACAGAGTACTGGCCAGGCGGTCTAAGGCGAATGAACCCCCGCGGGCGGTGCTGGTGCGGTTCCATCGGTTCAGTGACCGGGAGTGTGTTCTCCGATGGGCCAAGAAGGTGAGGAGTAGTAAGTGGGAGAATTCGGTAGTGCGTATCTACCAGGACTGGAGTACGGAGGTGGCCAAGCGGAGAGCCAGGTTTAACCGGACGAAGGCGGTGCTCCGTGGAAAGCAGGTGAAGTTCGGCATGTTGCCGCCTGCGCACCTGTGGGTCAGCTACAAGGACCGGCATTACTACTTTGAGTCCCCGGAGGAAGCGTGGGCCTTTGTGCAGACTGAAAAGCTGGACTCGAACTAGAGATTGGGGGCTGTGGGAGTTTTTCTATTCATGTATCACTGTTTATGCTGTATGGGGGTTATTCTGTTTGTTTTTGTTTTCTCTCTCGCTTTCGGACGATGTGGGTTATGGTTTTGTGTTCTAAGGGGGGTACTGGGGTTTGTGGTTGATCTGTGTCTTTGTTTGCATGGAGTTGGTGGTTGGGTTGGGACTGCGGTTTGGGAGCTGCGTTGGTGGGGTGGGGCAGTGTGAAGGCGCGGGCTTTTCTCTGGCTTCCCGCGCTGCGGGACGAGGGGGTGGAGCTGGTGGCGAGGGGTGTGGTTATTAGATCGGGTTTCCCATGCTGAAGCGGTGCCCAGGAGCTGATGCAGGGGAGGAGGGGGGACCTCATATCGGGAGGGGTCGGAGTTAGAGCGGGAGCTGCCGGGGTCAGCAGAAGTCAGCTGGCTCACGGGACTACAGTGGAGGGAGAGTCGCGGCTAGGGGGGTCCTAGCCTGGGGGGGAGATACCGGGTTGCTGCTGGATTGGCCAGGGAGGAGTTCGGGGGGGGGGGTCGGGGTGAGGTTCTATCGCCGTGGGAAATGGGCCGAATGGGTGATGGACAGGGGCGAGCAGTCGATGGGTTATGGCTAGTCGATGGGGGAGGAGGGCGGGGTGCCCCCTGATCTGGCTGATTGCATGGAACGTGAGGGGGTTGAATGGGCCGGTTAAGCGGGCCCGGGTGTTTTCGCATCTGAAGGGGCTGAAGGCGGACGTGGCCATGCTCCAGGAGACCCACCTGAAGTTGGCGGACCAGGTCCGTCTGAGGAAGGGGTGGGTGGGGTTTTCCACTCAGGGCTCGACTTGAAGAACCTGGGGGTGGCGATCCTGGTGGGGAAGAGGGTGGCGTTTGAGGCGTCTGAGGTTGTGGCTGGTAGTGGCGGCAGATATGTGATGGTGAGCGGTAAGCTGCAGGGGAAGAAGGGTGGTGTTGGTTAATGTGTACCCCCCAAATTGGGATGATGCTGGTTTCATGAGGCGTATGTTAGGCCGCATTCCTGGCCTGGGGGTGGGGGGCTTAGCTTGATCATGGGGGGGGGGGGGGGGGGGACTTCAATACGGTGCTGGATCCCCTACTGGACCGTTCTAGTTCAAGGACAGGCAGGAGGCCAGCGGCAGCCAAGGTGTTGAGGGGGTTTATGGACCAGATGGGAGGAGTGGATCCCTGGAGGTTCGGGAGGCCGAGGGCTCGGGAGTACTCTTTTTTCTCCCATGTGCACAGAGTTTATTCCTGCATTGATTTCTTTGTTTTGAGCAGGGGACTGGTCCCGAGGGTGGAGGAGGCCGAGTATTCGGCTATCGCGATTTCGGACCATGCTCCGCATTGGGTGGATCTGGAGATGGGGGAGGTGCGGGACCAGCGCCCGCTTTAGCGTCTGGACGTGGAGTTGTTGGCTGATGAGATGTGTAGGAGGGTTTGAGGATGTATCGAGAGGTACCTCGAGGTCAATGATACTGGGGAGGTCCAGGTGGGGATGGTGTGGGAGGCTCTGAAGGCAGTGATTAGGGGGGAGCTGATCTCCATCCGAGCCCATAGGGAGAGGGGGGAGAGGGAGAGACTGGTGGAGGAGCTGTTGAGGGTGGATAGGAGGTGCGCAGAGGCCCCGGAGGAGGGATTGCTGGGGGAACGGCGTAGCTTGCAGGCCAAGTTTGATTTATTGACCACCAGAAAGACGGAGACAGTGGAGGAAGGCGCAGGGAGCGGTCTATGAGTATGGAGAGAAGGCCAGCAGGATGCTGGCGCACCAGCTTCATAAGCGGGACGCGGCTAGAAAGATTGGTGGAGTGAAGGATAGAGATGGGAATGTGGTGCGGCAGCGGGCAGAGGTCAATGAGGTCTTTAGGGACTTATATAGGGAACTGTACCGGTCGGAGCCGCCGGCGGTGGGAGGGGGAATGGAGAGTTTTTTGGACAGGCTCCGATTTCCAAGGGTGCAGGAGGAGCAGGTGGAGGGACTGGGGGCGCCGATCGAGTTGGAGGAGCTGGTCAGTGGGATTGGCCACATTCAGTCGGGGAAGGCGCCAGGACCGGACGGGTTCCCGGTTGAATTTTATAAGAAATATGCGGACCTGCTGGGCCCCCTGTTGGTCAGGATCTTCAACGAGGCATGGGAGTGGGGTGTTCTGTCCCCGACGATGTCTCGGGCATTAATCTCCCTGATCCTGAAGCGTGATAAGGACCCCTTGCAGTGCGGTTCATACAGGCCGATTTCACTGCTGAATGTAGACGGCAAGTTGCTGGCGAAGATCTTGGCCACTAGAATAGAGGACTGTGTGCGGGGGGTGATAAATGAAGATCAGACGGGTTTTGTGAAGGGGAGGCAGCTGAACACTAATGTGCGAAGGCTGCTAAATGTGATAATGATGCCGGCAGCAGAAGGAGAGGCGGAGATTGTGATGGCACTGGATGCGGAGAAGGCCTTTGACAGGGTTGAGTGGAGGTACTTGTGGGAGGTGTTGGAGAGGTTCGGGTTTGGGGTGGGGTTTATTAAATGGGTGAGGTTGCTGTACGAGGCCCCGTTGATGAGTGTAGCGACAATTGGGAGGAGGTCCGAGTACTTCAGGCTCCACCGTGGGACGAGGCAGGGGTGCCCCCTGTCTCCCTTGCTTTTTGCGCTGGCAATAGTCTCTTGCCATGGCTCTCAGGGAGTCGAGGAGGTGGAGGGGTTTGGTGCGAGGTGGGGAGGAGCTGTATGCGGACGACTTGCTGTTGTATGTAGCAGACCCGGTGGGGGGAATGCCGGAGGTGATGGAGATTCTTGCTGAGTTCGGGAGTTTCTCGGGATATAAATTGAACCTGGGCAAGAGTGAGCTGTTTGTCGTACACCCGGGAGATCAGGAGGAGGGGATTGGTAGGCTCCCGCTGGGGAGGGCAGTGAGGAGTTTTAGGTACCTGGGGGTTCAGGTGGCTAGGAGCTGGGGGACTCTGCACAAGCTCACTTTTACTAGGTTGGTGGAGCAGATGGAGGAGGAATTTAAAAGGTGGGACATGCTGCCGTTGTCATTGACGGGTAGAGTACAGTCCGTTAAAATGACGGTGCTCCCGAGGTTTTTGTTTTTATTTCAGTGCCTCCCCATTTTCATTCCGAGGGCCTTTTTTAGGAGAGTGAACAGCAGCATTCTGGGATTTGTTTGGGCGCACGGGACTCTGAGGGTAAGGAGGGTCTTTTTGGAGCGGGGCAGGGATAGAGGGGGGCTGGCGCTGCCCAACCTCTCTGGGTACTATTGGGCGGCTAATGTCTCGATGGTACGCAAGTGGGTAATGGTGGGGGAGGGGGCAGCATGGAAAAGGATGGAGATGGCGTCCTGCGGAGGCACAAGCCTGAAGGCACTGGTAACAACGCCGTTGCCGCTCCCTCCAACGAGGTACACCACGAGCCCGGTGGTAGCGGCCACCCTCAAAAGTTGGGGGCAGTGGAGGCGACACAGGGGGGGGAAGTGGGGGCTCAGCGGAGGCCCCGCTGCGGGGGAACCATCGATTTGTCCCAGGAAACATGGATGGCGGGTTCCTGGGGTGGCACAGGGCGGGCATTAGGAAGTTGGGAGATCTGTTTATTGACGGGAGGTTCGCGAGCCTTGGTGAACTGGAGGAGAAGTTTGAGCTCCCCCTGGGGAATATGTTCAGGTACCTTCAGGTCAAGGCGTTTGCTAGGCGACAGGTGGCGGGCTTCCCTTTGCTGTCCCCGTGGGGGGTAAGGGATAGGGTGCTTTCGGGGGTGTGGGTCGGGGATGGGAAGGTGTCTGACATCTACCAGGTAATGCAGGAGGTGGGGGAGGCGTCGGTAGAGGAGCTGAAGGCTAAGTGGGAGGTGGAGCTGGGGGAGCAGATTGAGGAGGGGAAATGGGCGGACGCCCTGGAGAGGGTGAACTCCTCCTCTTCATGTGCGAGGCTTAGTCTCATCCAGTTCAAGGTGCTGCACCAGGCCCACATGTCAGGATCTAGGATGAGTAGGTTCTTTGGGGGCGAAGACAGGTGCGTCAGGTGTTCGGGGAGTCCAGCGAACCATGCCCATATGTTCTGGGCATGCCCGGCACTGGAGGAGTTCTGGAAGGGGGTGGCGGGGACGGTGTCGAGGGTGGTGGGATCCAGGGTCAAGCCAGGCTGGGGACTCGCGATATTTGCGTTTGGGGTGGAGCCGGGAGTGCAGGAGACAAAAGAGGCTGATGTCTTGGCCTTTGCGTCCCTAGTAGCCCGGTGGAGGATCTTGCTGCAGTGGAAAGATGCGAGATCTCCGAGTGTGGAGACCTGGATTAATGACATGGCGGGATTCATTAAGTTGGAGAGGGTCAAGTTCGCCCTGAGGGGGTGGGTACAAGGGTTCTTTAGGAGGTGGCAGCCTTTCCTCGACTTTCTGGCTCAACGATAAGGTACTAGGTCAGCAGCAGCAGCAACCCGGGGGGGGAGGGGGGGGGGGGTTTGGGGGATAGTGTTTAAGTTAATTTGCTTATTGTTAATTTATTTTGTTGTTTATTGGGGTTGGGGTTTGTTATATGCATTGTTACAGGTGCCGGGGGGTGTTTATTATCATTGTTATTATTGTTTTGTTGATATATATTTTTCAAAAAATTCCAATAAAAATTATTTTTAAAAAACGAACTGTGTCTTTGCTTCCAAAGTACTTTATTGATTGTGAAGTGTTTTTGGATGCCCTAAAGGGGGAAAAGATGCTTTATGAATACAAGTCTTTTCTTCCTGAGGCCACAGATCAAGATCATTACATTCATGTTGTTTGTATTGTCCTTCTTCATTTTCCAGATCTGTACAACACCAACATTTGAGAATTTTAATATCACACATTTAAACACCATGACATTATCTTTAAATAAACTATTTCTGCTTTGTTAAGCTAGAACAGAGACATAGGCAAATATAGTTTCCAATAGAAGCAGAAGTTTAATAAATATAGAATAGGTTCAATTTGTTAGAATACATCAGCAATTTAAACAGAGAATGGGGGCAGAAAGATAGAGATAGGGAGAAGAGGAATAAAGTAATCACATTTCAATTATCCATATTTAGATGAGTTATTTGTAGTTCATATTGCAGCAAAATACTTCCTGACGTTTAATATTTTAATATTTGTACTGCATCAAACAATATGTCAGCCAGCCCAAGGATGCAGAAACTTTCCAGTGTATGTTCACAGTCTAAGAGTTATCATCATAGAGCAGTGGAAGCTGATTTTTATTGGTAGATTGAAAAAAAAACAACCCGCTAAAACAGCAACTTGCTGCAATAACATGATCAGAACAAATGACCTTCTCGGATTCCTTGCAGATATCAGCTCCGAAACTGTGGCAGTATAAATTTTATTTAACAGATACAATGCACAGCCTCATTAAAAGTAGCATCAACTAAAACTGAGGTTGAAATTCCAGGCTTAATCAATTTTTAAAAAAGTAAAGTCGAATATTTTGGGCTGGATTCTCTGTTTGGGAGACTAAATCTGGACGCTGGCATGAAAATGGTTGTGTTTAAGGAAAACTGGCGCAAAACAGCCATTGATTTGCCATTTTGCTGGGGGCTAGCAGGGAGGCAGCATGGAGCTCCCAGCTCTAGCTGCCTATGTAGCCTAGAGCATTACTGGGTCCATGGCTGCACACGCACAGGGCAGCGGCCTGCAGCAGTCACGCCGTGCTTCATGGCGGACGCA
Organism: Scyliorhinus canicula; assembly: GCF_902713615.1. Classification (NCBI taxonomy): domain Eukaryota; kingdom Metazoa; phylum Chordata; class Chondrichthyes; order Carcharhiniformes; family Scyliorhinidae; genus Scyliorhinus; species Scyliorhinus canicula. The sequence continues at coordinate 167,301,465 of NC_052146.1, forward strand.
GCTCGCGGATCCAGACCACATAAATTGTACCCTGCTTCGGCCGCTATAGGGTCGCAGACCACCTCACAGTGCCCCCAGACCTTGAATGAAGCCCCCCTGCCTGCGGATTAGCTCGCCCCCGACTGTGGCAGCTGGTTGAGTTCGCAGCCGCCATGCCACGTTCATGATGGGTGAGACCACATGTCTCCCATGCCGTCGGGAACTGGCCGGTTGGAGGTGGAGCATCGCGGCAATGGCCTGAGGCTGTGGATACATGACGCAGCATACTCAGAGTACGCCGCTTTACAGGGGGCAGAGTATCGCGACAGCGGCGCCGGCCCTGATTTTGGCATCATCGGGGATTATCTGCCCCCTCACCAAACGCGATTTCAGCGTTGGGGTGCGGAGAATCTAGCCCTTTATATTCAGATTTGCTTTTGCGCTAATATTGATAGGAAAAATAATTTCAGCCCCATATCTGCCACTTAATTTATTTTCTGTAAGATGTCTTTGATTTTAAAAATGCAAAAAATAAACTTGTTCACAAGCAGAATTCTATTTTTTGCTTTAGAAGCATTACACCTAAACCCTACTGCAGAGCTATGAATATCTTGTATATCAGTTTCTCGTTTAAAAACAGGTTCACAACACAAACATTCATGACACTACATTTGTTCACAAGGTACAAATAGTTTGAGAAACTTAATGGGTTGGTTTCTGATTTAAAAAAAACTACACTCCCCTTTTCCCCGTGGAAGGAAGAACAAACCTCATCTTCAGCATGTACGGTTGCTTCTTTGCTCAAATCAGAAGGAAATAAATGAGAGATGAACTGCAAGACGAGTTGCTCGGAAAATGAAAGAGTTAAATATTTACTTGTGAAGTCACAATAAGATGATTTTAGTTACAGGAATTGAGCTAGATAAGAGGATGATGGCACGAAAAATAGTTTGAAAAAAATTCAGTTCCATTCATTTACAGCATTCAGCGTACTGTATGCACTCTTGGTAATGATTAGTCCTTTGAAGATGGATTTCAGTCACTATCAGATTCATCCTTGTACTTTGATTTAATTGCACGGCCATTTTGTAGAGGCATTTCTTCATAATCACTCCTAACATGGAAAGGTTCAAAGTTATTGAAGAAAAACTTTAATTTTCAAAAAAGGTTACTTCAATGCGTGAATCAGGTTAATGGACTCTCAATTTTATTCAATTCATTAACAGTAGCAAGGCCAACACTTATTGCCCGGGAAGAATCATAGAATTTACTGTGCAGAAGGAGGCCATTTGGCCCATTGAGTCTTCAGGAAAGAGCACCCCACTTAAGTACACACCTCCACTCTATCCCCGTAACCCAGTAACCCCACCTAACCTTTTTGGACATTCAGGGCAATTTATCATAGCCAGTCCACCTAACCAGCATATCTTTGGACTGTGGGAGGAAACAGGAGGACCCAGAGGGAACCCATGCAGACACGGGGAGAACGTGCAGACTCCGCACAGACAGTGACCCAAGCCGGGAATCAAACCTGGGATCCTGGAGCTGTGAAACAACTGTTACCCACAGTCACAGAGTGAGCCACCTCTTGATCACAACTGAGTTTGCTGGGCCATTTAAAATGCAGCTTAGAGTCAACCATATTGTTGGATTCACATATTGTCCAGACCGGGTAAGGATGGTACATTTCCCTCCTTCAAGGATATTAATTAACCACATAGATTTTTTTTAATAGAACTTTAGTAGTTTCATGGTTACCATTACAAATGCTTCTGTTTTATTCTAGATTCTAGTCAGCATGGACAACAAGGGCTGAATGGCCCTCTTCTATGCTGCATAATTTCTATGGTTCTATTTATTTAATGAACCAAATTTAAATTTTCCCAGCTGCGGTGGTGGGACTTTGTCTCCAGATCATTACTTCAGACTCTGGATTACTAGTTCAGTAATATAACCACTGTACTGCCATATCCTGATTAACCTTGTAAAAGATCCATGAAATATTTTGATACCTCATGCCTGAAGCACATAAAATCACATCAAAGCACAATCAATAAAAGGGCATGGACAGAGTGGATAGTCAGAAGCTTTTTACATGACTGGAAGAGTCAATTACTAGGGGTCATGGGTTTAAGGTGCGAGGGGCAATGTTTAGAGGAGATACAAAGAACCACAAACAACAAAGAAAAGTACAGCACAGGAACAGGCCCTTTGGCCCTCCAAGATTTTTTACACAGAGGCTAGTGAGTACTGGAACTCGCTGCCCGAGGAGGTGGTGGAAGCAGGTGACAGTGACGTTTAAGGGGCGTCTAAACAAATATATGAATTGGATGGGAATAGAGGGATACGGATCCCAGAAGTGTGAAGGTTTTCGGTTAGACGGGCAGCATGTTGGCACAGGCTTGGAGGGCCGAAGGGCCTGTTCCTGTGTTGTACTTTTCTTTGTTCTTTCTTGTTCTTAGTGGAACAAAGAAAATTACAGCACAGGAACAGGCCCTTCAGCCCTCCCAGCCTGCGCTGATCCAGATCCTTAATCTAAACCTGTCACCTATTTTCCAAGGATCTACTTCCCTTTGTTCCCTGCCCGTTCATATATCTGTCTAGATGCATCTTAAATTATGCTATCGTGCCCGCCTCTACCAACTCCGCTGTTAAAGCATTCTAGGCACCCACCACCCTCTGCGTAAAAAACTTTCCATGCACATCTCCTTTAAACTTTCCCCCTCTCACCTTGAAATCGTGACCCCTTGTAATTGACACCCCCACTCTTGGAAAAAGCTTGTTGCTATCCACCCTGTCCATACCTCACATAATTTTGTAGCTCTGAATCAGGTCCCCCCCTCAACCTCCGTCTTTCCAACAAAAACAATCCTATTCTATTCAACCTTTCTTCAGAGCTAGCACCCTCCATACCAGGCAACATCCTGGTGAACCTCCTCTGCACCCTCTCTAAAGTATCCACATCCTTCTGGTAATGTGGCGACCAGAACTGCACGCAGTATTCCAAATGTGGCCTAACCAAAGTCATATACAACTGTACCATGATCTGTCGACTCTTGTACTCAATATCCCGTCAAATGAAGGCAAGCATGCTGTATGCCTTCTTGACCACTCTACCAACCTGCATTGCCACCTTCAGGGTACAATGGACCTGAACTCCCAGATCTCTCTGAACATCAATTTTCCCCAGGACTCTTCCATTGACCATATAGTCCGCTCTTGAATTAGATCTTCCAAAATGCATCACCTCACATTTGCCTGGATTGAACTCCATCTGCCATTTCTCTGCCCAACTCTCCAATCTATCTATGTTTGGCAGTATTCTCTGACAGTCCACCTCGCTATCTGCAACTCCACCAATCTTAGTAACATCTGCAAACATGCTAATCAGACCACCTATACCTTCCTCCAGATCATTTATGTATATCACAAACAACAGTGGTCCGAGCACGGATCCCTGTGGAACACCACTAGTCAGCTTTCTCCATTTTGAGACACTCCTTTCCACCACTACTCTGACTCCTGTTGCCCAGCCAGTTCTTTATCCATGTAGCTAGTACACCTTGAACCCCATACGACTTAACTTTTTCCATCAACCTGCCATGGAAAACTTTATCAAACGCTTTACTGAAGTCCAGGTATATGACATCTACAGCCCTTCCCTCATCAATTAACTTTGTCACTTCCTCAAAGAATTCTATTAGGTTTGTAAGACATGACCTTCCATGCACAAAACCATGATGCCTTTCACTGATAAGTCTATTTTCTTCGAAATGTGAATAGATCCTAGCCCTCAGTATCTTCTCCAACAGTTTGCCTACCACTGACGTCAAGCTCACAGGTCTATAATTCCCTGGATTATCCCTGCTACAAAAGGACAACATTAGCAATTCTCCAGTCCTCCGGACCTCACCCGTGCTCAAGGATGCTGCAAAGATATCTGTTAAGGCCCCAGCTATTTCATCCCTCACTTCCCTCAGTAACCTGGGAAAGATCCCATCCGGACCTGGGGACTTGTCCACCTTAATACCTTTTAGAACAACCAAAACTTCCCCCTTCCTTATGCCGACTTGACCTAGAGTATTTAAACATCAGTCCCCAGCTTCAACATCTGTCATGTCCCTCTCCTTGGTGAATACCGATCCAAAGTACTAGATAGATAGAGAAATACAGCACAGAACAGGCCCTTCGGCCCACGATGTTGCGCCGAACTTTTGTCCTAGGTTAATCATAGAATTTTGGACAATTTTTCATGGCCAATCCACCCAACCTGCACATCTTTGGACTGTGGGAGGAAACCAGAGTACCCGGAGGAAACCCACGCAGTCACGGGGAGGATGTGCAGACTCCACAGACAGTGACCCAAGTCGAAATCGAACTTGGGACCCTGGAGCTGTGAAGCAATTGTGCTATCCACAATGCTCCCGTGCTGCCCTTAAGAAGTTAACCTACACTCCATTATTCTACCCTAATCCAAGTACCTATCCAATAGCCGCTTGAAGGTCCCTAACTTATCCGACTCAACTACTACCACAGGCAGTGCATTCCATGCCCCCACTACTCTCTGGGTAAAGAACCTACCTCTGACATCCCCTCTATATCTTCCACCATTTATCTTAAATTTATGTCCCCTTGTAATGGTGTGTTCCACCCGGGGAAAAAGTCTCTGACTGTCTACTCTATCTATTCCCCTGATCATCTTATAAACCACTATCAAGTCGCCCCTCATCCTTCTCCGTTCTAATGAGAAAAGGCCTAGCACCCTCAACCTTTCCTCGTATGACCTACTCTCCATTCCAGGCAACATCCTGGTAAATCTCCTTTGCACCTTTTCCAAAGCTTCCACATCCTTCCTAAAATGAGGTGACCAGAACTGCACACAGTACTCCAAATGTGGCCTGACCAAGGTTTGTACAGCTGCATCATCACCTCACGGCTCTTAAATTCAATCCCTCTGCTAATGAACGCTAGCACACCATAGGCCTTCTTCACAGCTCTATCCACTTGAGTGGCAACTTTCAAAGAACTATGAACATAGACCCCAAGATCTCTCTGCTCCTCCACATTGCCAAGAACCCTACCATTAACCCTGTATTCCGCATTCATATTTGTCCTTCCAAAATGGACAACCTCACACTGTCAGGGTTAAACTCCATCTGCCACTTCTCAGCCCAGCTCTGCATTCTATCTATGTCTCTTTGAAGCCAACAACAGCCCTCCTCACTATCCACAACTCCACCAATCTTCGTATCATCTGCAAATTTACTGACCCACCCTTCAACTCCCTCATCCAAGTCGTTAATGAAAATCACAAACAGCAGAGGACCCAGAACTGATCCCTGCGGTACGCCACTGATAACTGGGCTCCAGGCTGAATATTTGCCATCCACCACCACTCTCTGTTTTCTATCGGTTAGCCAGTTTGTTATCCAACTGGCCAAATTTCCCACTATCCCATGCCTCCTTACTTTCTGCATAAGCCTACCATGGGGAACCTTATCAAATGCCTTACTAAAATCCATGTACACTACATCCACTGCTTTACCCTCATCCACATGCTTGGTTACCTCCTCAAAGAATTCAATAAGACTTGTAAGGCAAGACCTACCCCTCACAAATCCGTGCTGACTATCCCTAATCAAGCAATGCCTTTCCAGATGCTCAAAAATCCTACCCCTCAGTACCCTTTCCATTACTTTGCCTACCACCGAAGTAAGACTAACTGGTCTGTAATTCCCAGGGTTATCCTATTCCCTTTTTTGAACAGGGGCACGACATTCGCCACTCTCCAATCCTCTGGTACCACCCCTGTTGACAGCGAGGACGAAAAGATCATTGCCAACGGCTCTGCAATTTCATTTCTTGCTTCCCATAGAATCCTTGGATATATCCCGTCAGGCCCGGGGGACTTGTCTATCCTCAAGTTTTTCAAAACGCGCAACACATCTTCCTTCCTGACAAGTATCTCCTCAAGCTTATCAGTCTGCTTCACGCTGTCCTCTCCAACAATATGGCCCCTCTCGTTTGTAAATACTGAAGAAAAATACTTGTTCAAGACCTCTCCTATCTCTTCAGACTCAATACACAATCTCCCGCTACTGTCCTTAATCGGACCTACCCTCGCTCTAGTCATTCTCATATTTCTCACATATGTGTATAAGGCCTTGGGGTTTTCCTTGATCCTACCCGCCAAAGATTTTTCATGCCCTCTCTTAGCTCTCCTAATCCCTTTCTTCAGTTCCCTCCTGGCTATCTTGTATCCCTCCAGCGCCCTGTCTGAACCTTGTTTCTTCAGCCTTACATAAGTCTCCTTCTTCCTCTTAACAAGACATTCAACCTCTCTTGTCAACCATGGTTCCCTCACTCGACCATCTCTTCCCTGCCTGACAGGGACATACATATCAAAGACACGCAGTTCCTGTTCCTTGAACAAGTTCCACATTTCACTTGTGTCCTTCCCTGACAGCCTATGTTCCCAACTTCTGCACTTCAATTCTTGTCTGACAGCATTGTATTTACCCTTCCCCCAATTATAAACCTTGCCCTGTTGCTCGCACCTATCCCTCTCCATTACTAAAGTGAAAGTCACAGAATTGTGGTCACTACCTCCAAAATGCTCCCCATTAACAAATCTATCACCTGCCCTGGTTCATTACCAAGTACTAAATCCAATATGGCCTCCCCTCTGGTCGGACAATCTACATACTGTGTTAGAAAAACTTCCTGGACACACTGCACAAACACTACCCCATCCAAACTATTTGATCTAAAGAGTTTCCACTCAATGTTTGGGAAGTTGAAGTCGCCCATGACTACTACCCTGTGACTTCTGCACCTTTCCAAAATCTGTTTCCCAATCTGTTCCTCCACATCTCTGCTGCTATTGGGGGGCCTATAGAAAACTCCCAACAAGGTGACTGCTCCTTTCCTATTTCTAACTTCAACCCATATTACCTCAGTAGGCAGATCCCCCTCGAACTGCCTTCTGCAGCTGTTATACTATCTCTAATTAACAATGCCACCCCCCCCCCCCACACCTCTTTTACCATCCTCCTAATCTTGTTGAAAACATCTATAACCAGGGACCTCCAACAACCATTTCTGCCCCTCTTCTATCCAAGTTTCGTGATGGCCACCACATCGTAGTCCACAGTACAGATCCATGCCTTAAGTTCACCCACCTTATTCCTGATGCTTCTTGCATTAAAGTATACACACTTCAACCCATCTCCTTGCCTGCAAGTACTCTCCTTTGCCATTGTTACCTTCCCCACTGTATCACTACGTGCTTTGGCGTCCTGACTATCGTCTACCTTAGTTGCTGGACTACAGATCCGGTTCCCATTCCCCTGCCAAATTAGTTTAAACCCTCCCGAAGAGTACTAGAAAACCTCCCTCCCAGGATATTGGTGCCCCTCTGGTTCAGATGCAACCCGTCCTGCTTGTACAGGTCCCACCTTCCCCAGAATGCGCTTCCAATTATCCAAATACCTGAAAGCCCTCCCTCCTACACCATTCCTGCAGCCACGTGTTCAACTGCACTCTCTCCCTATTCCTAGCCTCGCTATCACGTGGCACCGGCAACAAACCAGAGATGACAACTCTGTCTGTCCTGGCCTTTAATTTCCAGCCTAACTCCCTAAACTTGTTTATTACCTCCACACCCTTTTTCCTACCTACATCGTTGGTACCAATGTGCACCACGACTTCTGGCTGCTCACCCTCCCCCTTCAGGATCCTGAAGACACGATCAGAGACATCCCTGGCCCTGGCACTCATTAAGAATCTCACACATTTCCTCTGACTCCACGCATAAATTCCTCTTTTGTCTTTGAGTGGGCCAATCCGTTCTCTAGTTACCCTCTTCCTCCTTATATACGAATAAAAGGCTTTGGGATTTTCCTTAACCCTGTTAGCCAAAGATATTTCATGAACCCTTTTAGCCCTCTTTGTTGCGTGTTTGAGATTTGTCCTACTTTCCAGATATTCCTCCAAAGTTTCATCAGTTTTAAGTCGCCTAGATCTTATGTATGCTTCCTTTTTCATCTTAGCTAGTCTCACAATTCCACCCGTCATCCATGGTTCCCTAATCTTGCCATTTCTATCCCTCATTTTCAGAGGCACAGGTCTGTCCTGCACTCTGATCAACCTATCCTTAAAAGTCTCCCACATTTCAAATGTGGATTTCCCCTTAAACAGCACTCTCGTCTTTGTCCATGAGTATTCTAAAACTTACGGAATTGTGATCGCTATTTCCAAAGTAATCACCGACTGAAACTTCAACCACCTGGCCGGGATCATTCCCCAATACCAGGTCCAGTATGGCCCCTTCCCGAGTTGGACTATTTACACACTGCTCTAAAAAAACTCTCCTGGATGCTCCTTACAAATTCTGCTCCATCTACGCCTCCAACACTACATGATTCCCATTCAATGTTGGGGAAGTTAAAATCTCCCATCACAACCACTCTATTGCTCCTACATTGTTCTATAATCTGTCTAAATATTTGTACCTCTACTTCACGCTCGCTTTTGGGAGGCCAGTAGTAAAGTCCCAACTATGTTACTGCACCCTTCCTATTCCTTAGCTCTACCCATATTGCCTCAGTGCTCGAATCCTCCATCGTGCCCTCCTTAATCACAGCTGTGGTATCATCTCTAACCAGCAATGCAACTCCTCCACCCCTTTTACCTCTCTCTCTATCCCTCCTGAAGCATCTATACCCTGGGATATTTAGTTGCCAGTCTTGCCCTTCCCTCAACCAAGTCTCAGTAATACCAATAACATCATATTCCCAGGTACTAATCCAAGCCCTAAATTCATCTGCCTTACCTGCTACACTTCTCGCATTAAAACAAATGCACCTCAGACCATCTGTCCATTTGTGTTCATCATCACTTCCCTGTCTACTCTTCCCCTTAGTCACATTGAGTTTATTATCTAGTAATTTACTGGCTTTAGTTGCTACCTCTTTACTGACTTCTAACTTCCTAATCTGGTTCCCATTCCCCTGCCACATTAGATTAAAAGCTCCCCAACAGTGTTAGCAAAAGCACCCCCTAGGACATTGGTTCCAGTCCTGCCCAGGTGTAGACCACTGATCCCACTGCCCCCAGAACCGGTTCCAATGTCCCAAAAATCTGAACCCCTCCCTCCTGCACCATCTCTCAAGCCACGTATTCATTCTGACTATTCTTGAATTTCTACTCTGACTGTCTCGTGGCACTGGTAGCAATCCTGAGATTACTACCTTTGAGGTCCTACTTTTTAAACTTATCTCCTAACTCCCTAAATTCTAATTGTAGGACCTCATCCCGTTTTTTTACCTATATCGTTGCTGCCTCTATGCACCACGACAACTGGCTGTTCACCCTCCCCCTTCAGTATGTCCTGCAGCTGATCTGAGACATCCCTCACCCACGCAATCGGGAGGCAACGTACCATTCTCGTTTTCGACCACAGAAACGCCTGTCTACTCCCCTTACGATTGAATCCCCTATGTCTATAGTCCTGCCAGTCTTTTTCCCGCCCTCCTGTGCAGCAGAGCCAGCCACGGTGCCATGAACCTGGCTCCTACTGCCTTCCCCTGGTGAGTCATCTTCCCCAACAGTATCCAAAATAATATCAGCCTCTGCAAGTCTCGCATTTACGATCCGTAAGTGAACCAGCTAAATGGGAATCTGTATGAGGACAGCTGAGAAACAGCAAGAGGTAAAAAACATTATATCGGGCTGCATATAGACCCCCAAACTGTAGTGGTTACGTCGGGAATGGCATTAAACAGGTAATTCGAGATGCATGCAATAAATACATCTGTAATTATGAGTGAGTTTAATCAGCATATAATTTGGGCAAATCAAATTTGTCACTACACCATAGAGGTGGAATTCCTGGAGTGTACACGGGATGGTTTTCTGGACCAATACATTGAGGAACCAACTAGACAGAAGGCCATCCTAGACTGGGTATTGTGTAATCAGAAAGGAATCACTGACAGTCTAGTTGTGTGAGACCCCTTGGGGATGAGCGACCAGAACATGTTTCATCAAGATAGTGAGTGACGCAGTTGATTCTGAGTCTCGGGTCCTGAATCTTAATAAAGGAAACCACGATGGCATGTGGCGTATGTTGGCTATGATGGATTGGGGAATATCACATAAAGGAATGGCGGTGCATAGGCAATGCAAACATTCAAGGAGCGCATGGGGGAACTGTAATAATTGTTGATTCCTGTCTGACACAAAAGTAAAACGGGAAAGTTGGCAAAACCATGGCTTGCAAGGAAAATTGGAGATCATATTAGATCCAAGGAAGAAGCATACAAATTAGCTAAGAAAAACAACAGGCATGAGGCTTGGGAGCAGATTAAAATTCAGCAAAGGAGGGCCAAAGGATTAATGGAGGAGAAAATAGAGTACGAGAGCAAGCTTGAGGGAACAAGAAAACTGACTGTAAAAGTTTCTATAGGTATGTGAAGAGAAAAAGATTGGGGAAGACTTTTACCATCAGAAATGGGGAATTTATAATTGGGAACAAAAATGGCTGATCAATTAATTACATACTTTTGTTCTGTCTTCACAAAAGAGTAAGGAACTAAGATACCAGAAATGTTGGGGAACACATGGTTGAGTGAGAGGGAAGAACTGAAGGAGATCAGTATGAATAAAGAAATGGTATTGGGAAAATTGATGGGATTGAAGGTTGATGAATCCCCAGGGCCTGATAATTTACATCCCAGAATACTTAAGGAAGCGACATGAGAAATAGTGGATGCATTGGTGGTCATCTTTCCAAGATTCCATAGAATCTGGAACAGTTCCTACAGACTGAAGGGTAGCTAATGTAACCCTACTATTTAAAAAGGGAGACAGAGAGAAAACAGGGAATTATAGACCTGTAAGCACGACATCAGCCTAATTAGAACAGTACAGCACAGAACAGGCCCTTCGGCCCTCAATGTTGTGCCGAGCAATGATCACCCTACTCAAGCCCACGTATCCACCCTACACCAGTAACCCAACAACCCCCATTAACATTATTTTTTAGGACACTAAGGGCAATTTAGCATGGCCAATCCACCTAACCCGCAAATCTTTGGACTGTGGGAGGAAACCGGAGCACCCGGAGGAAACCCACGCACACACGGGGAGGACGTGCAGACTCCGCACAGACAGTGACCCAGCCGGGAATCGAACCGGGGACCCTGGAGCTGTGAAGCATTGATGCTAACCACCATGCTACCGTGCTGCCTTAAATTCTGCTCCTATATCTTATAGACCATAAGATTGTCGTGGGGAAAATTCTAGAATCCATCATCAAATATTCTATAGCAAAGCACTTGGAAAATAGTGGCAGGATCAGGCAGAGTCAGCATGGATTTATGAAAGGGAAATTATGCTTGACAAATCTACTGGGTTCTTTTCAGATGTAACTAGTAGAGGGGGAGCCAGTGGATGTGGTTCATTTGGACTTTCAGGAGGCTTTTGACAAAATTCAACATAAGAGATTAGTGTATAAGATTAATGCGGATGAGATTACAACGGATAAAAAACTGGTTGGCTAGGCAGTATGGTGGCAGAGTGATTAACACTGCTGTTTCACGGCGCCAAGGTCCCAGGTTCGATCCCGGCTCTGCGTCACTGTCCATGTGGAGTTTGCACATTCTCCCCGTGTTTGCATGGGTTCCGCCCCACAACTCAAAAGATGTGCAGGGTAGGTTGATTGGCCATGCTAAATTGCCCCTGAATCGGAAAAAATGAATTGGATACTCTAAATTAAAGAAAAATAACTCGTTGGCAGACAGGAAACAAAGAGTCGGAATAAACGGGTCTTTTTCCAAATGGCAGGTGGTGACTAGTGGGGGATCAGTGCTGGGACCCTAGTTATTCACTTTATATATAATAAGAAGTCTTACAACACCAGATTAAAGTCCAACAGGTTTGTTTCAAACACAAGCTTTCGGAGCACTGCTCCTTCCTCAGGTGAATGTTGGACTTTAACCTGGTGTTGTAAGACTTCTTACTGTGCTCACCCCAGTCCAACGCCGGCATCTCCACATCATGACATATATATATATTTAGATGAGGGTACTAAATATAATATTTCCAAATTTGCAGAGGACACAAAGCTGGGTGGGAGAGTGAGCTGTGAGGAGGATGCGGAGATCATATCGTGTGATTTAGACAAGTTGACTCAGTGGGCAAATGAATGGCAGATGCAGTATAATGTATATCCATATGGATAAATGGAAGGTGATCCACTTAAGTAGCAGAAACGGGTTGGCCGATTATGATCTGACTGGCCATAAGTTAAGAGAGGAGAATATGCACCGAGACCTGGGTGCCTTTGTACACCAATCGTTGAAGGTAAGTATTGGGTGACATGGTGGCAGAGTGGTTAACACTGCTGCCTCACAGTGCCAGGGACCCAGGTTCAATTCCGGCTTTGGGTGACTGCGTGGAATTTGCACGTTCTCCCCGTGTCTGCGCGGGATTCTGAGGAAGGATGTTCTTGCTCTGGAGGGAGAGCAGAGACGGGCAATACGATAGCACAGTGGTTAGCACAGTTGCTTCAAACTCCAGGGTCCCAGCTTCTCCCCTTCTGAAGTCTCAGCTTCTTGGGTCACTTTCTGTGCGTAGTCTACATGTTCTTCCCGTGTTTGGCTGGGCTTCCTCTGGGTCCTCCAGTTTCCTCCCACACAGTACAAAGATGTGTAGGTTAGGTGGATTGGCCATGATAAATTGCCCTGAGAGTCCAAAAGGGTTCGGTGGGGTTACTGGGTTGTAGGGAATGGGTGGAGGCATGGGCTAAAGTTGGGTGCTCTTTCCAAGGGCCGGTGCAGACTCGATGGGCCGAATATCCTCCTTCTGCACTGTAAATTCTAAGGTTGACCAGTTTGATTCCTGGGATGGCAGGACCTACATATGACAAGAGCAGCAGCTACCTGGGAACTCCACCACCTGGAGGTTCCCCTGCAAGTCACCACCCCAACTTGGAAATATATTGCCATTCCTTCCCTGTCGCTGGGTCAGAATCCTGGAATACCCTGCATACAGCACTGTGGCTATACCTATACCTTAGGGACTGCAACACTTTAAGAAGGCAGCTCACCACCACTTCTGAAGGGGAACTGGAGACGGGCAATAAATGCTGGCCTAACTATACCCACATCCTGTAAACAAATTTTTCAAAAATATGAGGAGAGATTGAGCTAGTTAGGATTATATTCACTGGAGTTCAGATGAATGAGGGGAATCCCCCAGGTGCAGGACAAACAGCTCACTTTTCCCCACATTGAGTTTGTAACCCGAAAAGTCCCCAAACTCCTCAAGTATCTTCAACACCTCTGGCATCCCCTCAGCCGGATCCGTGACGTACAACAGTAGATCATCTGCGTACAACGACAGCCGGTGTGCCCCCCCGCACAATCCACCTCCAACTCTTCGAATCCCTCAGTGCCATGTGGCACTGCGGAAGGCCCCCGAGAGTAAGGAGGGTATTCTTGGAGCGAAGAAGGGAGGTAGGAGGTTTGGCGTTGCCCAACCTGTGTGGGTATTACTGGGTGGCGAATGTGGCAATGATTTGCAGGTGGGTGACGGAGAGGGTGGGTGACGCATGGAAGAGATTGGAGGTGGCGTCCTGTGTGGGTACGAGTCTGGAGGCTTGGGTGACGGCCCCACTTCCACTCCCCCCTGCAAAGTACGCCACGAGTCCGGTAGTGGTGGCATCCCTCAAAATCTGGGGGCAGTGGAGGCGGCATAGGGGAGAAGTGAAGGCTTCAGTTTGGGCCCCGATACGGGGCAATCACCATTTTGCACCGGGGAGAATGGATGGTGGATTTGGGAGTTGGCACAGGGCAGGCATCAGACAGATTGGGGACCTCTTCCTTGATGGGAAGTTCGCGACTCTGGAGGAGCTGGAGGGGAAGTGGAACCTCCCCCCTGGGAACGCTTTCAGTTATATGCAGATCAGGGCATTTGTTAAGCAGCAGGTGGCGGAGCTTCTGCGGCTGCCGCCAAGGGGGGTGCAGGATAGGGTTCTCTCGGGGACGTGGGTCGATGAGGGGAAGATCTCGGCAATTTATCAGTTGATGCAGGAGGAGGAGGAGGCCTCAGTAGAGGAGCTCAAAGCGAAGTGGGAGGAAGAGCCAGGGGAAGAGATTGAGGATGGAACGTGGTAGGACGCCCTGGAGAGGGTGAACTCGTCCTCTTCTTGCGCACGGCTCAGCTTAATTCAGCTGAAGGTGCTGCATAGGGCGCACATGACAGGGGCCAGGATGAGCCGGTTCTTTGGAGGGGAAGACAGGTGCGTGAGGTGTTCGGGAGGCCCAGTGAACCACACCCATATGTATTGGGCCTTGGAGGGGTTTTGAAAAGGGGTGGCGGAGACTTTGTCTGAAGTGGTCGGGTCTAGGGTCAGGCCGGGCTGGGGGCTCGCGGTTTTTGGGGTAGCTTCGGAGCCGGGAGTGCAGGAGGCGAGAGGCGCCGACATTCTGGCCTTTGAGTCTCTAGTAGCCCGGCGCAGGATTCTGTTACAGTGGAGCGACACGTGGCCCCCGAGTTCGGAGGCCTGGATCAACGACATGGCTGGGTTTATCAAGCTGGAGAAGGTTAAGTTTGCCCTGAGAGGGTCAGTACAGGAGTTCTTTCGGCGGTGGCAGCCCTTTCTCTATTTCCTGGCGAAGGGATAGAGGGTGGTCAGTCTCAGCAGCAACCTGGGGGGGGGGGGGGGGGGGGGGGGGGGGGGGGGGGTGTTATTTTCTTCTTTCTTGTATTGTTCTTTGTTATTACTTATTATTCTGTTTTGGGGGGGAATTCTTTTCTTGCTTCGGTGTAGAACCACACCTTGGGCCTCACGGTAGCATGGTGGGTTAGCATCAATGCTTCACAGCTCCAGGGTCCCAGGTTCGATTCCCGGCTGGGTCACTGTCTGTGTGGAGTCTGCACGTCCTCCCGTGTGTGCGTGGGTTTCCTCCGGGTGCTCTGGTTTCCTCCCACAGTCCAAAAGATGTGCGGGTTAGGTGGATTGGCCATGTTAAATTGCCCGTAGTGTAAGGTTAATGGGGGGATTGTTGGGTTACGGGTATACGGGTTACGTGGGTTTAAGTAGGGTGATCATTGCTCGGCACAACATCGAGGGCCGAAGGGCCTGTTCTGTGCTGTTCTATGTCTACTTTAACTGTGGGGAGAAAATTTGTTGTTGAAAAACTTGAATAAAAATTATTTTTAAAAAAAGGCAAATGGTATGTTGGCCTTCATTCAAGAGGACTTGAGTACAGGAGTATATGGCAGCTGTCAGGGCTTTAGTGAGACCACACCTGTAGTATTGTGAAGAGTTTTGGTCTCCTTGCCAAAGAAAGAATATACTTACTTAAGGGAATGCAGCAAAAGTTCACCAACCTAATTCCTAGAATGAAAGGATTGTTGAATGAGGAGAGATTTGGTTGAATTGGGCTTAGAAGAATGAGAGGGGATCCAGTTGAAATGCATAAAACTCTGACAGGGCTGGACAAACAGGAGTGGTTGCAGACTCTTACCAGAATAAGGACACAGCATAACATAGAAAAACAATTAAGTAAGGGAATACAGCGGTTGTAAGTTTCAAGGCCTGGAAGACATGGCCTGAAAGTCCTCTACTTTAATGCCAGGAGTATTACAGGTAAAACGGAAGAGCTAAGGGCGAGTATTAGAACATAGAACAGTACAGCACAGAACAGGCCCTTCGGCCCTCAATGTTGTGCCGAGCAATGATCACCCTACTCAGACCCACGTATCCACCCTATACCCGTAACCCAACAACCCCCCCCCCCCCCCTTAACCTTACTTTTTAGGACACTACGGGCAATTTAGCATGGCCAATCCACCTAACCCGCACATCTTTGGACTGTGGGAGGAAACCGGAGCACCCGGAGGAAACCCACGCACACACGGGGAGGACGTGCAGACTCCGCACAGACAGTGACCCAGCCGGGAATCGAACCTGGGACCCTGGAGCTGTGAAGCATTTATGCTAACCACCATGCTACTGTGCTGCCCAATTGGCAGCACGGTAGCATTGGTGGTAGCATATTGGCAGGTGAAATTATGATATAGTAGCCACCATGGATGTGTGGTTGAGGGAGGGGGAGCACTGGCTGCTCAGCATTCCAGGATGTAGAATGCTTAGGCGAGACAGGGGATGGGGGGCAAAAGAGGAGGAGGCACTGCATTATTATTTAAGAAGTCAGTTACTGCAGTAAGGAGAGATGATATCTTGGGGGGGGGGGGACATCAAATGAAGCTTTGTGGGTAGAGCTTAGGAAAAAAAAGGGACAGTCGCATTGTTCATTACAGACCCCCAGATAGTCAGCAGAAAATTGAGAAGCAAATATGTGCGCAATTCGCAGGAATGTATAAAAATAATAATAGGGTAATTGTATCAGGTAATTTCAACTTTCCCAGCATTAATTGGGATAGTTGATGTGCTAGGGCTTAGATGGAATGGAGTTCTTAAAATGTATACAGGTGAACTTTTTAGCTCATAATGTAGAGGGTCCAACAAGGAATGGGGCAGTGCTGGACCTAATTCTGGGGAATGAAGCTAGACAGATAGTTGATGCATTGGTGGGGGAGCATTATAGTGATAGCGACCACAATATGGTATAATTTAAGTTTGTAATAGACAAAGATATAGACAAGTTGCAAAAAAAAGGTTTTTCATTGGGGGAGAGTGGATTTTAGTAAAATAAGGCAGGATCTGGCCAAGATAGACTGGAAAGAGTCACTTAAATCTACAGGAGAGCAGTAGAAAGATGTGGGGGGCGCATTCAAAAAGTAAATGGGAAGGGTACATACCTAACATGTTCCCTCTAGGGTAATAGGAAGGAGTAACAAGCCAGAGAATCATGGATGACCAGAGACATTCAGGAAACGATGAGAGGGTAAAGAGAGCAAGCACAAGGGGAGCAAATCAACGGAGGCATTAGTGGAGTACAGAAAGTGCAGGATGGAGCTTAAGAAAGCAGTTAGGAGAGCAAAGAGGGGATATGAGAAAGCTCTAGTTTAGTGGGGCAGCACAGTAGCGTTGTGGATAGCACAATCGCTTCACAGCTCCAGGGTCCCAGGTTCGATTCCGGCTTGGGTCACTGTCTGTGCGGAGTCTGCATATCCTCCCCGTGTGTGCGTGGGTTTCCTCCGGGCGCTCCGGTTCCTCCCACAGTCCAAAGTTGTGCAGGTTAGGTGGATTGGCCATGATAAATTGCCCTTAGGGTCCCTTAGTGTTGGGTGGGGTTACTGGGTTATGGGGATAGGGTGGAGGTGTTAATCTTGGGTTGGGTGCTCTTTCCAGGAGCCGGTGCAGACTCGACGGGCCGAATGGCCTCCTTCTGCACTGTAAATTCTATGATCTATGATCTCTGGCTAATAAAAGTAGGAAAAATCCCAAGATATGCTAAAAGTATATCAATGGGAAGAGGATAACTCGGGAAAGAGGGCGGCCCATTAGGGACCAACATGGAGATCTGTGGGTGGAGCCAGAGGAAATTGGTCGGGTGTTGAATGAATACTTTAGGTCTGTCTTCATCCCAGACAATGAGGAGGTAGATGGAACTCAGGGAGAGAGACTGTGAGGTTTTTGAGCAAATTGTAATAGGGAATGACAAGGCTTGAAAGTGGACAAATCTCCTGGTCTGGATGAATTCTGTCCCAGGATGCAATGGGAAATGAGGGAGGAGATTTCAGGGACTCTGACCCTAATTTTATATTCCTCTCTGGCCACGGGGGAGGTGTCAGTGAATTGGAGAACAGCTAATGTGGTCCCACTATTTAAGAACGGTTACAGAGATAAGCCAGGGAACTACAGACGAGTGAGTTCCATGTCAGTGGGAGGGAAACTATTGTAGAAAATTCTGAAGGAGGGAAACTATCTCCGTTGGAGAGGCAAGGTTTGATCAGTAATAGTCAGCATGGCTTTGTCAGAGGGAAGTTATGCCTAACAAATTTGATTGAATTTTTTGAGCGTGTATAGATGAGGCTAGAGTAGTTGATGTCGTTTACATGGATTTTAGCAACTCCTTTGACAAGGTCCCACATGGGAGACTTGTAAAGAAGACAACTGCACGTGGGACACAGGGTAACTTGATAAGGTGGATTCAAAATTGGCTTCGCTGTAGGAGACAGAGGGTGTTGACAGACAGCAGCTTTAGTGACTGGAAACCAGTGCCCAGTGGTGTATGCTATGCTAGACAAAGAGCATAGATGACTATGTGGGGGGTAGGGTTAGCAATTTTGCGGGTGACAAAAAGATTAGAAGGTGGCAACAGTGAAGTGGAGTGTCTTAAATTTAGATATTGACGGGATGGTCAAATGGGCAGAAAAGTGGCAGATGGAACATAATCCTGAAAAGTGTGAGGTGAGGTGAAAAAGAGTGGCTGAGGTAAATATTGGTCCTTTAGAGGATGAGAAGGGAGTTTTAATAATGGGAGGTGAGGAAATGGCCGAGGAACTGAACAGGTTTTTTGGGTCGGCCTTCACAGTGGAAGACACAAATAACATGCCAGTGACTGATAGAAATGAGGTTATGACAGGTGATGACCTTGAGAAGATTGTTATCACTAAGGAGGTAGTGATGGGCAAGCTAATGGTGCTAAAGGTAGACAAGTCTCCTGGCCCTGATGGAATGCATCCCAGAGTGCTATAAGAGATGGCTAGGGAAATTGCAGATGCACTAGTGATGATTTACTAAAATTCACTAGACTCCGGGGTGGTCCCGGTGGATTGGAAATTAGCAAATGTGACACCACTGTTTAAAAAAGGAGGTAGGCAGAGAGCAGAAAGTTATAGGCCAGTGAGCTTAACGTCGGTAGTAGGGAAGATGCTGGGATCTATCATCAAGGAAGAATAGCGAGGCATCTGGATAGAAATTGTCCCATTGGGCAGGCGGCAGCATGGGTTCATAAAGGGCAGGTCGTGCCTAACTAATTTAGTGGAATTTTTTGAGGACATTATCAGTGCGGTAGATAATGGGGAGCCAATGATGTGGTATATCTGGATTTCCAGAAAGCCTTTGACAAGGTGCCACACAAAGGTTGCTGCATAAGATAAAGATGCATGGCATTAAGGGTAAAGTAAATACAATGTTGACAAATGTGAGGTTATCCATTTTGGTAGCAATAACAGCAAACAGGATTATTATTTAAATAATAAAATATTAAAGCATGCTGCTGTGCAGAGAGACCTGGGTGTGCTGGTGCATGAGTCACAGAAAGTTGGTTTACAGGTGCAACATGTGTTTAAGAACGCAAATGGAATTTTGTTCTTCATTGCTAGAGGGATGGAGTTTAAGACTAGGGAGGTTATGCTGCAATTGTATAAGGTGTTAGTGAGGCCACACCTGGAGTATTGTGTTCAGTTTTGGTCTCCTTACCTGAGAAAAGACGTACTGGCACTGGAGGGTGTGCAGAGGAGATTCACTCGGTTCATCCCAGAGCTGAAGGGGTTGGATTACGAGGAGAGGTTGAGTAGACTGGGACTGTACTCGTTGGAATTTAGAAGGATGAGGGGGGATCTTATAGAAACATAAAATTATGAAGGGAATAGATAGGATAGATGCGGGCAGGTTGTTTCCACTGGCAGGTGAAAGCAGAACTAGGGGGCATTGCCTCAAAATAAGGGGAAGTAGATTAGGACTGAGTTTAGGAGGAACTTCTTCACCCAAAGGGTTATGAAACTATGAAATTCCTTGCCCAGTGAAGCAGTTGAGGCTCCTTCATTAAATGTTTTTAAGATAATGATAGATAGTTTTTGAAGAAAAAGGGATTAAGGGTTATGGTGTTCAGGCCAGAAAGTGGAGCCGAGTCCACAAAAGATCAGCCATGATCTCATTGAATGGTGGAGCAGGCTCGAGGGGCCAGATGGCCTACCCCTGCTCCTAGTTCTTATGTTCTTATGATACACTTTGGAAGGAGTAATGTGACAAGGAAGTATTCACTGAATGGCCTGACACTTGGAAGTTCCGAGGAACAAAGAGACCTTGGCATGTTTGTCCATAGATCTCTGAAGGCAGAAGGGCCGGTTAAGAAGGTGATGAAAAAGGCAAATGGGACACAGCTGTTTCAGAGCTAAGTTTCAGAGAAGCGTAAAAGTCTAGTGAAAGTGGGGGATTTCAACTTCCCCAACATTAACTGGGGTAGTCATATTATAAAAGATTTTGAGGAAGGGGAATTCTTAAATGTGTCCAGGAAACTTTTTGAGCTTGTACATAGAAGTTCCTATGAGAGAGGGGGCAGTCCTAGACTTAATTTTAGATAACGAGGCCGGGCAAGTGGTTGAAGTATCAGTGGGGGAGCATTTTGCAAACAGCAATCATAACTCCATTAGATTAAAGAAAAGGGCAAGGATGGGTCTGAAATTCTCAACAGGGGGGAGGCCAATTTTACTAAGATCAGATATGATTTAGCCAGTGAGTTGGGTGCAGATACTTTTAGGCAAAGCTGTGACAGATCAGTGGGACACATTCAAGAAGGAAATAGGGAAAGTACAGGGCCAACATGTTCTAATAAAGAAAAAGGGTGGGAACAGCAAATCCAGTGAACTCTGGACATAGATGGATAGAGCATTCACGTAATATTTTCAAATTTGCAGAGGACACAAAGCTGGATGGGAGAATGGGCTGTGAGGAGGATGCGGAGATCATTCAGTGTGATTTAGACAAGTTGAGTCAGTGGGCAAATGAATGGCAGATGCAGTATAATCTGGATAAATGGATAATATGGATAAATGGGAGGTGATCCCTTAAGTAGCAGAAACGGGAAGGCCGATTATTATCTGAATAGCCATAAGTTAAGAGAGGAGAATATGCTACGAGACCTGGGTGCCTTTGTACACCAGTCGTTGAAGGTAAGTATTGGGTAGCACAGTGGTTAACACTTCTGCCTCACAGTGCCAGGGACCCGGGTTCAATTCCGGCTTTGGGTGACTGCGTGGAGTTTGCACGTTCTCCCCATGTCTGCGTGGGTTTCTGAGGAAGGATGTTCTTTCTCTGGAGGGAGTGCAGAGAAGGGAAGCACGATAGTACAGTGATTAGTACAGTTGCTTCACACTCCAGGGTCCCAGGTTCGATTCACTGTCTGTGCGGAGTCTGCATGTTCTCCCTGTGTGTGCGTGGGTTTCCTAAGGGTGCTCCGGTTTCCTCCCACAGTCCAAAGATGTGCAGGTTGGGTGGATTGGCCATAATAAATTCACCTTAGTGTCCAAAAAGGTTGGGTATGGTTACTGGATTACGGGGATGGAGTGGGGGCGTGGGCTTGCGTGGGGTGCTCTTTTCAAGGGTCGGTGCAGACTCGATGGACCGAATTCTATGAATTCTAAATTCTATGAGTGATGGTGACCCTCAGGAACTAAAACTATCGACCATCTCCACTTCGGACCCATTGATGCAGGCGGGAGTGTGTGTCGTGCTCCGCTTCCTGAAGTCGATGATCAGTTCTTTGGTCATTCCAACATTTAGAGAGGTTGTTTTCGGTACACCATGCAACCAAGTGATCTATCTCCCTTCTGTAGTCTGATTCGTCGATGTTTGAGGTACGGCCCACCACAGTCGTATCATCCGTAAACTTCTAGATTGAGTTGGAGTTAAATCCTGCCACACAGTCATGTATGTATAGGGAGTACAGTAGAGGACTGAGCACACATCCTTCCGGAGCCCCGGTGTCGAGGACTATTGTGGAGGAGGTGCTGTGGCCTATCCTGACAGATTGCGGTCTGTTGGTGAGGAAGTCAAGGATCTAGCTGCACAGGGAGGGGTCAAGTCCAAGATTGGTTAATAGTCTTGTCGGGATAATGGTGTTGAAGGCGGAGCTGTAGTCTATCAACAGCAATCTTACGTAGGTGTCCTTGATGTCAAGGTGTTCGAGTGTGGATTGTATAGCCAGGGAGATAGCATCTGCTGTGGACCGTATGCGATGATAGACAAACTGCAGTGGATCGAGACTGTCTGGGAGGCTGGCATTGATCCATCTAATGACTAGCAGCTCAAAGCATTTCATGATAACAGACGTCAGGGCCAACGGTCGGTAGTCGTTGAGGCAGGTTATCTTGTTCTTCTTTGGCACTGGTATTATGATTGTTGGTATTAAGTATAACCTCCACATACTTCTAGTAGTGCGGTGACCAGAATTGGACATAGTAATCCAATTATGGCCAAGCCAACGTTCTATATAATTTAGAGCTTTAATAACTGATACTCCGTCCTATGAAGGCAAGCATGCTAATGCTTTCTTTACCGTTATTTCCAACTGCGCTGCCACTTTTAAGGATCTATGGACCTGCCACACCCAGATCTGTGTCTCTATGCTACTGATGGTTGCGCCATTATTTTTATAGCTCCGACCTGAATTGGATCTACCAAAATGCACCACCTCGCATTTGTCCAGGTTAATTCATCTGCCATTTCTCCGCCCAATTTTGCAGCCTATCTATATCCTGTTGCATTCTCTGACTTCATCACTATCCGCAACTCCGCAAACTTGTTAATCAAACCCGCTACGTTTTCATTGAATTTATAGTGCAGAAGGAGGGCCATTCACCCCATCGAGTCTGCACCAGCCCTTACAAAGAGCAACCCACTCAAGCCCATGTATCTACCCTATCCCCATAACCCAGCAACCCCCACTTAACCTTTTCTTCCAGTGATTTATATATATTACAAAGAGCAGAGGTCCCAGAACTGATCCATGCACAACACCACTAGTTACAGACCTCCATTCGGAAAAACACCCTCCCACTGCTATCCGCTATCGTTGAGGGGCAGCACGGTAGCGTTGTGGATAGCACAATTGTTTCACAGCTCCAGGGTCCCAGGTTCGATTCCGGCTTGGGTCACTGTCTGTGCGGAGTCTGAACATCCTCCCAGTGTGTGCGTGGGTTTCCTCCGGGTGCTCCGGTTTCCTCCCACAGTCCAAAGATGTGCAGGTTAGGTGGATTGGCCATGATAAATTGCCCTTAGTGACCAAAATTGCCCTTAGTGTTGGGTGTGGTTGCTGGGTTATGGGGATAGGGTGGAGGTGTTGACCTTGGGTAGGATGCTCTTTCCAAGAGCCGGTGCAGACTCGATGGGCTGAATGGCCTCCTTCTGCACTGTAAATTCCATGATTCTATGATCTATGATCTTCTATGGCCAAGCCAGTTCTGGATCCATCCAGCTAGTTCCCCCTGACCCCATTGTGATCTAATCTTTTGCACCAGCCTGCCATCAAATGCTTTACTAAAGTTCATGTAGACAACATCCACAGCCCTTCCCTCGTCAATCATTTTTGTCATCTCCTCAAAAGACTCAATCAAATTAGTGAGACATGACCTCCCTCGTACAAAACCAGCTGTCCTCTTGCTAATAAGACCATTCACTTCCAAACGTGCATAGATCCTGGGCTGGATTCTCCACCCCGCCGTGCCACATTTCAGCCTCGACCGCCGGCAGGATTCTCCTTTACACCGGCCGGTCAATGGGATTTCCCATTATGGGGCAGCCTTACACCGTCGGGAAACCCCGTGTGTGTAGGCTTCCTGTGGAGTGTCCACGACAGCTACATCCAGGGGCAGTCTGTCCTCCTCGACCTCTTCGAGGTCCACCCCAGGAAACGTGCCTGGCTCTTGGGGGATAAGGGGTACCCGCGGAGGACCTGGCTAATGACGCCAGTACAGAGGCCTGGACCGAAGCTGAGACCCAGTACAACAAGGCCCTTGCGGCCACCTGGCTGTCATTGAGCGGTGCATCGGACTCCTCAAGATGCAGTTCCGATGCCTCGCCCACTCTGGTGGTGCACTGCAGTATACTGCCTGAACGGTCGCTCGCTTTGTGGTGGTCTGCTGTGTCCTCCACAAGCGATGGAGGTTGGTGATGAGGAACATGTGGCCATCTCAGAGGATGAGGATGAGGATTATGAGGTGGCACCAGTCCATCAGGGGCTGGAGGACAAGCCCATGAAGGAACCAGAGGACCAGTCAGAGTCTGCAGGACAAGTGGCAACGGCGAGGGTCGGGCAAGCCCGGAGAACTAGAGAGGCCCTCATAACATTCCCCTAACAGCCTCCCGAACAGGTGCCGGAATGTGGCGACTAGGGGATTTTCACAGTAACTTCATTGAAGCCTACTCGTGACAATAAGCGATTTTCATTTCATTTCATACTCGCCCGCTTCACTTAGGACGTGGCCTGGTCCGCCGTCGATACCTTACCCATTCCCACCCCCATCTCCCACCTTCCCAGGGATGTGTCACATCACTCCAGGGTGCTGGGATTGTGTCGGCACCATCAGCGGGTCATAATCGAGGGCAGGGATTGATGATAAACTGCAGAGAGGCTGAGTGTCATTGCTCCCCAATCTATGCCATAGTCTGACCCATGAATATCTGCTGAATACTTGCTCACGCCCATCACCTGCACATGGTGTGCCAGGCGGGGGATGCCTGGAGAGATGGGCCAAGGGTTCGGAGGTCAGCCCACATTGCAGAAAAAAGTGACAGAGGCATCATACTGGCTTGGACAAGGGTGTTTAATGTGTGATACAATTTCCCAGTCTCCCAACGGTGCCGCCACTCCCTTCCCTCCCCCTGGCGCAGGCGCAATGGGCCAAAGGGTCCTGTTTGTGCAGTAGACCTCTATGACATTATAGATAGTTTTCCAGACTCTGAAGGTATCACGGGTATGGAAAGGGGATAGGAGTATGGTGTTGAGATAGAGAATGTGCCATGATCATTATGAAATGCGGAGCAGGTCTTCCGGTGGCGGTCATGGAGTTGGAGGTTGCATATTTGGTAGCTCCCGCTTGAGAGGGAACTTTTGTACCCTTTCTCCCGATTATTTCGGAATTTTATTGAAATAATCGATAGAGAGTGAGACAGTGGGGAGAAATTCCCCACCATTATATGGAGCAATAGACTAGAAGTGGTCTTCCAATGAGGCATAGTCAAGCAAAGAAGGCGCTTGCAGAACCGGCAGCCCAGGAGGTGCAGGATCCTGGTGTGGTGGCACAGTGGTCGACGGTACAGCTGGTGAAGTTCTTTGAGGAGAGCTTTGCTAAGCTAAAGAAGGATATGCTAGACCCGATTAAGACATCGATTGATCGGGTGGAAACTGGGCTAGAAGCCCACGGATGGGAGATCCAGTTGGTGGAGGAAAAAGTGTCCGAGGAGGAGGACTATCTAACCCCATTGGAGGCTGAGGTGGGGCTGATGAAGGACTACCGGAAAAGGCTGCAGGAGTAGTTGGGAGGATTTGGAGAACAGATGCAGGAGACAGAACCTGAGGATCGTAGGCCTCCCGGAGGGCAGCAAGGGATCGGGCGCGAGCGTATATGTGGCAAGTATGCTGGATACGTTGATGGGGAGACTGGAGACATTACTCGACCCTTGGAGGTGGATAGAGCGCTTGCAAGGAAGCCGCAAGCGAACGAACTGCCGAGGGTGATAGTGGTGCGAATGCACCGGTTCCTGGACAAGGAACAGATTTTGCAGTGGGCCAAGGTGATATGGAGCTGCAAGTGGGAGAACTGTGAGTTGCGCATCTACCAGGACCTGGGCGCGGAACTGGCCAAAAGGCAAGCTGGATTTAATAGGGCAAAATCATCCCTCTTTAAGAAGGGGGTGAAGTTCGGATTGTTATATCCAGTGCGTCTGTGGGTCACTTTTGAAGGCCAGGAACTATACTTTGAATCGCCAGATGAAGCGATGAACTTTATCTAGGACAAAAGGATGGCAGAGGTCTAAGGACACTGAACCTTGGGGGAGGGCATTGCAGGGTCAATTTGGCTTAAAGTTATTTATGTGAGGTTCTGGATATCAGTGCTCTCTGCAAGAAGGGAGTATTGTTGTTTTTTGCCCCTTCCTTTTCCTTTGTTTATCGTTTTGTTCAGATGTTTGAGCAGTGCTCAGAATGTAATATAACTCTGTTCTGGTGGGTGATGGGTAGAGAGATTTTCTCTACTGTTTGTTTACTGGGCACTCTGATGCTCTGAATATGTATGTATGAGCTGGGGGGGGGGGGGAGGAAGAGAGAACAATAGGGAGATGGGGTATCTGGCATCATGGGTGGGAGCTGCCAGGCTAGCTAGATGAGTAAGTTCACGGAAGCGCAGTGGGGGGTGAGCAGGTGATAAGCTTTTATGGGGGTTGAGATTGAGGTGTTGCTAATGCAACGGGGGGGGGTGGGGGCAGTGGGGGCAAGAGCTGCTCTGCTGAGAGGGGAGGAACTGTTGTTAGGGGTCAAAGGAAGGTCAGGACAGCAGATGGCCCGAGGGCGCGCCCAAGGAGGCAAGAGACGCAAACTGGTGGCTGGTGTAAGAAGGGTGATGGCTGATTGGCAGGGAGGGGGGCAGGAAGCCCCCCAACTAGGCTGATCACTTGGAACGTCAGAGGGCTAAATGGGCCGGTTAAGAGTGCTCACGTGTTAGCGCATCCGAGGGGACTGAAGGCGGACGTGGCAATGTTACAACAGACACACCTGAAGGTTATAGACCAGACCAGACAGAGGAAGGGGTGGGTCGGCCAAGTATTTCATTCAGGGCTGGACTTGAAGGCCAGGGGGGTCGCTATCCTGATCAACAAACGGGTGGCATTTGAGGCAAGGAGAATTGTGTCAGACACGTAAGGCATTATGATGAGTGGGAAGCTTGAGGGGGTGGGGGTGGTACTTGTGTATACATATGCACCAAATTGGGACGATGTGGAATTTATGAGGCGGGTGTTAGGTAAGATCCTGGATCTAGAGTCACATAAGCTGATCATGGGGGGAGATTTTAATACGGTCACTGACCCAGGGTTGGACCAGTCAAAATCTAGGACAAGGTGGGTGCCAGCCGTAGCAAAGGAATTAAAGGGGTTTATGCAGCAGGTGGGGGGTGGGGGTAGATCCATGGAGGTCTGGATGGCCAACAGTGAAGGAGTTTTCTTTTCTCTCATGTGCACAAAGTATATTCTCGGATCGACTTTTTTATCCTGAGCAGGGTGATACTGGCGGGGGAGGTTGAGACTGAGTACTCGGCGATCACTGTGTCAGACCATGCCCCACATTGGGTGGATTTACGGGTGAGTAAGGAGAGAGGGCAGCGCCCGCTATGGAGGTTGGATGTGGGACTATTAGCAGATGAGGGGGTGGCGGGCGGGTGAGCAAGTCCATTCAAAACTGTTGGAAATAAATGACACGGGGGACATCTGAGCAGCAACGGTGTGGGAAGGTCTGAAGGCAGTAGTTAGGGGGGAGTTAATCTCGATACGGGACAATAGAGAAAAGATGGAACAAGCGGAGATGGATAGGCTGGTTGGAGAGATACTCCAGGTGCATAGGAGATATTCGGAGGCCCCGAAGGCGGGGTTACTGAAGGGGCGGAGGCCAAAGATGGAGTTTGGGCTGTTATCTACAGGGAATGCAGTGGAGCAATTGAGGAAGGCGAGGGAGGCGGTTTATGAGTATGGGGAGAAGGCACATCAGCTGAGGAAAAGGGAGGCAGCCAGGGAGATAGGGGGAGTAAAGGAAAGAAGTGGGAACTGAATCTTGGACCCAGTAGGGGTGAATGGGGTGTTTAAGGAGTTTTACACCAAGCTATTTGAGTCAGAACCCCAGGTTGGGTTGGAGGGGATGAGGCAGTACCTGGGTGAGTTGAAGTTCCCGAAGGTGGAGGAAGGACTGGTGGAAGGGTTGGGGGCCCCAATTGAAATTGAGGAAATAATGGAGGAGCTGGAGGCCATGCAGTCAGGTAAGGTCCCGGGACCGGACGGCTACCCAATGGAATTTTACAAGAAGTTCTGGGAGATGTTGGGCCCGCTGCTAGTGAGGACATTTAATTAGGCAAGGGAGCGTGGTGTCCTTCCCCCAACAATGTTGCAGGCCTCAATCTCATTGATTCTGAAGCGGGAGAAGGACCCTGAGCTACGCGGGTCATATAGGGTAAACTCCTTATTGAATGTGAACGCCAATCTGCTGGCGAAAATATTGACCTCAAGGATAGAGGACTATGTTCCGGAGGTGATAGGGGAGGACCAAACGGGGTTTGTGAAGGGCGGAACACTTACCGCCAATGTTAGAAGGCTCCTAAATGATGCCCTCAGGAGGGGGAGAGATATGGAGGTGGTGGTTGCAATGGGCGCGGAAAAGGCCTTTGACCGGGTGGAGTGGAATTATTTGCAGGAGGTGTTAGGAAGGTTCAGGTTTGGACAGGGCTTCATTGATTGGGTGCGGCGGTTGCTACATCAGGCACCAGTAGCAAGCGTACAAACGAATTGGCTGATGTCGGGCTATTTTAAGCTGCGCCGAAAGGCAAGGCAAGGGTGTCCCCTCTCCCCGCTATGTTTGCTCTGGCTGGAATTAAACAAAATTAGAAAATATGAGACAATCTCAGCAGGTCTGAGTTAAGCATCTGTGGTGAGAGAACGGAGCTAACATTGAGAGAACTAAAAATAGGATGAGTTTTATACTGTTGCATGGGTAAGGGTGGGGGTGGGGGGGGGGGGGGGGTGTGGAGTTGGATAGAGGGCCAGCGATAGGACGTTAAGGACAAAAAAAGACAAAGGGAATATAAATGGTGGTGTTAATGACTAAGAAGCATGCTGAGAGTGGCACATTAAGTGATCAGAATGTCTTAATGGCACAACAGTGGTAAGCAGTGTGCCAACGGACAACTTGGAACAGGGGCCCTAGTGGGGTGGGATGGGGTCTGCTCCCGTATCCTAACGAAAGGCATAGAGCATATCTACTTAAAAGGTTGGAGTTAAGGTGAAAGTTACTGAGGGAGATAGAAAATAGGTGACCAAAAGACATGCAAGAGTAGGAAGGCAGTGCAGGTGTCCCTGTGGTCATCTCCCTGCAAAACAGATATACCGCTTTGGATACTGTTGGGGGAGATGGCTCACCAGGGGAAGGCAGCAGCAGCCAGGTTCATGGCACCGTGGCTGTCTCTGCTGTGCAGCAGGGCAGGAAGAAGAATGGCAGGGCTACAGTGATAGGGGACTCAATCGTAAGGGGAGTAGACAGGCGGTTCTGTGGACGCAATAGAGACTCCAGGATGGTATGTTGCCTCCCTGGTGCAAAGGTCAAGGATGCAGGGCATTCTGGGAGGGGAGGGTGAACAGCCAGCTGCCTTGGTGCACATAGGCACCAACGATATAGGTAAAAAACGGGACGAGGTCCTACAAGCTGAATTCAGGGAGTTAGCAGTTAAACTAAAAAGTAGGACCTCAAAAGGTAGTAATCTCAGGATTGCTACCTGTGCCATGAGCTAGTCGGAGTAGGATTGTCAGGATAGATAGGATGAATGCGTGGCTCGAGAGATGGTGCAAGAGGGAGGGATTCAAATTCCTGGGGCATTGGAACCAGATCTGGGGGAGGTGGGACCAGTACAAACCGGACGGTCTGCACCTGGGCAGGGGTGGAACTGATATCCTGGCGGGGGGGGGGTGTTTGGTAGAGCTGTTGGGGAGGGTTTAAACTAATGTGGCAGGGGTATGGGAACCAATGGAGGAAGTCGGAAGGTAGTAAAACAAGGACAGAAACAAAAGGCAGTAAGGGGGGGGGAAGTGTAAGGAACAGAAGCCATAGTCAAAAATTAAAAAGGGCGACAGTACAAGATACAGTGACTGAGGGAAGCTCAGTGAATAGGCCCAGTAATACTAAAAGGAATAAAACGAGAAGTAAAAACATAAATGTTAAGCGACGCGGCAGGTTGTTAAATGAAGATATGGGTTCAACAACAAGGAAAATTAGGAGAAAAGTTAAGAGGAAATATAACTTACGAAAGGTTACTGATCGAAGTGTTAAGATTCAAAACAGAGGTATAAAAGCCAACATAAGTGTACTTTACCTGAATGCTTGTAGTATTCGGAATAAGGTAAATGAGTTGATGGTGTAAATCATCGTGAATGACTATGATCTAGTGCCCATTACTGAAACATGGTTAAAGGATGGTCACGACTGAGAGTTAAATATCCGAGGGTATCAAATTATTCGGAAGAACAGAGTGGATGGTAAGGGAGGTGGTGTAGCTCTGTTATTTAAGGATGACATCTGGGCAATAGTAAGGGATGACATCGGTGCTATGGAGGATAAGGTTGAATCCATTTGGGTGGAAATCAGGAATAGTAAGGCGAAAAAGTCATTGATAGGAGTAGTCTATAGGCCACCAAATAGTAACATTATGGTGGGGCAGGCAATAAACAAAGAAATAACTGATGCATGTAGAAATGGTATAGCAGTTATCATGGGGGATTTTAATCTACATGTTGATTGGTTTAACCAGGTCGGTCAAGGCAGCCTTGAGGAGGAGTTTATAGAATGTATCCGCGATAGTTTCCTAGAACAGTATGTAATGGAACCGACAAGGGAACAAGCGGTCCTAGATCTTGTCCTGTGTAATGAGACAGGATTGATTCATGATCTCATAGTTAGGGATCCTCTCGGAAGGAGCGATCACAATATGGTGAAATTTAAAATACAGATGGAGGGTGAGAAGGTAAATCAAACACTAGTGTTTTGTGCTTAAACAAAGGAGATTACAATGGGATGAGAGAAGAGCTAGCTAAGGTAGACTGGGAGCAAAGACTTTATAGTGAAACAGTTGAGGAACAGTGGAAAACCTTTCAAGCGATTTTTCACAGTGCTCAGCAAAGGTTTATACCAACAAAAAGGAAGGACGGTAGAAAGAGGGAAAATCGACCATGGATATCTAAGGAAATAAGGGAGAGTATCAAATTGAAGGAAAAAAAATATACAAAGTGGCAAAGACTAGTGGGAGACTAGAGGACTGGGAAATCTTTAGGGGGCAACAGAAAGCTACTAAAAAAGCTGTAAAGAAGAGTAAGATAGATTACGAGAGTAAACTTGCTCAGAATATAAAAACAAATAGTAAAAGTTTCTACAAATATATAAACCAAAAAAGAGTGGCTAAGGTAAATATTGGCCCTTTAGAGGATGAGAAGGGAGATTTAATAATGGGAGATGATGAAATGACCGAGGAACTGAACAGGTTTTTTGGGTCGGTCTTCACAGTGGAAGACACAAATAACATGCCAGTGACTGATAGAAATGAGGCTATGACAGGTGAGGACCTTGTGAGGATTGTTATCACTAAGGAGGTAGTCATGGGCAAGCTAATGGGGCTAAAGGTAGACAAGTCTCCTGGCCCTGATGGAATGCATCCCAGAGTGCTAAACGAGATGGCTAGCAAAATTTCAGATGCACTAGTAATAATTTACCAAAATTCACTAGACTCTGGGGTGGTTCCGGCGGATTGGAAATTAGCAAATATGACACCACGGTTTTAAAAAGGAGGTAGGCGGAAAGCGGATAATTATAGGCCAGTGAGCTTAACTTCGGTAGTACGGAAGATACTGGAATCTATCATCAAAGAAGAAATAGCGAGGCATCTGGATGGAAATTGTCCCATTGGGCAGACGCAGCATGGATTCATAAAGGGCAGCTTGTGCCGAACAAATTTAGTGGAATTTTTTGAGGACATTACCAGTGCAGTAGATAACGGGGAGCCAATGGATGTGGTATATCTGGATTTCCAAAAAGCCTTTGACAAGGTGCCACACAAAAGGTTGCTGCATAAGATAAAGATGCATGGCATTAATGGTAAAGTAGTAGCATGGATAGAGGATTGGTTAATTAATAGAAAGCAAAGAGTGGGGATTAATGGGTGTTTCTCTGGTTGGCAATCAGTCACTAGTGGTGTCCCTCAGGGATCCGTGTTCACAATTTACACAAATGATTTGGAGTTGGGGACCAAGGGCAATGTGTCCAAGTTTGCAGACGACACTAAGGTGAGTGGTAAAGCAAAAAGTGCAGAGGGTACCGGAAGTCTGCAGAGGGATTTGGATAGGTTAAGTTAATGGGCTAGGGTCTGGCAGATGGAATACAATGTTGACAAATGTGAGGTTATCCATTTTGGCAGGAACAACAGCAAAAGGGATTATTTAAATGATGAAATATTAAAACATGCTGCTGTGCAGAGAGACCTAGGTGTGCTCGTGTATGAGTCGCAAAAAGTTGGTTTACAGGTGCAACAGGTGATTAAGAAAGCGAATGGAGTTTTGTCCTTCATTGCTAGAGGGATGGAGTTTAAGACTAGGGAGGTTATGCTGCAATTGTATAAGGTGTTAGTGAGGCCACACCTGGAGTATTGTGTTCAGTTTTGGTCTCCTTACCTGAGAAAAGACGTCCTGGCACTGGAGCGTGTGCAGAGGAGATTCACTAGGTTCATCCCAGAGCTGAAGGGGTTGGATTACGAGGAGAGGTTGAGTAGACTGGGACTGTACTTGTTGGAATTTAGAAGGATGAGGGGGTTTCTTATAGAAACATTTAAAATTATGAAGGGAATAGATAGGATAGATGCGGGCAGGTTGTTTCCACTGACGGGTGAAAGCAGAACTAGGGGACATAGCCTCAAAATAAGGGGAAGTAGATTTAGGACTGAGTTTTGGAGGATCTTCTTCACCCAAAGGGTTGTGAATCTATGGAATTCCTTGCCCAGTGAAGCAGTTGAGGCTCCTTCATTTAATGTTTTTAAGATAAAGATAAAGTTTTTTGAAGAATAGAGGGATTAAGGGTTATGGTGTTCAGGCCGGAAAGTGAAGTTGAGTCCACAAAAGATCAGCCATGATCTCATTGAATGGCGGAGCAGGCTCGAGGGGCCATATGGCCTACTCCTGCTCCTAGTTCTTATGTTCTTAAAGGCAGAAGTTGATTGAAGTCCAGAGGGAGGAGCAATGATACCTTGTCCAAATCCTGGTGGGGATATGTTTAAATATGTTCAAATGCTGCCAATGTTTGAGGAGAAAGATGTGGAAGCATTTTCTTTCTCATTTGAGAAAGTAGCTAAACAATTGAATTGGCCATAAACCATGCCGGTATCGTTTATTCAATCAGAATTATTGGCAGCACGGTAGCACAAGTGGAAAGCACTGTGGTTTCACAGCGCCAGGGTCCCAGCGTTGATTCCCCGCTGGGTCACTGTCTGTGCGGAGTCTGCACGTTCTGCCCGTGACAGCATGGGTTTCCTCCGGGTGCTCCGGCTTCCTCCCACAGTCCAAAGACGTGCAGGTTCGGTGGATTGGCCATGATAAATTGCCCTTAGTGACCAAAAAGGTTAGGAGGGGTTATTGGTTTGCAGGGATAGGGTGGAGGTGAGGGCTCAAGTGGGTCGGTGGTGACTCGATGGGCCGAATGGCCTCCTTCTGCACTGTATGTTCTATGTTCTATATAGAGCCAGGTCTGTGTGCAGAGTTAATATGCCCTAGAACTCTAATCTGAACAGCAGTGTTTTAATTTAGTACAGAAGGTTCTCTCTCCAAAGATTCTGGACAGAGAAAAGCATGTAAATCCCTGGTTGTTAACTTGATTCATGAGTGGTGTTTAATATTGTTCCATTTAATTGCAGGTTTAAGAACTAAGTTAAGGTTTCTTCTTTCCCTTAAGAACTTTTTAAAGTGTTAACTATAAAGCAATTTTTTTGTTGCTAATGTGGTTAATTTTGTGATAAATTAAAGCTTGTCAGTGTTATCACTCCTGTGGTTCAGTAACATTTCCTCACAGTTTTACAAATTGAAAATAATTGGGTTCTCGTTTGTGATCCTAACATCAGGTTGGGCAATGGGGGGGGGGGGGGGGGGGGGGGGGGCTATGGACAGAACCGAACAGTCCCAGGTCCCTGGCCCTGTAAGGCAGCAATGCTAACCACCATGCCACTGTTCAAGAAATGCTGTTCTCTTCTTTATTCCATAGGCTGGCCCTTTGCTCAATGTGCAGAGAATCCCCAGGCCAGCTGGTCAATAATAATAATATCACATAAATAATAAAAACATCACATATACAAAAGAAACTCTGCCTTGGAAACGGTCCCTCAAGAGGCACTGCACAATTTTCATTACAATGTTTGAAGGGGTTGAACAGGAAATTAATAATATTCTAATCAGTTTCCAAAACTAACATTTTCAATCCTAAAAGGAACAAAGTTTTCTCAGAAAACAACAAATGTTTAAATTGCCAAAAATGGTCCAGTTGTTAATAATAAAACCTGTTATGGTCTTAAACTATGGCAGCATTTTACTCACCCATAAATCACATCATCATCAGAATCATTTAACATGGAAAAGGCTGGGTTATCCTTTAGCTGGGATTCTAAAGAGAGAGAATATGAGTAAAACAACTTTCTCTGCAAAGGTTCATCTGAAAATGAATTTAACAGTTCTTAAATTTAGAGACCAGCATTTCCAACTTGGCACAGGTCCCAGTGCATTAAGGATCTGCAGCTTCTTGCGATACTCTGACATGAAAATAGCAACATTTCCATAACATACCAAAATAGCTAATTGTGCTGTAACTGAAACACTGCTTGTATTTCCTTCTTTCGGGGAGTAGTGGTATTGTTGCTGGATGAGTGATCCAGAGACCTAGCATAGTGGTCTGGGGATAAAAGCAAATGACTGCGGATGCTGGAATCTGAAACAAAAACTGAAAGGATGGGCTTCTCTGTCCGACCAGCCCCGTTTTCTGACACAGCGCACCCTCATTGGCATCGGGATTCTCCATTCCAGCAGCCGGTCAATGGGTTTTCCATTGTGGGCCACCCCATACCGCCGGAAAATGCGTCGCCGGAGGATCCTGCGACAGTGAACCTACAGAAAATATTGAACAATCCCAAGGGAGCTTCTCTCTCCACAGATATTGTCCGACCTGCTGGGATTGTCCAGTGTTTTCTGTTTTCATGAAAGCTCTGGGGACCCAGGCTTGAATCCCACCATGGCAGTTGGTGAAATTTGAATTCAATATAAAATTGCTCCTGCCCCGTAATGCAAGTGCACTCCATTCATTCCTAGGTTTAGTGGGATACTGCAGGAATCTCGTAGATGGGTTTGCCACCAAAGCCGCCCCACTCTCAGAGCTCTTGAAAAAGAACACACCCTGGAATTGGGTTCCACAGCACACATACGCCAGTAATGATTTAAAGCGCACCTTCGGAACAGACCCTGCTTTACAAGTTCCTGATGCTGACTTGCCATATGCTATAGAAATAGCCATGATGTGGAGATGCAGGCGTTGCACTGGGGTGAGCACAGTAAGAAGTCTTACAACACCAGGTTAAAGTCCAACATGTTTGTTTCAAACACTAGCTTTTGGAGAGCAGCTCCTTCCTCAAGTGAATCATAGAAGTAGCAACCGCCGACCAAACACTATCAGCAGTGTTCCTACAGGAATGCCATGACCGATTAGGACCAGTGGCCTATGCTTCCACAGATTTAGACCCCGTAGAGCAGGGATTTTCTGGTTGTGAACGACACCTGTTTGCAGTCTTTTGGGCAGTTCAATATTTTGCATACATTACAGGCCTCAACCCAGTCACGATTCTCACCGAGCACACCCCCACTCAACTTTTGTTAGAGGGCAGACTAAAGGACGGTTCAGTTTGCCAGGTCAGAGCAGCTCACTGGACACTATTACAAGGCAGGGAAATCTCCGTAAAGCGCACCAAGATGCACACATTTTTAGTGGACAATTTACAATTTGCAGTGACCCTACAAACATCACACAGAACCCTTTATTCCCAAGTCACTACAGCCACGCGCAGGCAGCGAGAAACCTAGTTCCCAAAACACAGGGGACACATTTAAATACTATGTGGATGGCTCCTCCACTGCAGAGGATGGTGTTAGGATAACTGGATGCAGGATTTGTATGGAGGATTCACAGGGACGTTCACTGGAAGAGGTATCTTTAAAATTGCCAGGACATTTAGGAGCCCAGGCAGCAGAGCTCGCAGCCATAGACTATGTAATTGACCCCCGGACTCTTTCCCAATACCTACGGACATATACTCCGACAGCAGGTATGTTTGCAACAGTTTAACCAAATTCCTCCCTCTATGGGAAGCTCGTGGTTTTCTGTCTGCCCATGGAAAATCCCTAACCTCCACCCCTGTACTGAAACACATCCTTAAAGAAGCCGCCGGCCACACATATGGCATGATTAAAGTGAAAAGTAATTACCGCACCTCCCCACCCGGTAATCTCAAGGTCTTAGCTAAAGCTCAAGCCCACAATGTTCATTTCTGGCAGCTACCCGAAGGCGAGCGGATGCATACACTCTCGGTATCCCAAACCAATATCGAAGATCTGTCCCAAGCACAGAAGGCAGATGAGTCCCTTAAACAGGTTTTGAACGGCACCTACCCAGCCCCTTATAATAAATGGAAGGACATACTCACTATACAGGATGGCATAGTTTTAAAGGACGGAATTTATGTGGTCCCCACCCAGGACAGAAACCAGTTAATATACCAGTTCCATGACGGACATGAGAATCAGGGAATAGACACTACCATTGCCCATTTAAAACCTCTGTGTTGGTGGCCTGAATTGAAAAGCGACGTCACCCATTATGTTGAGAATTGCCTCATCTGTGCTCAAAACAATCCTGACCTCAATGCAAATAAGGGACAATTAAGACACATCCGACCTGTAGAGGGCCCCTGGACAAATCTTCAAATCGATTGCATTGGTCCCCCTCCCCCCCCCCTGCCAAAATGGTTTCAAATATGTTCTGGTCGTTATCAATACATTCACTGAATGGGTCGAAGCATTTCCCACTCGTTCCAACACAGCGAAGGCCACCGCTAAAATCTTGACCCATCAGATATTCACGCACTGGGGTCTTCCACACAGCATTGAGTCAGACCAGGGTTCCCCCTTCACCGGCAGGGTAATGCAAAACGTAATGACAATATTTGGCATTAAACAGAAATTCCACATAGCCTACCATCCCCAGTCCAGTGGCATCGTAGAGCACATGAACCGCACTTTAAAAATGACTATTAGGAAAATGGTGCAGCAGGTCAACACCACTTGGGACACAATACTTCCCTTCGCCCTCCTGTTTATTAGAAACACGGTTTCCAGTTCTACAAGTTTCACCCCCACGAACTGGGAGGTCCATGAGTATTTATTGGGACTCGATTTGGCCAACCCCGCAGTAACCGCTCCCACCCACAAAAAAGCAGTGCAACAGGTCACAGAAAACATTAAAGCTGCTGCTGTCCAACCAGGCGCCAGGAAAAGGCAGAGTAAAGCCAACTTGGACAAAAAGGTCCACCCCATAGAATACACAGTTGGCCAGCAAGTTATAATCTTGTTGTACAACCCAAGCTCCTTCCTATCCCCTAAATTCGCAGGCCCCTACTCCATTTCTGCCAAAGTAAGCCCCTCCATTTACAAAATAGCATATCCTAACAGTAAGACTGGTTGGTTCCACATCAACCAAATCAAAGCCTACGGATCCCAACGTAACCACGCCCACCACGTCACCTTGGCAATGGGAGATAACGACACCCTGCCCACTGAAGCTTGCGCCCCACCCCGATCCAACCACTCCCCCCTAATGACGACACCCTTCCCTTAACTCCGCCCATACATGCAGGCTTCGCACTTGAACTTAACTCGGATGATGACCTCCTGGATTTGACTAGTAACCCTAGCAACTTTGCTTGATCTCTCTGACGTCAGCTATCCTCACCCCCAGAGCAACGACTTGGTTCAATTAGGCCCCATGCCTGACTGGCGCCCCCCCCCCCCCCCCCCCCCCCCCCACCGACTTATCCACCCTCCCCTCGCTGCATTGCTTCCACTTCCAGGACCCCAGACCCTGACTATCCTCCGCCACGCCACAGCCCCAATCCTCCACTATGGCACCGTGACCCTTCTCGCAGATTGGTAAGGCATGATGGATCGGACAATTCACAGGCCCACGCGGCAAATGCCCAGAGTAACATTATGAACCTGCAGACGTGAGTCTGGCAGCCAGGAGGATGATTCAGACAATGAGCCTCTTCTGGGAAATGATTTAACGGAACAATTGATATATGCAAATATCTTAGGTGTTCAGATCATGACAAGCAGACGCCTAGTAACAATTAAGGTGTCCAATTTCTGATGGGGCCTGCCCGCCCTCTGACTCTTCTTCCTCACCTCTCTTTTAACACATGGTTTAATCCATGTCAGACCGACACATCATACAAGAAGATCTCTATATAGTCAAAGACACAGTATACTTACCAATGGCAGTCAAAGACACAGTCTTTTGGCCCCACGCCGAACCGCACACACCTCATCGAATTCATAAGATGAGAGATTTTTTGGTTTACCAGTGCAAGTAGTTGGTGAACTTCCCACCTTTTAGATGTGCTATTCCCATAGAGAAAGATTTCACATGAATACAAACTCTTCCCGTTCGTCACGGTCACCCAAGTAGGGAGACATGATCCCCGCACTATCGGAGGACTCCATAAACTGGCCAAGCAAAGCTCGGGTAGTGGAGAAACGGCATTTCCCCCACCCTACCCGGGATCCCACACATCCGTCACCTGTAGCGGCCCATACGCACCCCATGTCACCCTCAAATTCGCTGGAATGGTTTTCTGCACACTTCATTGCATTGGACAGGTCTTAATCTTCATTTCCAATCTGTCTCTATCCCTGTCTGTTTGGCTGTGGGATAAAGAATGTATTCCACAACGCCCCGCTTCTCTATTCCACCTTTCTCTAGACCACTTTGATCGTTCACTCCCATATGCTATTTACACTCGAGACACAACGGTTGTTGATTACTGCTGCTACACACGAAACCCCTGTGCCCCTGGGACAAAACTTTATAAAACTGGCCACCTTGAAATTCGGCTGGTTAAGCAAAGCCCCAAGCTCCGATGGTTGAGAGTAAGATGGAGACTGGTCGAAGAAAGTGTCCACCCACGCCAAGCATCGACCACACAAGCTGTGAGATACTCGAACAATGGAATTCTGCACTTTAATTTACATTTCTGGTCTCGCTCCAAAATCTATTTAAAACAAAATGGGGGAGTCACACATGGTGACAATCATAAAGGGTAATTGGAATTAAGAGAGAAAGACTAATAAAATACAGATGTCAACCAAAGATAATAACACGATACTATGCTTGATTCCCTAGGAATACACAGAAATACATGGAAGACAGACAAACTACAGAATGAATCCAGGACCCCTATTCTTCGCAATGATCATCGCTGGAATTACTGAACTCCGAGCGCAACAAAACATGGACTTACTCCATGCTGGATAACTGTGGTTCGCCCCAGCATGTGCAGGGCAACGCGAGGATGGTACATTATGGGACAACCCCAACAGAAGCATCCTATTTGGGTGCAACAATCAAAGGGCAATGTACAAAAGGCCCAACAGGACCACATCTGCGTGCTACATCAGCATAACAGGAAAAGGGGATTGGTGGGAACTTAAGAAAGAAGGGCGTCTCCACACTGGGCCAAATCGCTGGCTTTTAAAGCAGACCAAGGCAGGCCAGCAACACGGTTCAATTCTCGTACCAGCCTCCCGAACAGGCGCCGGAATGTGGCGACTAGGGGCTTTTCACAGTAACTTCATTGAAGCCTACTCGTGACAATAAGCGATTTTCATTTCATTTTCATTTAATTTCATTTCAAATTGGATGTTTGAGGAGAAGCTCAGAGAACACATTAGGAACACATTTAGGGGCAGCAGGGTAGCATGGTGGTTAGCATAAATGCTTCACAGCTCCAGGGTCCCAGGTTCGATTCCCGGCTGGGTCACTGTCTGTGTGGAGTCTGCACGTCCTCCCCCTGTGTGCGTGGGTTTCCTCCGGGTGCTCCGGTTTCCTCCCACAGTCCAAAGATGTGCGGGTTAGGTGGATTGGCCATGCTAAATTGCCCGTAGTGTCCTAATAAAAGTAAGGTTAAGGGGGGGTTGTTGGGTTACGGGTATAGGGTGGATACGTGGGTTTGAGTAGGGTGATCATGGCTCGGCACAACATTGAGGGCCGAAGGGCCTGTTCTGTGCTGTACTGTTCTATGTTCTATGAATCGAACAAAACTGCCCCGGGACACCCACTAAAGGTAACTTGATATTACACAGAATTAGATTAGGACATAAGCCAGCCCCAAACGCCACCATCCCACAGACCACCTCTAGTCAGGATACCACCCAGCAACTGTTAGAGATCGAGACCAAAACCCCCACCTGGTGGGAAGACTTTGCAAAATGGAACCCCCTCTCCTATATAGTCCAGACCCCCCTCCTGATTGCGATAATATATATTGTCATCCTCACATTCCAACTCCGTAAATGGAAGGCAAAAGCCTCTCACCCACAGATATACACAGTCCAAGCCCCCCTTTTTGCAATTCAATAAGAAGGTATCCTGAGAATGTACAACTTATAATCAAATGTAACAACCGCTGCTGAAATGAGCATTTGTGCCTTTGTATTAACAATAAGGATAAGTAGAATGAATGAGGTGCTGCTGCTGCTTTAAATTTTGTGTTGTGAATAAGTTGTTTAATGTATGAGCAAGCAGCATGACAGTAGGTTAGCTTAGAAAGGTTAGTTAGAAATGAACTGTCTTTATATGAATTTAATTTAAAATTAGAAATAATTAGCAATGGATTTCTTTGTGATGAACTGTATGTAATAATGAATGAATTAGGTAAAACTGTGCAATGAATTTAGGACAGTAGGACCTGAACTGCCCGTCAGGTGACTGGGCCAATAAGGTAAACATGGGCTTGGGTCTGTGATCCACCAGGCTTCGCGTTCAGGATCAAGAGGATGGATATGTGGCCATTTAATATGGCCGCCCACAATGGATAATGGGAATTGTGGTCAAGTTGGGACACAGTGCATAGCCTGTGTATTGTGCAAAGGAAAACCAGACCGAACTGAAACTTGCACCTGTTAAAGGTCAATCACCAATTTCCCCAGGACAAGAGACTCAAATCAAGGAATAGCAACAGTAGCAGACTCACCGGTGCCGCTTCCCAGTATTTGGAAAGGCATACATACTTGGGACAATGATAACTAGGACCCGCCCATCGAGGGCCCTTAATTGGCCAGAATCGATTAGAATGATCGAGACCCTATCGATCCATTGGATCCTGAGTTGGCACCGCCCAAAAGGGCGCGAAAAAGGAGAAGGATAAGAGGCACTGCGCAACTAGGGATCAGTCTCTTTTGGGACCAGCCTGCGCCTACACCAACTGCAGCATAACGACCAGCCAAGTTCAAGACCCGTGATCGCTACCTGAGAGAGACGAGCCACAGCCGAGACGAACCTGATGACACACGTGGGGATTCAGATCTTCTCTACTTGCACAGAGCCGGTCATCAAGAAGTTAAGTCAAGGTCATCATAGTTGATAAGTATAATTAAATGCATAACCGCGTGTATCATTGCACATAGAGATAAGTATTGTTATTAATAATAAACTGTCTTTTGAATTAACATACTGGTTGTGTGGTCATTTGGTCAATACAAGAAACATACGCGCAATTTGTGGTTATTAATGAAGATAGCAACATATGATGGACGACAAAAGTTAGATTCATCAATTTTGTTCTGACGAAACGCCAGAAGATAACAGTAAGCTCCCTGAAAAGCTACTTCGGGAAAATAGATTTACAAGGACATTGTCTAAATTGGAGAATGAGGAAAGATTACACAGGCTAGAGTTGTTTCCTCAGGAACACTAAGCTGAGGGGAGACTTAACTGATGTGCATTTAATCATGCGAGGTCTAGATAGACTGGAGAGGAAGGCCCTATTTCCCTTGGTTGATGGGTCCAAAACAAGGGAGGCATAGATTTAGAATAAGAAGGAGAAGGCTTAGAGCAAGTTCAAGGGATAGGTTTTTTAGCCTGAGGATAATGCGAATCTGCAACACTCAGCCTGAAAAGGTGGTAGAAGTAGAAATCCTCATAACATTTAAAAAGTGCTTTGATATTCACTTGAAATACTATAAACTACAAGGAGACAGACCAATAGCTGGGAAGTGGGATTAGACTGGATGGCTACTTGTCAACCAACAATGGTGATGCAAATGTTTATGATTCCATGACTAGATCTCCTCAGAAACTTCCATAGTGCAATCACATCCTTCACATAATGTGGTGATCAGGTTCCCGACTGACTGAATTCCCGACAGCGTATTTCTAATGTGGTCCTGCCGTTTGGGAACTGTACACAGGCATTTAGCTCTGACCCAGTGTTTTTTTTTTACAGTTCTCGCATAAACTCCTTGGGTGGATTCTTTGCACCCCGACGGCGAAATCGCGTTCAGCGACGGGGCAGAGGATCCAGTTTCACGCATGAAATCAGGACCGGCAATGGTTCCGCGATTCTCCTCCCCTCCCCCCGAAAAGTGGCGTACTTAGGGAGTGAGCCGCACCGAGTATCCACCACCTGAGGCCATTGGCTGAGGCCCACCGCACTAGTCTGCGTCCCTGACTGACTGAATTCCCGACAGCGTATTTCTAATGTGGTCCAGCGTTTGGGAAACCCGTGAGGCGGCTGCAGATCGCCACAGTCGTGGGCGGGCTGATTCGGTACTGGGGTCTTTTGTGCGGGCGGTCCGGATGAGCGGCCGCACGGGTGCACTATTTCCACGGTCTGAGTCCGCCATGGAGCACGGCGCGGCCGCTGGAGGATGCCACTGTGCGTATGCGGGGGCCATATCGGCAGCTAGAGCTGCGACGTCCACGACAGCTGCCAGTCAGCCCCCTGCAAGGCTGTGAATCTGCGGTCTTTTGACACCAGTTTTCCAGGCGTAAAAGACCACAGTTTTCATGACATCATGGGGACATAGTCCTGCAAGTGGAGAATCCAGCCTCTTGTTTTTACTTTCTTTTGTTACGACACCCTGTGCTCGTGCACGATCGATTTCAGCTCCACAGACCCCGGAGCCCCAACACAAGTGAATTAACCAATAATTTGTATAAAATTTGCACAATCTTTGGCC
Source organism: Scyliorhinus canicula (assembly GCF_902713615.1). Lineage (NCBI taxonomy): Eukaryota > Metazoa > Chordata > Chondrichthyes > Carcharhiniformes > Scyliorhinidae > Scyliorhinus > Scyliorhinus canicula. The sequence goes on from NC_052146.1 coordinate 167,344,255, forward strand.
CTTGATTGCCCCAATAAATTATAGCCACCAGGTTTGTCAGTTGAACGCAATAACTATTTATTTAAAACAGAAATAAAGTGAATATATGCAGCAACTATAACGGAAAGAGGCAAACTAACCTACTACCCCCATTTACTGTTCCGTCCTCTACTCACATACAGAAGACAGACAAACATAGAGGGAGGGGTTAAAACAACAGTGATTAAGATTAAAAGAAAAATGAGAGTCCTTACTTCGATTACATTCCTCCCAATAAACAAACCCATTTTTAAAATTCATTCACAGGATGTGGGCACTGCTGGTTAGGCCAGCATTAATTGCCCATCCCTAGTTGCCCTTCAGAAGGTGCTCGTGCCATTCTGGTTCAGGTGCAAGCCATCCCGCTTGTACAGGTCCCACCTTCCTCAGAAACAATCCCAGTAATCCAGGAATCTAAACCCCTCCCTCCTCCACAAACTATTCATCTGCCCTATTCTATTTCTGTACATGCTAGCACGTGGCACTGAGAGTAACCCAGAGATCACAACTTTTGAGGTCCTTTCGTTTACTGCCTAGACGCCCAGACATCCTGATACAAGACCTCATCCCTCATTCTAGCTATATCATTGGTACCAATGTGTACCACTACCTCTATCTTATCATTCTCCCCCTTCAGAATGCCCGGCAGCCGCTCAGTGACATCCCTGATCCTGGAACCAGGGAGGCAGCACACCATCCTGGAGTCACATTTGCAGCTGCAGTAATTCCTGTCTCTTCCCGAATTAATGAATTCCCTATCACTATCACAAAGGGGAGTGGGTGCCGAGAACTCGTTGCTGGAGCTGGAGGTGGTGGAAGCAGGTATGATAATGACTTTTAAGGGGCGTCCTGACAAATAATTGTATAGGATGGGAATAGAGGGATACGGACATCAGAAGGTTTTAGGTTAGATGGGCAGCATAGTCAGTGCATGCTTGGAGGGCTGAAGGGCCTGTTCATGTGCTCTACTTTTCTTTGTTCTTTGTCAAGCTCCTTGTGGTGCCAGAAGCTTGGTTCTCTCTGCACTCCATGGCAGAACCAATGTCCTTCCAAAAGGGAAAATAGATTTGGACCCCAGGGAACTCCTGCATTTTCATTTTCTTTTTCATTGCTTGGTGGTCACTCATTCCCTGTTTTCCTCATGTCCCTTGAGCTGTGGTGTGACCACCTCTATAAGTGTGCTATCCATGTAACACTTAGCCTCGTGGAAGTGACAAAATGTCTCCAGCTGCTGCTCGAGCTCAGAAACCCGGAATTTTAAATTCCTGCATTCAGGAGCACTTCCTGCACATGCAATCATCTAGGATGCCGTTTGGGTCCATTACTTCCCACACATGACAGGTCACGCATTCTACTCGGCTGATATTTTAAAAAATTTGTTTTGGGATGTTGGTGCTTCTGGTGACGCCAAAATTTGTTCTTCATGTCAAAAAGGGCAGCACGGTAGCACGGTGGTTAGCACAGTTGCTTCACAGCTTGGATTCCTGACTTGGATCACTGCCTGTGCGGAGTCTGCACGTTCTCCCAGTGTCTGCGTGGGTTTCCTTCGGATGTTCTGGTTTCCTCCCAAAGTCTAAAGATGTGCAGGTTAGGTGGATTGGCCATACTAAATTGCCCACAGTGTTCAAAAAGGGGTTACTGGGTTGTGGGGATAGGGTAGAGGTGTGGGCTTCGGTGGGTTGGTCTTTCCGGTGCAGACTTGATGGGCCAAATGGCCTCCTTCTGCACTGTAAATTCTATGTCTGTGTCTAATTGCCTTTAACACATTGGTGGTGAGCCACCTCTTGAACTGCGAAGTCCTTATGGTGTAAGGACAACTATAAGGGAGGGCGTTAGAATCCAGAATCCCTACAGTGCAGAAGGAGGCCACTCGGCTCATATAGTCTGCACCGACCCTTGGAAAGAGAACCTTCACACAGACAGTCACCCGAGGCCAGAATTGAACCCTGAAGCTGTGAGACAGCAATGCTAACTACCGTGCCACCTTAGGATCTTGACTCAGCAAAGGTGAAATAGTTCCAAGTCAAGATAGTGAGCTACATAGAGCGAACTTACAGGTTGGAATATTCATGTCGCTGCTGCCTTTGTTCTTCTAAATGCTTGGCAGGTGTGGTCAAAGGTGATTTGCTGCAGTGTATTTTGTAGATGTTACTGCCCTTTGGTGCTTGCCTTACCCATCTGCTATGCTCCTTTATATCCAGTGTCCCATTCTCACTTTGGGAACATAATTCTTCTCCTTGAATGCCTCCCATTGCACTGTCACTGATTGACCTTCAAGAACCTGTTTCATAGAATCATAGGATGGTTACAGCACAGAGGTCATATGGCTTGTTTTGTCTGTGCTGTTTCTCTGAAAGAGCATTTCATCTAGTGTCACTCTGACACTCTCTTCCCATCATCTTATACATCATTCCTTTTCAGATAATAATCCAATTCCCTCTTGAATGCCTCGATTGAACCTGTTTCCAGCATATACTGATGCAGTGTATTCTATTCACTGCATCAAAATGTTTTTCCGCACGATTTTGTTGGTATTGCTGGTCATACCAATTACCTTAAATTTCTGTCCCCTGGTTCTCAATCCTTGCACTACTGGGAACAGTCTCTGCCTCTACTCTATCTGGAGCCCTCATGGTTTTCAATACCGCCATCAAATCTTTTCTCAACCTTTACTCCAATGAGAATAAGAACATAAGAACCAGGAGTAGGAGTAGGCCTTCTGGCCCCTCGAGCCTGCTCCGCCATTCAATGAGATCATGGCTGATCTTTTGTGGACTCGGCTCCACTTTCCTGCCCGAACACCATAACCCTTTATTCCTTTATTCAAATAGTCCCAACATTTCCAATCTCTCTGTGGAACTGAAGTTCCTCTTCCCTGGAAGCATCATCATGAATCTTTTTCTGCACCCTCTCAAAAGACTTCACATCTTTACTGAAGTGTGGTGCCAGAAGTTTTAGTCAAAGAACTGTTACATAGAATTAACATAACTTACGTACTTTTATACTGTGCTCTGACTGACAAAGCCCAGGAAGTCGCATGCTTCATTAACCCCTCTCTTACTGCAACCTTAAATAATTATGTACTTATACACCCAGGTCCCACCTGCACTCCCTGGAATTACAAAGAACAAAGAAAATTACATCACAGGAACAGGACCTTCGGCCCTCCAAGCCTGCACCTACCATGCTGCCAGTCTGAAGTAAAAACCCCTCCCCATCCGGGGACCAGGGGCGGGATTCTCCGACCCCGACATCGGGTTGCAGAATCTCCGGGAGAGGCTGTGCGAATTCTGCCCCGTTGCTCCAACGTTGGCTGCTAAATTCTCCGACGCCAGTTTTTTGGTGGGGGCAGGGATCACGTTGTGCCGATGGGGGGCCGTTGGTAGTGGGGGCCCCCGGCAATTCTCCGGGCCCCAATGGGCTGAGCGGTCGCCCATTTTCAGCCAGTCCCGCTGGTGTGAAATACACATGGTCTATACCGGCGGGACCTGGCTTTGAGGGCGGCCTGCACAGTCCTCGGGGGGGCGCGGGAGGATCCAGCCCCGGGGGAGCGCCCACGGTGGCCTGGCCCACGATTGGGGCCCACTGATCTGCGGGTGGGCCTGTGCCGTGGGGCACTCTTTCCCTTCCCTCTAAGGCTCCGTCATGGCCGGCGTGGAGAAGATACCCCCTGAGCATGTGCCAGAACACGCTGGCGCTCCCACACATGCGCCAACTCGCCCCGGCCGGCAGAGGCCCTTCGGCGCCAACCACTCCAGCACCGGCCTAGCCCCTGGAAGTGCGTAGAATTCCACAACTTCCTGGCGGCCCGACGCCGGAGTGGTTCACACCACTCTTTGGCGCCGGTACGGCACGCCCACCGGTTGGGGGAGAATCCCGGCCCAGATCTCTCTACTCCCATCCTTTTCATGTATTTGTCAAGATGCCGCTTAAATGTCACTCTCATATCTGCTTCCACTACCTTCCCGGTAGCGGGTTCCAGGCTCCCAACATCCTTTGTCTAAAAATCTTGCCTCATACAACCTTAAACTGATGCCCTTTAGTAATTGACTCTTCCACTCTGGGAAACAGCTTCTGACTATCCACTCTGTCCATGCCCTCATAATCTTGTAGACTTCTATCCGGTCACCCATCAACCTCCGTCATTCCAGTGAGAACAAACCACGTTTCTCCAACGTCTCCTCATAGCTAATGCCCGGCATACCAGGCAACATCCTGGTAAATCTTTTCTGTACCAAAGCCTCCACATCCTTCTGATAGTGCGGCGGCCAGAACTGAAGACTATATACTAAGCGTGGCCTAGCTAAGGTTCTATAAAGCGGCAACATGACTTGCCAATTTTTAAACTCAATGCCCTGGCCGATGAAGGCAAACATGCCATATGCGTTCTTGACTACCTTCTCCATCTGCGTTGCCACTTTCAGTGACCTGTGAACCTGTACCAGATCCCTCTGCCTGTCGATACTCTTCAGGGTTCTGCCATTTACTGTATATTTCCCATCTGTATTAGACCTTCCAAAATGCATTACCTCACATTTGTCCGGATTTAAACTCCAGCTGCCGTCTCTCTGCCCAAGTCTCCAACTGATCTAAATCCTGCTGTACCCTCTGACAGTCCTCATCACTATCCGCAATTCCGCCAACCTTTGTTGGAGGGGTTTAAACGAATTCAGCAGGGGCATGGGAACCTGGATTGTAGTTTTGGGGTACGGGAGATTGAGAGTTTAGAGGTCAGGAGCACAGATTTGACTTCGCAGGAGGGTGCCAGTGTTCAGGTAGGTGTCTACTTCACTGCCAGGAGTATACGAAATAAGGTAGGGGAACTGGCAGCATGGGTTGGTACCTGGGACTTCGATGTTGTGGCCATTTCAGAGACATGGATAGAGCAGGGACAGGAATGGTTGTTGCAGGTTCCGGGGTTTAGGTGTTTTAGTAAGCTGAGAGAAGGGGGCAAAAGAGGGGGAGGTGTGGCGCTGCTAGTCAAGGACAGTATTACGGTGGCGGAAAGGATGCTAGATGGGGACTCTTCTTCTGAGGTAGTATGGGCTGAGGTTAGAAACAGGAAAGGAGAGGTCACCCTGTTGGGAGTTTTCTATAGGCCACCTAATAGTTCTAGGGATGTAGAGGAAAGGATGGCGAAAATGATTCTGGAAAAGAGCGAAAGTAACAGGGTAGTTGTTATGGGAGACTTTAACTTTCCAAATATTGACTGGAAAAGACATAGTTCGAGTACATTAGATGGGTCATTCTTTGTACAATGTGTGCAGGAGGGTTTCCTGACACAATATGTTGACAGGCCAACAAGAGGCGAGGCCACATTGGATTTGGTTTTGGGTAATGAACCAGGCCAGGTGTTAGATCTGGAGGTAGGTGAGCACTTTGGAAACAGTGACCACAATTCGGTGACCTTTACGTTAGTGATGGAAAGGGATAAGTATACCCCGCAGGGCAAGAGTTATAGCTGGGGGAAGGGCAATTATGATGCCATTAGACATGACTTAGGATGTGTTGGTTGGAGAAGTAGGCTGCAAGGGTTGGGCACACTGGATACGTGGAGCTTGTTCAAGGAACAGCTATTGCATGTTCTTGATAAGTACGTACCAGTCAGGCAGGGAGGAAGGGGTCGAGCGAGGGAACCGTGGTTTACCAAAGAAGTGGAATCTCTTGTTAAGAGGAAGAAGGAGGCCTATGTGAAGATGAGGCGTGAAGTTTCAGTTGGGGCGCTTGATAGTTACAAGGAAGCGAGGAAGGATCTAAAGAGAGAGCTGAGACGAGCAAGGAGGGGACATGAGAAGTCTTTGGCAGGTAGGATCAAGGAAAACCCAAAAGCTTTCTATAGGTATGTCAGGAATAAAAGAATGACTAGGGTAAGAGTAGGGCCAGTCAAGGACAGTGGTGGGAAGTTGTGTGTGGAGGCTGAGGAGATAAGCGAGATACTAAATGAATACTTTTCGTCAGTATTCACTCAAGAAAAAGATAATATTGTGGAGGAGAATGCTGAGACCCAGGCTATTAGAATAGATGGCATTGAGGTGCGTAGGGAGGAAGTTTTGGCAATTCTGGACAAGGTGAAAATAGATAAATCCCCGGGGCCGGATGGGATTTATCCTAGGATTCTCTGGGAAGCCAGGGAAGAGATTGCTGAGCCTTTGGCTTTGATTTTTAGGTCATCATTGGCTACAGGAATAGTGCCAGATGACTGGAGGATAGCAAATGTGGTCCCTTTGTTCAAGAAGGGGAGTAGAGATAACCCCGGTAACTATAGGCCGGTGAGCCTAACGTCTGTGGTGGGTAAAGTCTTGGAGAGGATTATAAGAGATACGATTTATAATCATCTAGATAGGAATAATATGATTAGGGACAGTCAGCATGGTTTTGTGAAGGGTAGGTCATGCCTCACAAACCTTATCGAGTTCTTTGAGAAGGTGACTGAACAGGTAGACGAGGGTAGAGCAGTTGATGTGGTGTATATGGATTTCAGTAAAGCATTTGATAAGGTTCCCCACGGTCGTCTATTGCAGAAAATACGGAGGCTGGGGATTGAGGGTGATTTAGAGATGTGGATCAGAAATTGGCTAGTTGAAAGAAGACAGAGAGTGGTAGTTGATGGGAAATGTTCAGAATGGAGTTCAGTTACGAGTGGCGTACCACAAGGATCTGCTCTGGGGCCGTTGCTGTTTGTCATTTTTATAAATGACCTAGAGGAGGGCGCAGAAGGATGGGTGAGTAAATTTGCAGACGACACTAAAGTCGGTGGAGTTGTAGACAGTGCGGATGGATGTTGCAGGTTACAGAGGGACATAGATAAGCTGCAGAGCTGGGCTGAGAGGTGGCAAATGGAGTTTAATGTGGAGAAGTGTGAGGTGATTCACTTTGGAAAGAATAACAGGAATGCGGAATATTTGGCTAATGGTAAAATTCTTGGTAGTGTGGATGAGCAGAGGGATCTCGGTGTCCATGTACATAGATCCCTGAAAGTTGCCACCCAGGTTGATAGGGTTGTGAAGAAGGCCTATGGTGTGTTGGCCTTTATTGGTAGAGGGATTGAGTTCCGGAGCCATGAGGTCATGTTGCAGTTGTACAAAACTCTAGTACGGCCGCATTTGGAGTATTGCGTACAGTTCTGGTCGCCTCATTATAGGAAGGACGTGGAAGCTTTGGAACGGGTGCAGAGGAGATTTACCAGGATGTTGCCTGGTATGGAGGGAAAATCTTATGAGGAAAGGCTGATGGACTTGAGGTTGTTTTCGTTAGAGAGAAGAAGGTTAAGAGGTGACTTAATAGAGGCATACAAAATGATCAGAGGGTTAGATAGGGTGGACAGCGAGAGCCTTCTCCCGCGGATGGAGGTGGCTAGCACGAGGGGACATAGTCTTAAATTGAGGGGTAATAGATATAGGACAGAGGTCAGAGATGGGTTTTTTACGCAAAGAGTGGTGAGGCCGTGGAATGCCCTACCTGCAACAGTAGTGAACTCGCCAACATTGAGGGCATTTAAAAATTTATTGGATAAGCATATGGATGATAAGGGCATAGTGTAGGTTAGATGGCCTTTAGATTTTTTCCGTGTCGGTGCAACATCGAGGGCCGAAGGGCCTGTACTGCGCTGTATCGTTCTATGTTCTATGTGTCGTCCGCAAACTTACTAATCAAACCAGTTATATTTTTCTCCAAATCATTTATATATATTACAAACAGCAAGTGTCCCAGTACTGATCATTGTGGAACGCCACTAGTCACAGCCCTCCATTCACAAAAACACCCTTCCACCGCTACCCTCTGTCTTCCATGATCGAGCTAGTTCTGTTTCCATCTTGCCAACTCACCTTTGATCCTGTGCGACTTTACTTACTGTACAGTCTGCCATGAGGGACCTTGTCAAAGGCCTTACTGAAGTCCATACAGACAACATCCACTGCCCATCTCTCATCAATCAGCTTCCTTGAAAAACTCGATCAAGTTAGTACCCTTGATTTTCCATTTTCTCTCCACGTTTTTCTTCCCAAAATGCATCACTTCACACTTCTCACCATTTAATTTAATCTGCCGGTTGTCTGGCTCTGTCTTTTTGAAATTATACACTATCCCCATGGTTCAGAATAATTGAGTTGCCATTTCTGCCCTTCTTTAATCCATATTTCAGTAATGACTGTGATGTCACCCTCAGAAGTTTCTATCTTTACCCTCAGCCCATTAGACTTCTTGCTTTGAAGTATATACCGTGAGGCACTGCCAAATTCTTTGTGATTTATGTTTTCCTCTTTGTTTCCTCTCCCTTAAATATTCACTGAATCATCTGCCTTCCATTTCCAGCTTTCTTTCTCTCCCTCTTAATGCACATTTAGATTCTCATACACCTGCTAAGTCTGCTTCAACTCTCCCAACAACAGAAGCAAACCCCCAGACAACAATATTGGATCTGGCTTTGATGACGTGCAGTACCTATTCCTTGGTCAGGAGTCTAAAGCCCTGCTTCCTGCACCATCGCATCTGTCACTGGATTACATGCAGTATCCTCTTAATGCGTGTCAAACCAAGAGTAAAGCAGATATCCCTTAAGATTCGGATGTCAATAGCATGGTGAGACAGCATACAATCACAATCCTGGAATCACACCTGCAGAAACTTCTAATTATTCCCCTAACTACTGAATTACATTATTAGTTATTTTGTGATCTCCCTCCTTGCCCACTGTATGCCCAAGTAATCCATGGTATCTTGGACTTGGCTCTCACCAGTACTTAGAACAGAATACTGGACTGGTGGTTACTCAGTCCTTCTTAGTCTATACATTTTGAAACGAGGGTGGGGGCTGGGTGACAACTTTCTGAAAAATGAAATCCAGATAGCTTGCAGATATACTGCAGAGTCATGAGCTGCTGCTGAACCTCCAAAATTGAACCTTGAGCCCCTCCAGCTGACAACACTTCCTGCACAATGGTCATTCAGAACATGAGACGCAATCCGGATTACCACATAGGTACACACTGACTTTATTTATAGAGTCATAAAGATTTACAGTATGAAAACAGGCCCTTCGGCCCAACTTGTCCCTGCTGCCCAGTTTTTACCACTAAGATAGTCCCAATTGCCTGCATTTGGCCCATAACCCTCTCTACCCATCTTTCCCATATCACTGTCTAAAAGGTTTTTAAAAGACAAAATTGTATCTGCCTCTTTGGGGCAGCACGGTAGCATTGTGGATAGCACAATTGCTTCACAGCTCCAGGGTCCCAGGTTCGATTCCGGCTTGGGTCACTGTCTGTGCGGAGTCTGCACGTTCTCCCCGTGTGTGCGTGGGTTTCCTCCGGGTGCTCCGGTTTCCTCCCACAGTCCAAAGATGTGCAGGTTAGGTGGATTGGCTATGATAAATTGACCTTAGTGTCCAAAAATTACCCTTAGTGTTGGGTGGGGTTACTGGGTTATGGGGATAGGGTGGAGGTGTTGACCTTGGGTAGGGTGCTCTTTCCAAGAGCTGGTGCAGACTCGATGGGCTGAATGGCCTCCTTCTGTACTGTAAATTCTATGATCTACTACTACCTCTGGCAGCTCGTTCCAGACACTCACTACCCTGTGTGAGAAAAAATTGCCCCTCTGGACCGATTTGTATCTTCCCCCCCCTTACCTTAAACCTGTGGGGTGGAATTCACCCATGGGAGCTATGTCCCCCGCCGGCGTGGGAAAGGTAAAATTTTATGCCAGAAAAAATTATGCAAAATGTTCGATTCCCCGGTTTGCTGGGGACTAGCAGGGCGGCAGCATAGAGCACCCAGCTCGAGCTGCCGATATGCCCCGGAGAAGTGCTCGGTCTGTGGCCGCGCATGCGCATGGCGGCGGCCTGCCGCGGCTGTGCCGAGCTACATGGCGGATGCAGCACGCGGACCATCTGTCACAGTGCCCTCAGCCCCGAATAACGTCCCCCCTGCCTGTGGATCGGCCCTCCGCTGACTGTGGCGTCGCAGGACCGAGTCCGCAGCCACCACGCTGAATTCCCGACGAGTGAAACCATGAGAGATCCACGCCATCGAGAACTCAGCTGGTCGGGGGCAGCGCATCGGGTCTGGGGGTGTGGGCTTCAGGCAATGTCCTGAGGCCATCGATACGTGGCACAGCGTACTCCTCGAGTTCACAAGAAACGTTGCCCCCGATTCTGTCGTAAACTTGGATTCTCCAGCCGATCGTCGAACGCGATTTCGGTGTATAGACATCTATAAGATCACCCCAAAGCCTCCTATGCTCCAGGAAAAAAGTTCCAGTCTAACCAGCCTCTCCTTATCACTCAGACCATCAAGTCCCAGTAGCATCTTTTCTGCACTCTTTCTAGTTCAATAATATCCTTTCTATAATAGGGTGACCAGAACTATACACAGTATTCCAAGTGAGCCCTTACAAATGTCTTGTACAACTTCAGCAACACATCCCTACTCCTGTATTGAATGTTCTGACCAATGAAACAATGAAAGGAGCTATGAACCTGTACTCCTAGATTTCTTTGTTGTATAACCGAGGTACAGTGAAAAGTGTTGTTTTGCAGAGTCCAGGCAGATCGTTCCATACGTGAAAAACATCGGACATACGATAAATACACAATACAAACACATAGACATAAGGCATCAGGTGCAGCATATGAAATATAATGTTACAATTGTAGAGAAAGTGTGGGAAGATCAGTTCACCCCAAAAGAGGGCCATTCAGGTATCTGGTAATAGCGGGGAAGAAACTGTTTTTGAATCTATCAATGTGCATTCTCAAACTTTTCTTTCTTCTGCCCGATGGAAGAGGTTTGAAGAGAGAATAACCTTGGTGGGGTGGTGATTATGCTGGCCTCTTTCCCAAGACAGTGAGAGTTGTCGACAGAGTCAATGAATTGGAGGCGCATTCGTGTGATAGACTGGGCTGTGTTCACATCTTTCTATAAAAATTGGTAAGAGTCATCATGGACATGCCGAATTTCCTTAATTTCATGAGGACGTCAAGGTGTTGTATTTCATTACAAACACGTATCCAAACAGGTTACAGCTAATAAACACCCCAGGAAACATACTTCTCAGCATTTAACTATACAGTCTGTACAGGTTTTTCTACATTTTCACACCCCCTCTCCCCGCGACGAACAGCTCCTCAAACACGGTCACACACACATCTACTACCAGAGATGGTGCAGGGATCACCACCACATTCAACAGCCATCTTATATTACTCGTGAGCTGCCTGCCCTTCACAAAGCTTCTGCAACCACACCCAGGACACAATTCTCCTTCCTCCCCACCAACAACTTAGCCAATACTTTCACATCTGTGTTCAATAGTGATATGGGACTATACAACCCACATTCCACCGGGTCCTTCCCCTTTTTCAGGATTAGTGTAATTACTGCCTGTGTCATCGTCTCCGGCAACTCCCCCTTCTCCAGTGCTTCATTAAACACCCCCAACAGATATGATGCCAGGTCCGTATCAAATTCCTTATAAAATTCCGCCGGGTTGCCATCTGGCCCAGGGGCATTCATACCCCTGATAATATCCAGCACTTCCTTCAACCCCAGGAGCTCCACCAATGCCTGCCTCTCTGCTTACTCCATTGGGGAAATTCCAGCTTGCCCAGAAACTGCCCATGTCTGCATTCTCTCCCCCCGGGTCTGCCTCGTAAAGTCTCTGGTAGTACTCCCTATACGCCTTGTTTATCGTCTCTGGCTCCGACACCACATCCTCAGCCCCAGTCTGTATCTTCAATATTTCTCTGGACGCAGTCTGCCACCGCAGCTGATGCGCCAGCATTCGGCTCGCCTACTCATATTGCACCTCTCTTGCCCTATTGCCCTCCCACCCTCCGTGTTGTCAGCCTGTCAAATTGTCCCTGCAACTTATTCCTCCTCACCAATCCCTCAATGGTGGGCACCCTCAAATATTCCCTGTCCACCTCCACTATCTTGCTCACCAGACAGTCACGTTCCTCCCTCCTTTCCCTATCTGCACAAGCCTTAAACAAAATAATTTCCCGCCGACCACTTGCTTCAGTGCATTGCAAAAAATGGCCGCCGCCACCTCGCATTCTGATTCAACTCCACATACTCCTTAATCGCTGCCCACACCTTATCACAAAAGCCTCCATCCGCCTACAACCCCGAGTCAAAACTCCACCCCGGCCTCTGCTCTCATCCCGATCTAAACCGAATCCCCAGCCAGTGGAGTGCATGGTCCAAGATAACTAACCCCACATACACCCTTCACCCCAACCAAAATCTCATGACTCATTACAAAGTAATCAATCCTCAAAAAACCTTACAGACATGTGACAAAAAGAATACTCCCTTCCCCCAGGGTTCTGAAAGTGCCATAGATCCACCAGAGCCATCCTCTCCAAACCCCCCCCCCCCCAGCTCCCTTACCATTCGTACCCTAGCAATCAACCTGGGGCTCGACCTATCCATCCTCGGCACCAGGAGACAGTTTAAATCTCCTCCCATGATCAACTGATGCGTGGCCAAATCCGGGATCGCCGCCAGTAACCCCCTCATAAAGCCTACATCATCCCAATTTGGGGCATACAGATCTACCAACACCACCGGTGCCCCTTCCAATAGCCCACTCCCACCCGGAACCCTCACCTCCTTCGCACTCATAAATCATATTATTTTGCTCATTAAAATCGGCACTCCCCTTGATTTTGAATCAAACCCTGGTCCTTCATCCGGAGGTGCATGTCCTGCAGAAAGACCACACCCGCTTTCAAGCTCCTGGAGGTGTGCAAACACTCACGACCTTTTAACTTGCCCATTCAGTCCCGGACGTTCCACGTTACCAGCCTTACCGGAGGCTTTTGCCTCCAATCCCTTCTACCATCCGTCATCATCCTCACTTAACTCCCGTCCCCTTAATTCCACCCTATACATAGCCCATCCCAGATGGCCCCTTACTCTTCCCCTGACCATGTCATCTTTCTCACCCACTGTCATGTTGCAAAACCTCCCCCACTTCCCCCTCCACCTTGCCTTCCCCCCCACTTTCCCGGACACCCCTCTCGGCCTTCTCCCCCACCACCTCACTTCCGTTTACCAGTATCAACTTCAAGCGCGGCAGCGCCTGCCCAATGGCATCTTCTAATGACCTCCCTTCCCGCACCCCCTCACTCCTCAGCTCACAATCCCCCACCGACAAAGACTTCTCCTGAACTCCAGGCAGCCTTCTCCAAAAACAAACAAACAAATGTTAAACACAAACAGTCCCATAAAACAGGAGGGGGGGGGGGAACGGGAACATTCATCCCCACATAAACCTTTCACCCCTTCAACCCCTTGCAATCGCAACAGTAAACAGCAAACCACCCCCAAAAAAATGAAAATTCCCCAATCCCTATCCCCACTTCAAACATGCTCCCGACCATTACAAAGTGCAAGCACCCTGGATCCCAAGCATTGTCCACTCAGTTCTCCCCCAGTTTATGCTCATTAATGAAGTCTTCAGCCGCTTCTGGGGTCTCAAAATAATACTCCCGGCCTCCGAACGTCACCCATAATTTTGCCGGATAGAGAACCCCTAACCTGATCTGCCGCCAGTACAAGTGCCTTGGCCTTGTTGAAGCTTGCCTGTCGCTTCGTCAACCCGGCTCCAATGTCCTGATAAATTCGGACCTTATTCCCCTCCCGGTCGCAGGTACGCTTCTCCCTGGCTGTCATGGGAGTGTTACCTTAGGAAATGTTTGTCTGCTCAAGTGGCTGCAGTGATGTCAGAGTATGGGTGGAGCTGAGCTCTGGCCCTGCTTTATCGTTTCGCTTAGAGAAAAAGCTTGGGTGTGTCTGTTTTTTAGTTTCGTTTTAGTGTTAGAGCTACAGTCAACCAAAGAAGGTGCAATTTTGTTCTCTCTGCCATCTCAAGACTATCTCTTGCTAATTTGGTGAATTCAGAGTGATAACTTTGAGAAAATAGCGAAACAAATGAAATGGCCACAGGAGATGTGGGTATTACTGATTCAAACAAAGTTGGTAGGTAGGGCTAGTGAAGTGATTGCATCACTACCGGATGAGGTATCTGGAATGTATGAAGTGAAAAAATCCATCTTAGGTGCATGTGAACTAGTGCCCGGTGCCCACAGACAAAGGTTGAGAAATTTAAGGAAAGAGCCTGGTCAAACATACATGGCGTTTGAAAGGCTCAGAGTAATTTTGATAGGTGGATAAGGGCTTTGAAAATAGACCAAACGTTTGAAGCTCTCAAGAAATTATACTTTTGGAGGAGTTTAAAAATTCAATTTGTAGCCACCTAAGATGGACAATGGGCTACAAAATGGAGAACTGCTAAGGCTGCAGGGAAAAACAGTCTTAGTGAGGACAAGCAGTTTGCAGAAGACTAATCAGCATTCTGCACGTACAGAAACCAGTTTTTGGCCAGGTGCAGAGTTTCAGCCAAAGGTGTAAATGGCAACAAGATCTACATAGTAATGAGGTGATCCAGATCCAGACCCCGCACAATAGAAACATTTAAGTATGAATGGATACTTTTGAGTAGACGCCCAGACAGAACGGCACCACTGTATCCAACACAAAGAACCATAGGGACAGCCCACCCATCGAGGGACGACCCTCAGATTGGGGGGTTTAGAAGATACCGATTGGGAAAGGCCCAATTGATACATGGCAGGTAAAAGGCCCGCCCCGAAGGGGCACGGACTTCTAGGAACTATAAAAGTAGACCCCGCACGTGGTTCGGTCTGCTTTGGCTCCGGCTCTGACTGCTACTTTTGCTCCGGCTCCGCTTTGCTGCTACATCGCATCCTGACTCCAGTTCCATCACCAGCCGTTGAGCCATCAGCCATCGAACTGTAAGTGCCAATACAACGATCGCTATGGGATCCAGACCTTGCTAGATCCTGACAACTTTAAGTACCTGAGAGTTGCAGACCAAGAACGGGACGAAGGCCTTGCTCCCTGACCTTGCCTGTTCCTGTCTAGATAAGTATTTTAGTTGTTTAGTATTAGAAGTAAGTTAGTCTCTTTAGCGTATGCATGTGTATTTATTATATTTGTCATAATAAATATCAATCGTTTGGACTTACTAATCGGTGTACAGATTTGTTACTTTGAACCTGACCTTGATATACTTGTGAGGTGTCTAAATACTGCACCTGGCGACTCCTGAGCATAATTACATACACAGAGCCATAGTAGTGTTAAGCACACGGCCTTTAAACGGAGGCGTGTTAATACACTCCAGTAAAACGAGCAACAAATTCCTGATGTCGTGGGAACTCATGTGGAAGAACAGAGGGTTAAAACTGCGAGGTTAGCAGCAGAAATTGCAGATGATTATGAATTAGTTCAGAAATCAAAGTTTGGATTACGACATTAGTTTCAGCCTGCGAGGGATAGAAACTGAGGACATGTAGCGATAAAGGTAAAGGTGATCTGATAGGAGATAATAAGGAGAGTGGACCTCAGATTAAAAAGGAAATCCAGGAGCGTGGAAGAGGCATAAAATCAAGAGATGATTGATAAGAAGGTGCCAGATCTCTTTAAAGAATTTACTTGTGTGGGTAAAGTGTACTCATGTGTATCAGGAAGAGCAGGTAAAGCAGTCACAATTTTAAGAGATACGGGAGCTAGTCAATCTTTAATGGTAAGAAATGAGGAGTTATTTGGTTTGGGGAGAATATTGCCAGAAAAGATGGCAATATGTGGAATTTAGGGCGAGAAGAGTAGTGTTCCATTATATAAGGTAAGATTGGAAAGTCCAGTGAAGAGTGGTGAAGTAGTAGTAGGAGTAATAGATGAACTATCTTAGATACATAGATACATAGAACAGTACAGCACAGAACAGGCCCTTCAGCCCTCGATGTTGTGCCGAGCAATGATCACCCTACTTAAACCCACGTAACCCGTATCCCAACAATCCCCCCATTAACCTTACACTACGGGCAATTTAGCATGGCCAATCCACCTAACCTGCACATCTTTGGACTGTGGGAGGAAACCGGAGCACCCGGAGGAAACCCACGCACACACGGGGAGGACGTGCAGACTCCACACAGACAGTGACCCAGCCGGGAATCGAACCTGGGACCCTGGAGCTGTGAAGCATTGATGCTAACCACCATGCTACCGTGAGGCCCTTAGTCCTGTCCAGGAATACAGTTTATCTTGGATAATGATATAGCTGGATCGCAGGTGGGAGTGATACCTACTGTGGATGATAAGTCACTGGAAAATCAGACAACTGAAGGGTTGAAGAACGAATATCCTGGGATATTTCCGGATTGTGTAGTAACAAGGTCGCAAAGTCACAGGTTAGGACAAGAGGAGAAATCAGGGAGCGAAGATAAAGTTGAAGTTCAATTATCAGAAACAATATTTGATCAGATGGTTGAAAAAGAACAAGAACAGGTGGAGAATGAGGCGGATATTGTTAGTACATGAAAATTGGCGGAGTTACAACAGAAAGATATAGAAATAAAACAGATGTATCAGAAAGCATACACGGAAGAGGAATCTGAGTGTTATCACCGTAAAAATTATGTCTTGATTAGAAAATGGAGACCTTTACATATGCAAGCAGATGAAAAGTGGGCAGAAGTTCATAGATATCATAGAATTTACAGTGCAGAAGGAGGCCATTCGGCCCATCGAGTCTGCACCGGCTCTTGGAAAGAGCACCCTACCCAAGGTCAACACCCCCACCCTATCCTCATAACCCAGTAACCCCACCCAACACTAAGGGCAATTTTGGACACTAAGGGCAATTTATCATGGCCAATCCACCTAACCTGCACTTTTCGTCAGTATTCACTCAGGAAAAAGATAATGTTGTGGAGGAGAATGCTGAGACCCAGGCTATTAGAATAGATGTCATTGAGGTGCGTAGAGAAGAAGTGTTGGCAATTCTGGACAAGGCGAAAATAGATAAGTCCCCGGGGCCTGATGGGATTTCTCCTAGGATTCTCTGGGAAGCCAGGGAAGAGATTGCTGAGCCTTTGGCTTTGATTTTTATGTCATCATTGGCTACAGGAATAGTGCCAGAGGACTGGAGGATAGCAAATGTGGTCCCTTTGTTCAAGAAGGGGAGTAGAGATAACCCCGGTAACTATAGGCCGGTGAGCCTCACGTCTGTTGTGGGTAAAGTCTTGGAGAGGATTATAAGAGATACGATTTATAATCATCGAGATAGGAATAATATGATTAGGGATAGTCAGCATGGTTTTGTGAAGGGTAGGTCATGCCTCACAAACCTTATCGAGTTCTTTGAGAAGGTGACTGAACAGGTAGACGAGGGTAAAGCAATTGATGTGGTGTATATGGATTTCAGTAAAGCGATGGATAAGGTTCCCCACGGTCGGCTATTGCGAAAATACGGAGGCTGGGGATTGAGGGTGATTTAGAGATGTGGATCACAAATTGGCTAGTTGAAAGAAGACAGAGGGTGGTGGTTGATGGGAAATGTTCAGAATGGAGTTCAGTTACGAGTGGCGTACCACAAGGATCTGTTCTGGGGCCGCTGCTGTTTGTCATTTTTATAAATGACCTAGAGGAGGGCACAGAAGGTTGGGTGAGTAAATTTGCAGACAACACTAAAGTCGGTGGAGTTGTAGACAGTGCGGAAGGATGTTGCAGGTTACAGAGGGACATAGATAAGCTGCAGACCTGGGCTGAGAGGTGGCAAATGGAGTTTAATGTAGAGAAGTGTGAGGTGATTCACTTTGGAAAGAATAACAGGAATGCGGAATACTTGGCTAATGGTAAAATTCTTGGTAGTGTGGATGAGCAGAGGGATCTCGGTGTCCATGTACATAGATCCCTGAAAGTTGCCATCCAGGTTGATAGGGTTGTGAAGGAGGCCTATGGTGTGTTGGCCTTTATTGGTAGAGGGATTGCGTTCCGGAGCCATGAGGTCATGTTGCAGCTGTACAAAACTCTGGTGCGGCCGCATTTGGAGTATTGCGTACAGTTCTGGTCGCCTCATTATAGGAAGGACGTGGAAGCTTTGGAACGGGTGCAGAGGAGATTTACCAGGATGTTGCCTGGTATGGAGGGAAAATCTTATGAGGAAAGGCTGATGGACTTGAGGTTGTTTCCGTTAGAGAGAAGAAGGTTAAGAGGTGACTTAATAGAGGCATACAAAATGATCAGAGGGTTAGATAGGGTGGACAGTGAGAGCCTTCTCCCGCGGATGGAGGTGGCTAGCATGAGGGGACATAGCCTTAAATTGAGGGGTAGAGGTCAGAGGTAGGTTTTTTACGCAAAGAGTGGTGAGGCCGTGGAATGCCCTACCTGCAACAGTAGTGAACTCGCCAACATTGAGGGCATTTTAAAGTTGATTGGACAAGCAAATGGATGATAATGGCATAGTGTAGGTTAGATGGCCTTTAGTTTTTGACTTCACATGTCGGTGCAACATCGTGGGCCGAAGGGCCTGTACGGCGCTGTATCGTTCTATGTTCTATCTTTGGACTGTGGGAGGAAACCGGAGTACCTGGAGGAAACCCACGCACACACGGGGAGAACGTGCGGACTCCAAGCCGGAATCGAACCTGGGACCCTGGAGTTGTGAATGATAGATGAGATACCAGTGGGAGGTCATTTGGAAATGAGGAAAACTCAAGCTAAAATCCAAAACATTTTTATTGGCCTGGATGACATAAAGCTGCAGTTAAATTTTGTCGATCATGTCACGCATGTCAAGTGATAGGGAAACCTCAAGCAGTGATAAAACCAGTGCCCTTAATACCCATTCCAGCATTTGAGGAACCTTTTACAAGGTTTTACAACCTTTAATTGATTGTGTTGGACCACTTACTAAAATGAAAAATGGGAATCAATATCTTTTGACTATAATGTGTCTACTAGGTTTCCAGAGGCCATTCCACTACATAATATTACAGCTAAAAAGATTGTGGAGGAGTTACTTAAATTCTTTACTAGATATGGACTACCAACAGAAATTCAATCGGATCAAGGATCAAATTTTACCTCAGTTATTCAAAGAAGTTATGGATAGCTTATGAATAAAACAATTGAAATCAACCGAGTACCATCCAGAATCGCAGGGAGCGTTAGAAAGGTGGCATCAAACATTAAAGATAATGTTGAGAGCTTCTTATCGAGATTATCCAGAAGATTGGGATAAAGGAATTCCATTCGTACTGTTTGCAATTAGGGATGCACCTAATGAGTCAACCAAATTCAGTCACTTTGAACTAATTTTTGGTCATGAGGTAAGAGGACCACTTAAATTGATTAAGGAAAAATTGGTGAGTGAGCAGTCGGAACTTACATTATTGGATTACGTATCAAATTTTAGGGAACGCTTAAATAGAGTAGGTGAATTGGCTAGACAGCATTTTAAAATTGCACAACATGTGATGAAACGGGTAGTGGACAAGAAATCCAAAGTTCGTAGTTTTGCCAGTGGAGATAAAGTTTTCATATTGTTACTTAAAAAGGGATGGGTCAGACAGGGGTTCCATTCAGGATTGGACTTTAAAACAAGGGGGGTGGGCATCCTGATTAACAAAAGGTGGCATTTGAGGTGGGGAAACAGAGACAGACCCGGGAGGCAGATTTATTATGGTGAGCGGGAAATGGGAGGGAATGGCATTGGTGCCCCAAACTGGGACGACGTCGAATTTGTTAGGAAGATGCTGGGAAAAATCGCGGACCTCAAGTCGCACCGGTTGATCATGGGGGGTGATTTTAACACGATCTTAGATCCTTTGGATGGACCAGTCGGGTTCTAGGTCGGCGAAAGTGGTCCCATGGGATGTGAAAACAAAAGTTATTGGGGAGTTTCCGATACCCTCGACACGACGGGTAATAATGCGATTTCTTGGCATGAATAGATTTGATCGAACATCTGTGCAAAATGTTTGTAGCGTGATTGCTCCATTAATGGACTTGCTAAAGAAACGTCAAAAATTTCAGTGGACAGCGGAGCTCCAACAGGCATTTGAAGGCCTGAAAGCTGTGATAACCAATGCTCCTGTGTTGGAGAATTACAAGGGACTCTGAGATCAAACTGAACTGAAGTATCTGACTTTAAATAGACATGTCGAGGCATAGAGGAATGGATGGATCATGCAGAGACCTTCTTGTTCAAAGAGACTGTCAATCAATAAGGATTCCAGTTGGAGGAAGAAGAACAAAAAAATGGACTATGTTATTATAAATGTTTGCATGTGTTGATTTTTGAAACGAAAAAGAATATTTTCTGTGTCTATTTCTTAAAGGATAGTGAAAAGGTGAAAAATGAAACCATCTTGAAATTGATAAGTTTATTGTTTTTTTCTTGGGGGAGGTGTCATGGGAATGTCACTTTAAGAAATGTGTGTCGGCTCAAGTGGCTGCAGTGATGTCAAAGTGTGGGTGAAGCTGAGCTCTGGCTCTGCTTTATAGTTTCGCTTTGAGAAAGATCTTGGCGGTGTCTGTATTTTTTTTGTTTTGTTTTAGTGTTGGAGCTACAGCCAGCCAAAGAAGGTATAATTTTGTTCTCTCTGCCATCTAAAGGCTATCTCTTGATCATTTGGTGAATTCAGAGTGATGACTGCTCTCAGTTGAGAATTTAAACCTGATGTGCTTCTGTTAAAAGGGTTTTCGTCGTATGGATGTTAAAAGGAAAGTTTAAGGATTACTTAGAGTGTTGTATTCTTTGGGGGTTGCATTTGAATTGATGGTTGCTAAGATGTTCATTGTGTGTTTTACAAAGGTTAATTAAGTTCATAGAATAAACATTGTTTTTCTTTAAAAATACTTTTAGATTTCTGCTGCACCACACCTGCAGAGTAAGCCCTTGTGTTTCGCATACCACAATCTAGTAAAAGTCGTGCATCAGGTGATCTCCATGATACACTTTGGAGTACTCTAAACCCTGGCCCATCACACTGGCCTATCGCAAAACTTTCTCTTTCTCCACAAATTTGTGGAGTCTCGCGATCACCGCCCGCGGCGGCTCACAGAGTCATAGGCTCCTCAGCTCTAGGCTTCTATCTCAGGGCCTCTGTCCACTCCAGGGGCCTTATCGAGCACCCCTTCCGCCATCAGCCCCACCAACATCTTCGAGACATTTCTCATGGCACTCACACCTTCCACTCCTTCAGGCAGGCCCACAATTCGCAGGTTCTGCCTTCGAGGTATTCTCCTGCTGCTCTACCTTTGCCTTCAACATTTTACAGAGGTTTCCTCGGAGCCCTACCTCCGCCTCCAGAGTCACCACACGATCGCTGTAGTCAGAGATCACTCCTGAATCTGTGACCCCTGTACCTCCAGGCATTTCTCCACCTGTTCCAAAGAAATCTTCAGGGGTGCCACTGCTCCTTCGATGGTCTTTGAGCGATCCTCTCGCATTTCTTTCCTCTGCTGCTGGAATTCCACTTTAATAAAGGCCATCAATTCAAGCTGAAGCCTTCCAGCTTGCATCAAACCTTGCCTGGCCTGCATGTTTACAGTAGCTGCTGCAGCACAATCCTGTTCCAACTTTTCAGCCAAATCTCTCACTGTTTTCTACCAGGTCTGATAACCAGCAGACATACCACTCCCGGGGTAAGCTAATCCTCCAACATTCACCTATGTCCTTTTCATTAAAATTAATTCCAGTATCGGGTAAAGAGAGCTATATTTTGTGCCATCAGGCCTGTATGTGACCACTCACAACATGGCCAACACCTGACGTCCTGCGCTTTTGTGGTCCTGGCGTTGACGTGGGAGAACCAGGACAGATTGTTGGTGATGTTTACACCTAGGAACCTGAAGCTATCACCCATCGCCACTTCAGCACCATTGATACAGACAGAGGCGCTTCGGACACTTTGCTTCATGAAGTCGATCACCATCTCCTTAGTTTTGTTGCCACTACGTTCTCTATCTCCCTCCTGTACTGTGACCCATCGGTTTCTGAGATCTGACCCACTACGGTCATGTCACCAGCAAATCTGTAAATGGAGTTGGAGCCGAATGTTGCCACAAAGTCATGTGTGTATAAGGATTATAGTCAGGGGTTAAGTACGCAGCCTTGCGGGGCCCCGGTCATGAGGACTATGATGGAGGAGGTGTCATTTTTTATCCTTACTGTTTGCAGTCTGTGGGTCAGTTAGTCAAGGATCCAGTTGCAGAGGGAGGAGGCCTAGATTTTGGAGATTGGATATGAGCTTGGCTGGGATGATGATGTTGCAGGCGAAGCTGTAGTCAATGAACAGGGCGGCATGGTAGCATTGTGGTTAGCACAATTGCTTCACAGCTCCAGGGTCCCAGGTTCAATTCCCGGCTTGGGTCACTGTCTGTGTGGAGTCTGCACATTCTCCCCATGTGTGCGTGGGTTTCCTCTGGGTGCTCCGGTTTCCTCCCACAGTCCAAAGATGTGCAGGTTAGGTGGATTGGCCATGATAAATTGCCCTTAGTGTCCAAAATTGCCCTTTGTGTAGGGTGGGGTTATGGAGATAGGATGGAGGTGTGGACCTTGGGTGGGTGCTCTTTCCAAGAGCTGGTGCAGACTCGATAGGCCGAATGGCCTCCTTCTGCACTGTAAATTCTATAATTCCAACAGGAGTCTCACGTAAGTATCCTTGTTGTCTTGATGCTCCACGGATGAGTGCAGGGCCAGGGAGAAGACGTCTGCTGTGGAGCGGTTGTGGCGGTATGCGAATTGCAATAGACCTAGGCAATCTGGAAAGTTGGAGATGTTGTGTCCCTTGACTAACCTCTCAAAACACTTCATAATAATAGATGTCAGGGCCAAGGGCGGTAGTCGTTGAGGCACGCTGCCTGGTTCTTCTTTGGCATCGATATGATAGTAGTCTTCTTGAAGCAGGTGGAAACCTCGGAACGTGAAAGATTCGGAAACCTTGGAACGTGTAAAGATGTCTGCGAACACACCCGCCAGGTGGTCCACACAGGATCTGAGTGCACGACCGGGAACTCCATCAGGACCCATTGTTTTCCATGGAATCACTTTCGAGAAGGCCGATCTAACTTCTGAGGCTGACTTCTACGCATTCAGCAGACGTAAAAATGTACTGTTCAAACCAACTAGAAATAAACTGAAGATTTGTTTCTTCTCTGATCCAAAAAATCTCACCAGCTATTCATCAATCAGCTTCTTCCCTGTCACCTAACTTGCTCCCCGACAGTCACATTCCCTTACCTTCGGGCCCTCCGACTGAGGTCTCACCATAGTCTCCACCGTTAGTCTCCACCATACTGCTACTCTGACCCAAAGTTCTCTGATTGAGATCATGGCTGGTTTGTATCCCAATTTCATTTGCCCTCCTTTGATCTGTTCCGAACAAAAACCTATTGATCTCAGTCTTAAAATGTTTAATTTTGTTTGCACAGACAGTTTTGTGAGGGACAAAGGACTAGAGTTTGTGTGTGAAAAAAGTGCTTCCTGATTTTAGTAACGAATACCTTGTTCTAATATTATTATGCCGCCACTTATGAAATCCCCACCTAAAAAACTGTATTTACCCGACTGAATACCCTCATTATTTTAAACAGCCCAATTTGTTCACTGTCTAAATGCAATACAAGCTAAGTTTATTCTTATCATTGCTTTTGTGGTATGTGCTGTCCTCTATATTATAATGGTGATTACACTTCAAATGCATTTAAATTGGCTGTGAAGTACGTGCATTGAACTGTATAAAATGCAAGCTCTTTTTCTTTATTTAAATCAGAAATTTAACAACAGACTCAAATTTAACAACAGACTATCATGCGAATAAAATTCTATCAATCCAAACCAACCCAATCAATTGTTAACTTCAACTGAAAGACAGCTGTTTGTTTTTGTTTCATTTGGACATAACGTCTCTATTGCAATTTGGAAAATTCTCAGCATCACATCTGCGGCAATGCTTATTCAAAACCTAGCCAAACACCAAAAATGCATAAAGTTTCACATACCGTACACTGCATTCTTCGAAGGGGAATAAACATATGCCAACGTATACAGGTAGTAGTTCAGCAGGCCATAGAAAGATAAAAATTCAGCTGGTAGACTTAGTAAAGGAAGTGAATCAAACACAAAGGACTAGAATATTAAAAATAACTTATTAAAGTGTCAAACAACTTGCCCTGTGACAATAAGCATTGGTTCAATACAAGAAAACTGACACAAGACAATTTTAAGAACAATTAAATATTCATAAATACATTTGAAAATTTAAAAATACTGTACTTGCTTGTCCTTTCACAGCTTGTCCAAAATACCAGGAGGTGGTAACTGAATTTGCATACAGGTACTTCCTGTCAAACTATCCTTCTTATATCCTTCTATCCTTATAAGGGGTCACTTATAGATTGTAAATCATTTGTCTGAACCTATCAGCCACCGCCCCGCCCCCCACCCCCACAAACAATTGCGAGTGAGTAAATATTGTCCTATTTCACTTACTAAAATTACATACTAAACTTGTACGAACATAACATCTTTATACAATTGCGTTAGCTTATGTTATATCACAATCAAAATTGATCACCATCAGAAATCAAATTGAACAAAAGGATATAATTCTGATAATGAGTTGAAAGCTCAGCTACAAAGTTATCTTGCAGGACCTTCGCTCCAAACCTCAAGTATAATATTACAATGCTGAAATAAAATTAATTAGAGACAAAAATAATTATCAAGAGAAGAAAGAACATGTTACATTTTTTAAGTAGTACTAAGAAAATGAGGTGCAGCTGCAATAACCGCAGGTGAAAGTGAAATTAGTTTCTAAAATAGCGATAATAACATTTCAACAAACCAATTTAGGAAAGATCTGCTTTGGTTAGGATTTCAAGTGGAGAAATAATCAAGAAATGCAGTCAGACATTATTTTAATAGTTAATGATTTTCTACATTCTTAGAAATAGCCTTCACCACATTGTGGCAAGAAGCAGTGAGAAATCTTTTGAAAACCATTTCTGTGTTCATATTTTGAGCAATGGCTGTGAGAGAGGCTGCAACCAAGGCTTTTGGTCACTACATTAGAGGGCTAGGTGCAAGAGGGAGAAAGAAAGAGGGATGCCCTCATTCTACAGAGGGAGAGAAGACCCTGCACACACATGCACAGGAGGCAGTGTGAAATAATGGTGCCAAACAGGCGGCACGTTAGCACAGTTGCTTCACAGCTCCAGGGTCCCAGGTTCATCCGGTTTGTCTGCGTGGGGTTCCTCCGAGTGCACCGATTTCCACCCACGGTCCAAAGATGTGCAGGTTAGGTGGATTGGCCCAGATAAATTGCCCTTAGTGTCCAAAAAGGTTGAGTGGAGTTACTGGGTTATGGGGATAAGGTAGAGGTATGGGCTTAGGTAGGGTGCTCTTTCCAAGGGCCGGTGCAGACTCGATGGGCCTAATGGCCTCCTTCTGCATTGTAAATTCTATGATTCTATGAATGTCAATGATGGGCGTGTTCTTCCTAGAACTTGGATGTAGTGCAGGAAGAGGTTTAATGATCTCATATGAATTTTCAAGGTGGGCGTGTTCATCTTTAAATGATATATTCTCCCAACTGCACCACTGATCTCATCCACTGCTCAATTTCCTGCAGTCCTGCCCATGAATCATCACCCAACAATCTCAATCAATCAGGACTGAATACAACCACATGCTTTAAAGCACATGCTTTATCTCATCCACATTCACTTGGCACTGCAGCAAGTCTCACACCCATAACTTGCAACTGACACAGCTATTCAATCATGCCTGCCATATCACCATAACACATTAAAGAACACATGTTGACCTAGCTCCTCTTTATTGCAGAAGATGTTAACACATAAAAGTCAGCAGCTGCAAAAAACTGAAGGAGCATAAGCGTGTCTGAATATTTTAACCCCCACTGAGGAGACAATGGGCTAATTCTCCACTTTGTGATGCTGGCAGTGAGAATTGCAACTGGCAGAAAATCACGTGAGATGGAAAAAAATCAGTTTTGCACCCAATGCTGATTCCTACATTATGCTCTGGTCCCTCTCTGGCGATGTTATCCATGTTTGCGTCTCCTGCCGATGGGTCCAAAACTGTCATTTTCAAGGATTTATACACCATTAGCGGCATGGACACTTCATGCTCCAACCCCTGTGATGCTCCACCCTCTCAGGCGGAGATCTCAGAGGCACATATTGATGCCAGTATTTACAAGCAGGGACTGGACATCATGGCTGCTGAGGGGGAGCAATAGGCTAAAAACCTCTGAACAATCCTCAAAGATTGTTGGGCTTGCTGGGGGGGGGGGGGGGGGGGGGGGGGGGGGGGGGGTGCCCTGGCTGGGGGTAGCAGCGAGGAACAACTTGGTGCCATGTCCATGAACTCAGGGTGTCTCATAGTGATCAGGGTGGTCTGGCTCAGACCGCATTGCCTCAATATGTGACTTAAACACAACCCTTTGGTGCTACTTACATTCTCCTGGCTGCTCATACTGCTGACTGCTGACTGTGTTCTGTGAATGCTCAGAGAGCCTCTGGTCATCTGCCCACCCAGCCCATCCCTCTGGACACCCTCATACCCCAGCTTAAAAGCAAGGGACAGGCATGGCCAAGCTCAATCACCAGCCCACCAGGTGTTGGCACTCCTCAAAAGCATTGCTCCACTGCAGAGGAAGCAGGAATTTAGCAGAGCTCATCCCACCAACCGTGGCCTTTGGAACTCTCCCTGGTTCTCCGACTCTCTTAGGGTAGAGGCCTCACCGGTGACCCCAACCCTCAGGATCACCAGCTGTCTACTCCTGGAGAGGCTGGCAGTGCTGACTGCCTCTGCCACACCTCCCATGCGCTGTACAGGACAGCAGGTTTGAGTCTGCCGCCCACCCTGGGGAAGAAATGAAATGAAAATTGCTTGTTGTCACAAGTAGACATCAAATGAAGTTACTGTGAAAAGCCCCTAGTCGCCATATTCCAGCGCCTGTTCGGGGAGACTGGTTCGGGGAGACTGGTACGGGAATTGAACCCGCGCTGCTGGCCTTGGTCTGCTTTACAAGCCAGCTATTTAGCCCACTGTGTTAAACCAGCCCCTAGAGGGCGTACCTCCTTGCCTCACTGGCATGGAGCTGAGGGCCCACCTCGGACTCTCGAACTCAGGGTAAGGGGGTGGGAGGCAGTTCTTCTCTGAGCAATGACTGTGTGGTAAATGGAGCACTTAAAAACAGCACCAGCTGTCAGTATCTTTAGTTCTAAATCTGGCCCCAGCGGTTACAACACCCGCTGGGAATTGCTTTTAATATGCGCCGGAGTGCTGGCTCATTTGAATGTCCTGACTCGCTTACCAAATAGCGCCCCAACAGAAACATGAATCGCACGCTATTCAGTCCCAGCAGGAACACGAGGAACACTTCTTTTCCCAAATGGAAAATTCGGCC
The DNA here is from genome assembly GCF_902713615.1 of Scyliorhinus canicula. Classification (NCBI taxonomy): domain Eukaryota; kingdom Metazoa; phylum Chordata; class Chondrichthyes; order Carcharhiniformes; family Scyliorhinidae; genus Scyliorhinus; species Scyliorhinus canicula. Next base: position 167,371,589 of record NC_052146.1, read on the forward strand.
AATGTCAGCTGTCGTTGGCTGTTGCCAGTGGCGGGATTGAAGCGATTGATGTTTGCCAGAAGTGGTGGGAATTTTTTTTTTACACATAACTATCCTTTCCTGTAATCCCTCAGTCTTTTCCAATTTGGATGCTGCAGACCGAAGTGCACAATTTATACTCCTCTTACCCCAATTTAACCTTACCAATATGCTTTTGTTCTGTCAGATACCCAAGAAATGGAACCTTCCAAGTCGGTACAGGAAGAGATTTTAAAAAAGCATCAGCACTTGATCTTACACAGGCAGCCTTTTAGGCCAGCATTTATTGCCGATACCGAATTGCCCTCGAGAAGGTACTGGTCAGCTGCAGCCCCTGGAGTGTAAGTACGCTCATCATGCTGTAAGGGTGTGGGTTCCAGGATTTTGACCCAGCAACAGTGAAAGCTTAGATTGGATTGGATTGGATTGGTTTATTGTCACGTGTACCGAGGTACAGTGAAAAGTATTTTTCTGCAAGCAGCTCAACAGATCATTAGAAAAGGGAATTAAACAAAATTCAAGAAAATACATGAGAATACATAATAGGGCAACACAAGATATACAATGTAACTACATAAGCATTGGCATCGGTTGAAGCATACAGGGTGTAGTGTTAATGAGGTCAGTCAATAAGAGGGCCATTTAGGAGTCTGGTGACAGTGGGGAAGAAGCTATTTTTGAGTCTGTTCGTGCGTGTTCTCAGACTTCGGAATCTCCTGCCCGATGGAAGAAGTTGAAAAGTGAGAAAGCCGGGTGGGAGCGAGCCTTGATTATGCTGCCCGCTTGCCCCCGGCAGCGGGAGGTGTAGATGGAGTCCACGGATGGGAGGCAGGTTCGTGTGATGGACTGGGCGGTATTCACGACTCTCTAAGTTCCTTGCGGTCCTGGGCCGAGCAGTTGCCATACCAGGCTGTGATGCAGCCCGATAGGATGCTTTCTATAGTGCATCTGTAAAAGTTGGTAAGGGTTAATATGGACATGCCGAATTTCCTTAGTTTCCTGAGGAAGTATAGGTGCTGTTGTGCTTTCTTGGTGATAGCGTCGACGTGAGTGGACAAGGATAGATTTTTGGTGATGTGCACCCCTAGGAATTTGAAACTGCTAACCATCTCCACCTTGGCTCCGTTGATGCTGACAGGGGTGTGTACAGTACTTTGCTTCCTGAAGTCGATGACCAGCTCTTTAGTTTTGCTGGCATTGAGGGAGAGATTGCTTATATATAGAGAGGGGAACTTCCAAGTGGTGGTGTTCCTATGTGTCTACTGCTGTTCTCCTTCTAGACGGTAACAGTCATGGGTTTGGAAGCTGATGCCAACGAAGCCTTGGTGAGTTCCTGCAGTGCATCTTGTACTGGAGGGGCACCAAAATCCTGGTTGGGAAGTTTGCTAGTATGGTTCGGGTGGGTTTAAACTAATTTGGCAGGGGGGGTGGGAATTGGGACAGTAAGCCAGCAAGTAGAGACTGCGGATGAGCATGGTGCCAGGGTCAGGCTGGGGAGGTCGAACTCAGTGCGACTGGAGGTCTGGAGTGTATCTGCTTCAATGCACGGAGTATAACAGATAAGACAGATGAACTTAGAGCCTTCATTCACGTGCAAAACATGGATGTGGTTACTGAAAAGGAGACTTGGTTAAAAAAGGGAAGGACTGGCAGCTAAATATTCCATGATATAGGTGTTTTAGGCGAGACAGGGAGGAAGGTAAAAGAGGTGGAGGAATTGCAATACTGGTTACGGAACATATCACAGCTGGACAGAGGGAGGACACCATGGCAAAATCAAGTAACGAGGCACTGTGGGCAGAGCACAGAAACAGGAAGGGCAGTCACTATGATGGGGGTGTACCACAGGCCGCCCAACAGCCCACGGGAAGTTGAAGAACAGATATATAAGCAGATTCTGGATAGATGCAGAAATAATAGAACATAGAACAGTACAGCACAGAACAGGCCCTTCAGCCCTCGATGTTGTGCTGAGCTTTGTACGAAACCAAGATAAAGCATTCCCACTCCCTGTCGTTCTGGTGTGCTCCATGTGCCTATCCAATAACCACTTGAAAGTTCCTAAAGTGTCCGACTCCACTATCACAGTAGGCAGTCCATTCCACACGCTAACCACTCTCTGAGTAAAGAACCTATCTCGGACATCCCTCCTATATCTCCCACCCTGAAACTTGTAGTTATGCCCCCTTGTGACAGCTACATCCACCCGAGGAAATATTCTCTGATATCCCCCTCATCATCTTATAAACCTCTATTAAATCACCTCTCATCCTCCTCCGCTCCAAAGAGAAAAGCCCTTACTCCCTCAACCTTTCCTCATAAGACCTATCCTGCAAACCAGGCAGCATCCTGGTAAATCTCCTTTGCACCTTTTCCAATGCTTCCACATCCTTCCTATAATGTGACCAGAACTGCACACAATACTCCAAATGTGGTCTCACCAGGGTCATATATAGTTGCAGCATAACCCCGCGGCTCTTAAACTCAAGCCCCCTGTTGATAAACGCATACAAACTATAAGCCTTCTTCACGGCTCTATCCACTTGAGTGGCAACCTTCAGAGATCTGTGGACATGAACCCCAAGATCTCTCTGTTCCTCCACATTCCTCAGAACCCTGCTGTTGACCCTGTTAACCGCATTCAAATTTTTTCTACCAAAATGAATCACCTCTCACTTATCAGGGTTAAACTCCATCTGCCATTTTTCGGCCCAGCTCTGCATCCTATCAATATCTCTTTGCAGCCTACAACAGCCCTCCACCTCATCCACTACTCCACCAATCTTGGTGCAATCTGGAGCAAATTACTGACCCACCCTTCAGCCCCCTCCTCCAAGTCATTGATAAAAATCACAAATAGCAGAAGACCCATCACTGATCCCTGTGGTACACCGCTGGTAACTGGTCTCCAGTTTGAAAATTTTCCATCCACCACCACCCTCTCTCTTCTATGTGATAGCCAGTTAGTTATCCAATTGGCCAAATTTCCCTCTATCCCACACCACCTTACTTTCTTCATGAGCCGACCATGGGGAACCTTATCAAACGCCTTACTGAAATCCATGTACACGACATCAACTGCTCTACCTTCATCTACACACTTCGTTACCTCCTCAAAGAATTCAATCAAATTTGTGAGGTAAGACTTACCCTTCACGAATCCGTGTTAACTATCCCGGATTAAGCTGCATCTTTCCAAATGGTCATAAATCCTATCCTTCAGGACCTTTTCCATTAACTTACCGACCACCGAAGTAAGACTAACTGGCCTATAATTACCAGGGTCATTCCTATTCCCTTTCTTGAACTGAGGAACAACATTCGCCACTCTCCAGTCCTCTGGCACTATCCCCGTGGACAGTGAGGACCCAAAGATCAAAGCCAAAGGCTCTGAAATCTCATCCCTTGCCTCCCAAAGAATCCTTAGATATATCCCATCTGGCCCAGGGGGCTTGTCGACCCTCAGGCATTTCAAAATTGCTAATACATATTTCCTCAGAACATCTATCTCCTCCAGCCTACCCGCCTGTATCACACTCTCATCCTCAAAAACATGGCCCTTGGTGAACACCGAAGAAAAGTATTCATTCAACACCTCTCCTATTTCTTCTGACTCCATGCACAGGTTCCCACTATTGTCCTTGACCGGCCCTAACCTCAGCCTGGTCATTCTTTTATTTCTCACATAAGAGTAAAAAGCCTCGGGGTTTTCCTTGATCCAACCCACCAAGGACCTCATGCCTCCTCCTAGCTCTCCTAAGCCCTTTTTTTTCTCATTCCTTGCTACCTTGTTACCCTCAAGCGACCCAACTGAACTTTGTTTTCTCATTCTTACATACTCTTCCTTTTTCCTCTTGACAAGACATTCAACCTCTTTTGTGAACCATGGTTCCCCCACACGGCCATTTCCTCCCTGCCCGACAGGGACATGCCTATCAAGGACATGCAGTATTTGTTCCTTGAACAAGCTCCACTTTTCATTTGTGCCTTTCCCTGACAGATTCTGTTCCCATCTCATGCTCCCTAATTCTTGTCTAATCGCATTATAATTGCCCCTCCCCCAATTATAAACCTTGCCCTGCCGTATGGCCCTATCCCTCTACATTGCAATAGTGAAAGACACCGAATTGTGGTCACTATCTCCAAAGTGGTCTCCCACAAACAAATCTAAGACTTGGCCTAGTTCATTACCCAGTACCAAATCCAATATGGCCCCCCCCTCTTGTCGGCCTATCCACATATTGTGTCAGGAAACCCTCCTGCACACACTGTACAAAAACTGCCCCATCCGAACTGTTCGACCGATAAGAGGTTCCAATCAATATTTACATAGAACATAGAACATTACAGCGCAGTACAGGCTCTTTGGCCCTCGATGTTGCTTTGACCTGTGAAACCCCTCTTAAGCCCATCTACACTATTCCCTTATCGTCCATATGCCTACCCAATGACCATTTGAATGCGTTTAGTGTTGGCGAGTCCACTACTGTTGCAGGCAGGGCATTCCACGCCCTTACTACTCTCTGGGTGAAGAACCTACCTCTGACATCTGTCCTGTATCTATCTCCCCTCAATTTAAAGCTATGTCCCCTCGTGCTAGACATCACCATCCGAGGAAAAAGGCTCTCACTGTCCACCCTAGCTAATCCTCTGATAATCTTGTATGCCTCAATTAAGTCACCTCTTAACCTTCTTCTCTCTAACAAAAACTGCCTTAAGTCCCTCAGCCTTTCCTCATAAGATCTTCCCTTCATACCGGACAACATCCTGGTAAATCTCCTCTGCACCCTTTCCAATGCTTCCACATCCTTCCTATAATGCGGCGACCAGAACTGACTCCAAATGCGGCCGCACCAGAGTTTTGTACAACTGCAACATGACCTCATGGCTCCGAAACTCAATTCCTCTACCAATAAAAGCTAACACACCGTACTCCTTCTTAACAACCCTCTCAACCTGGGTGTCAACTTTCAGGGATCTATGTACATGGACGCTGAGATCTCTCTGCCCCTCTGGTTCAGGTGCAAAACGTCCTGCCTGTACAGGTCCCACCTTCCCCAGAATGTGCTCCAATTATCCACGTACCTGAAACCCTCCCTCCTACACCATCCCTGCAGCCACCTGTTTTGGAAAGTTAAAGTCACCCATGACAACTACCCCGAGACCTCCACACCTATCCATAATCTGTTTTGCAATTTCTTCCTCCACATCTCTATTACTATTTCGGGGCCTATAGAAAACTCCTAACTATGTGACCGCTCCTTTTCTATTTCTAACTTCGGCCCATATTACCTCAGCAGGCAGATCCCCTTCGAACTGCCTTTCTGCAGCCGTTAAACTATCCTTGATTAACAATGCTACTCCTCCACCTCTTTTACCACCTTCCCTACTCTTATTGAAACATATATACCTCGGAACTTCCAACAACCATTCCTGTCCCTGTTCCAACCATGGGCGGCATTCTCCCCGACCCGGCGTAGAGTTGGGCCTCCCCAAAGGTGCGGAATTCTCCGCACCTTTGGGGGCTAGGCCCGCGCCGAAGCGGTTGGCACCACGCCGACTGGCGCGAAAACCAGCACCAGCTGACTTTCAGGCCCGCCGCCCGGCGCCGGGGCTGGCCGAAAGGCCTTCGCCGGTTCGCACATGCACCGGTGGTGACGTCAGCGCTGCCGTCACCACCAGCGCATGCGCACTGGGGGATTCTCTTCTGGCTCCGCTATGGCGGAGGCGGAAGGGAAAGAGTGCCCCCACGGCACTGGCCCGCCCACCAATCGGTGGGCCCCGATCGCAGGCCTGGCAACCGTGGGGGCACCCCCCCGGGGTCCGATTGCCCCGCACTCACCCCCCCCCCCCAACCCAGGACCCCAGGGGTCCGCTCCCGCCGCCGATCCCGCCGCCACAGAGGTGGTTCAAACTTCGGCGGCGGGAGAGGCCCCAGCGGTGGGACTTCGGGCCATCGCGGGCCGGAGAATCACTGCAGGGGGCTCGCCGCTCGACGTGGCGCGATTCCCGCCTCTGCCAATTCCTAGGTGGCGGAGAATTTCTGCCATGGCGGGGGCGGGATTTGCGGCGGCCCCGGGCGATTCTCCGACCCTGCGGGGGGGTCGGAGAATTTCGCCCCATGTCTCCGTAATGGCCACAACATCGTAGTCACAAGTGCCAATCCACGCTCCAAGTTCACCTACCTTATTCTGGATGCTCCTTGCATGAAGTAGACACACTTCAACCCACCTTTCTGTCTGCCGGTACATTCCTGCGACCTTGATGCCCTCCTCAGTACCTCACTACTCTCAGCACTGGCTTCTGGCCTACAGCTTGTTTTCCCAGCCCCCTGACAAATTAGTTTAAACCCCCCCAAAGAGCCGTAGCAAATTTCCCTCCCAGGATATTGGTGCCCCTCTGGTTCAGGTGCAAACCGTCCTGCCTGTACCTTCCCCAGAATGTGCTTCAATTATCCACGTACCTGAAACCCTCCCTCCTACACCATCCCTGCAGCCACGTGTTTATCTGCACTCTCTCCCTGTTCCTCACCTCACGAGCACGTGGCACCGGCAACAAACCAGAGATGACAACATGGTTTCTCCTGGCTCTCAACTTCCACCCTAGCTCCCTAAATTCCTGTTTTAAATCCCCGTCCCTTCTCTTACCTATGTCGTTGTTCCCGATGTGTACCACGACTTGTGACTGTTCTCCCTCCCCCTTAAAGATTCTGAAAACACGATCCGAGACGTCACAGACTCTCATGGCACCTGGGAGGCAACATACCATCCGTGAGTCTCTTTCGCTGCCACAGAACCGTCTATCTGTCCCTCTAATAATCGAGTCCCCAATAACTATTGCTCTCCTGCTCTCTCTCCTTCCCTTCTGAGCCACAGGGACAGACTCGGTGCTAGAGATCCGTTCACCGTGGCTTACCCCTGGTAGGTCGTCCCCCTCAACAGTATCCAAAATGGTATACTTGTTACTGAGGGGAACGACCACAGAGGATCCCTGCACTGACTGCTTTCTCCCAGCCCCTCTCACCGTCACCCATCTATCTTGATTCTTCGGAGTATCTACATCCCTGAAGCTACTATCTATGACCACCTCTGCGTCCCGAATGATCCGAAGTTCATCTAACTCCAGCTCCAGTTCCCTAAAGCGGTTTCTGAGGAGCTGGAGATGGGTGCACTTCCCACAGGTGAAATCAGCAGGGACACTGACGGCGTCCCTCACCTCAAACTTTCTGCAGGAGGAACATTGCACTGCCTTCCCTGCCATCCCCTCTAGATAAAACAAAGAAAAAGAAAGAGCTTACCTGATATTCACTCTACCCCTTAGGTTAGAGGAGGTGGAAGGGTGGGGGACACTACAAGTGTAGTGTCTAGGGTTTAGGAACTTCCCAACTTAAATACAGGTAAAAATAAAACACTTAACCAGCAACCACTGCACCCGGCACGAGAACAGCAATCAGCTGTTATGGGCCGCGCAAACAATTTAAATCTTAACTACTTACCCAGCAGTCACTCTGTCCTCACTCCGACCGGATTCAGCTGGAAACTCCCAACAGTAAGTTTTTTTAAAATTTACTCCTCTTCTCAGCAAGCACTCACTCAGCAACCACTGCGCCCCGCACAATAAAACCTCAGGGAAAAGAAAAACTACTTACCAGTAACCAGCCAAGCACTTACCTGCAGGCTGTGACGCCACGGTTCAACTTCTTTCGACTTCTACCTGCCCTTGAGTCTCCCTCTTTATCTTTACTCGGCTGGGATCCTTACAGTGATTGTTTTTTCTTGATGTGGAGATGCCGGCGTTGGACTGGGGTGAGCACAGTAAGAAGTCTTACAACACCAGGTTAAAGTCCAACAGGTTTGTTTCAAACACGAGCTTTCGGAGCACGGCTCCTTCTTCAGGTGAATGGAAAGGCTTGTTCCAGAAATGTTTATATAGACACAGTCAGAGATGCCCCGGAATGCGAGCACCTGCAGGCAATCAAATCATCAAAGATGCAGAGAGAGAGGTAACTCCAGGTTAAAGAGGTGTGAATTGTCCCAAGCCAGTTCAGTCGGTAGGCCTCTGCAAGTCCAGGCTTGTTGGTGGGGGCCGAATGTAATGCGACATGAATCCCAGATCCCGGTTGAGTCCGCATTCATGCGTGCGGAACTTAGCTATGAGTTTTTGCTCAGCAATTTTGCGTTGTCGCGTCTCCTGAAGGCCTCCTTGTAGAATGCTGACCCGGAGATCAGAGGCTGAATGTCCTTGACTGCTGAAGTGTTCCCCAACTGGAAGGGAACAGTCCTGCCTGTTGATAGTCGCACGATGCCCGTTTATTCGTTGTCGCAGTGTCTGCATGGTCTCGCCAATGTACCACGCTTCGGGACATCCTTTCCTGCAGCGTATGAGGTAGACTACATTGGTCGAGCCGCACGAGTATGCGCCGCGTACCCTTCCAGTTGGGGAACACTTCAGCAGTCAAGGACATTCAGCCTCTGATCTCCGGGTCAGCATTCTACAAGGAGGCCTTCAGGAGACGCGACAACGCAAAATTGCTGAGCAAAAACTCATAGCTAAGTTCCGCACGCATGAATGCGGACTCAACCGGGATCTGGGATTCATGTCGCATTACATTCGGCCCCCACCAACAAGCCTGGACTTGCAGAGGCCTACCGACTGAACTGGCTTGGGACAATTCACACCTCTTTAACCTGGAGTTACCTCTCTCTCTGCATCTTTGATGATTTGATTGCCTGCAGGTGCTCGCATTCCGGGGCATCTCTGACTGTGTCTATATAAACATTTCTGGAACAAGCCTTTCCATTCACCTGAAGAAGGAGCCGTGCTCCGAAAGCTCGTGTTTGAAACAAACCTGTTGGACTTTAACCTGGTGTTGTAAGACTTCTTACTGTTTTTTCTTGGTGAGAGGAGGAGGAAGGGAGGGAAACACTGAAGAAGTGTTTGGGGTTTAACTGTCACTTGACAGCAGCTCCTCCACAAACCACCTTCAAGATACGGTGACCACAATGCACTGATGCAAATTTTCCCCACAACAGCCAATCAGCAGCTCTGCTCTACTGCCCTCTGCTGGATGCTTGCCTTCATTCATGGTAGATTGGTACAAAAGGTGAAGTCATATGTGATCAGGGGTGAGCTGGCAAGGCGGATACAGAACTGGCTAGGTCATAGAAGGCAGAGAGTAGCAATGGAAGGGTGCTTTTCTAATTGGAGGGCTGTGACTACTGGTGTTCCGCAGGGATACGTGCTGGGACATTTGCTGTTCATAGTAAATATAAATGATTTGGAGGAAAATGTAACTTGTCTGGTTAGCAAGTTTGCAGATGACACAAAGGTTGGTGGAATTGCGGATAGCGATGAGGACTGTCAGAGGATACAGCAGGATTTAGATTGTTTGGAGACTTGGGCGGAGAGATGGCATAGAACATAGAACAGTACAGCACAGAACAGGCCCTTCGGCCCTCAATGTTGTGCCGAGCCATGATCGCCCTACTCAAACCCACGTATCCACCCTATACCCGTAACCCAACAACCCCCCCCTTAACCTTACTTTCATTAGGACACTACGGGCAATTTAGCATGGCCAATCCACCTAACCCGCACATCTTTGGACTGTGGGAGGAAACCGGAGCACCCGGAGGAAACCCACGCACACAGGGGGAGGACGTGCAGACTCCACACAGACAGTGACCCAGCCGGGAATCGAACCTGGGACCCTGGAGCTGTGAAGCATTTATGCTAACCACCATGCTACCCTGCTGCCCCTAATGGCAGATGGAGTTTAATCCGGACAAATGTGAGGTAATGCATTTTGGAAGGCCTAATGCAGGTAGGGAATATGCAGTGAATGGTAGAACCCTCAAGAGTATTGAAAGTCAGAGAGATCTAGGTGTACAGGTCCGCAGGTCACTGAAAGAGGCAACACAGGTGGAGAAGGTAGTCAAGAAGGCATACGGCATGCTTGCCTTCATTGGCCGGGGCATGGAGTATAAGAATTGGCAAGTCATGTGGCAGCTGTATAGAACCTTAGTTAGGCCACACTTGGAGTATAGTGTTCAATTCTGGTCGCCACACTACCAGAAGGATGTGGAGGCTTTAGAGAGAGGGCAGAAGAGATTTACCACGATGTTGCCTGGTATGGAGGGCATTAGCTATGAGGAACGGATGAGGAGCGGTTGAATAAACTCGGTTTGTTCTCACTGGAACGTCGGAGGTTGAGGGGCGACCTGATAGAGGTCTACAAAATTATGAGGGGCATAGATAGAGTGGATATTCAAAGGCTTTTCCCCAGGGTAGAGGGGTCAATTAGGTTTAAGGTGTGAGAGGCAAGGTTGAGAGTAGATGTACGAGGCAAGTTTTTTTTACACAGAGGGTAGTGGGAGCCTGGAACCCTCTACCGGATAAGGTGGTGGAAGCATGGACGATAGTGTCTGGCATCTTTGAATTTGTCTATATGTATGTTTCTGGAACATATCTCTTCATTCACCTGAAGAAGGAGCAGTGCTCCGAAAGCTAGTGTTTGTAACAAACCTGTTGGACTTTAACCTAGTGTTGTCAGACTTCTTACTGTGCTCACCCCAGTCCAATGCCGGCATCTCCACATCATAATTAGAGGTAGTGGTCTAGGTTTTTTTTCATATGCTTAAACTGTATTCAGCATTGTGAGGTTAATTTATGGCATAGGCTGGAGCATGGTATTGCAAAAGGGTAGTGCTGGCAACAATTCACCACTTCACACTGATTGATGTTCACATGCTGTCAACAACTATTAATTGTACACATTGAAAACCCCTTAAAGATTGCTTCCAGCGCACTTGTACCACATCACGGGTGCATCTTTAAGCATTAGCAGGCCATCTGAAAAATGGGCCAGGCCTGGCCCAATAATTTCTTTATTTAACCAAGATACTGGCTTTCTTTCATCCATACCATTAGGTATGGTCTCTCCTACCTTATTATCAGCACAATAAATGTGAGCCCAGTCAAAAATTTCAGTCGGAGATCTGAAACATAAAGCAGATGTCAGGCACTCATCTGAAATGTAAAGAATGAGATTTGTATTTTGTTGAAACAGAGAAGCGAAACTTCAATTTAGAAGTTAATAACAGACTTGATAAGATAAACAGTACAAGTAAAGCAAGTTGCAAACTTCCATAGAAGCATTACATTTTCTTAACTGAAAGAATTTAAATGATTTTAATGTTTAAAATGATTACATGCCTACGTTAAATCAGTGACCTACCATACACTGTACCAGGTTTCCTAGGGACAGCTCTGAAACACCAAGGGTTCCTTTGCCGCTCCTCTCTCTCCCACATGTGCTAATGCCTCCTCCTGCTAGTGGCTTGTGGAAAAGGTTTAGGTGCGGTGGGGAAGGTGCAGGGAGGAGCTCTGCAGTATTTTCTGCAGAACATGGGATCAGCAGCACCCAACAACTGACTAGAAGTAACGTGATGAATGGAAGCCATGTCCAGAATTAGAGCAGCTAGTAATGTGTGAATGCAACGAGAGGACCCTACAGTCAGTAAAGCGTCATAAATAGTTTCTATTGAGGTGTGAATGAAGAACAAGGAAAATCAAACAACCTTCTACTTCAGTGTTGATAGAACAGTACAGCACAGAACAGGCCCTTCGGCCCTCGATGTTGTGCCGAGCAATGATCACCCTACTTAAACCCACGTAACCCGTATACCCGTAACCCAACAATCCCCCCATTAACCTTACACTACGGGCAATTTAGCATGGCCAATCCACCTAACCCGCACATCTTTGGACTGTGGGAGGAAACCGGAACACCCGGAGGAAACCCACGCACACACGGGGAAGACGTGCAGACTCCACACAGACAGTGACCCAGCCGGGAATCGAACCTGGGACCCTGGAGCTGTGAAGCATTGATGCTAACCACCATGCTACCGTGTTGTCCCAATAACGATTGCTAGTGTGTCTCATGTCAGTGCCAGGATACTGAGTCAGGACCACTCTGTAAATTGAGTTTGGTCTGTAGACATATGGGCTTGAACTTTTCCCAATGGTGGCGGTTTGCCTCTCACTGTCCAAAGAATCAGTGAAGAGCACAATTGTGTCGACTGCAACAGCCTCACTGCTATTTACGCTCCAACAAGCGTTGATTGGTAGTAGGGCGGTACTTCTGTCCTTTACTTGGCAGTCTTTCAGAGCTGCCAGCAAAAGAACTGCACCAGAGGACCTGAAATTAAGTCTAAGAACACAGGGAGAAGGTAAATGTTAGGGGTTCCAGAAGGATAGGCAAGGTATGGGGGGGTTGTTAGAGGGGGTCGATCGGATTTCCAGGAGGAGATACCCTCTCTCTTCCTGTCCCAGATCAAACTATGATTAATCTCAGGTTTCCCCCTTGGAGCTTCAATCCATCCACCAGTCTAAAAACTGAGGCTTGGCAGAAACAGCCCGAAAGCGGTCATTAATTGGTCACTTAAGGGCCTCAGCTTGGGAAAGGGTTGGCATGCTGTCCAAGCCCTTGCCCGTCCCGGCATAAAATCGCATGGAGGTCGGAAACCCTGAGGGGATCTCTTGCCTGCAATTTCAGAGTGGGGGTGGGGGGTGGGGGGGGCTTGTGTGCAAAATTCAGGTTGTGCAAATTAAAGAGCACTTGGATTAATCTTTATAATACAGGTTGAAAATCCCTTATCCAAAATGTTTGGGGTCGAGTTTCTATCGGATTTCAGAATTTTTCAGATTTCAGAATATACTGCGCAGGTACGGCGCACGTTGGGAACTGCTCATGTGCAGAACATTGGGAACTGTGCATGTGCGGCGCGCATTGGGAACTGCGCATCGCTCAAGCAGCTTGTGGCACGTTGACGCTTGTAAAAAAGTGTGAATTTCAGAATTTTCCAGTTTTCGAATTTCAGATAAGGGATGCTCACCCTGTAGTTCACATTTAATATAAAGTTGTAATTATATACTCTTTTGCAACCAGGCCTATTCTTAGTAATTTTAAGGACGATAATATTTTAGCAGAAGTTTCATGCAGCAATAAATTACACATACCAAAGTATGGCATATTTTTCAGTTCAGAGCAGGCCCTCACAATCAGGAAAACAAGGTATAATATATACAAGGAACCCACTATCAGGAAGAAAATCTTCATTCCCTACAAAACAGTAGCAAAAATAAAATGGAAAATAAAGACATTTTCTTCATATGACAAGGCAAGTTTGTATATATTTGTCAACAGAACCCTTAAATCCCGCAAAACTATATATATTGCATTTATACAGTCCACGATGATGCCTCAGAAGGTCCCAAAGCATTTGTTCCCCAATTAACTCCTAGTTTAGTCACTGCTGCTAATTACTCAACATGCCAATTGCTCGAAACGCACCAAAATCCCTAAAGAGTAAATGAGCAACCAGTTAACCTGTTTCTGATATGATAGAATTCCTACAGTGCAGGAGGCCATTCGGCCCATCAGGTCTGAAAGACCACCTTACCTGGGCCCACTCTCCTGCCCTATCCCATAACCACATATCCCCACCTAACGTGCACATATTTGGACTGTGAGAGGAAACCGAGCACCCAGAGAAAACCCATGCAGACATGAGGAGAAATCAGAGGAAGTTGGTGCATAGTAAAGTAATGCAAGTAATCCAAAATATAATATAGTTATTGCAACAGAAACAAAGTTAAGACATGACAGGGCAGTTCAGTCAAGTGGAATGCGTGTCCTGAAATACGTGCAAAGTCATGGACACTACCGATGTCTGAGACGACCATATGTGCAGGAAGTATTGCCAGCTGCAGAAATTTCAGCTCTGGGTTTCAGAGCTTGAGCGGCAGCTGAAGTTACAATGGTGCATCTACGAGGCTGAGAGTTGCGTGGATAGCACGTTCAGAGAGGTAGTCACACCGCTGCTTAAGGCCCTTGAGGCAGAGAGGGAATGGGTTACCACCAGGCAGTCCAAGATTACAAGGCAAATAGCACAGAAGTCCCTGGGGTCCCACTCAGAAATTGGTTTTCTGTTTTGAAAACTGAAGAGGGTGCTGGTTCCTCAAGAAAGTGCAGTCAGAGCCAAGTTTGTGGCACCACAAATGGGTCGGTTGTACTGGAGGGGAGCAAAGAGGAAGGGAGGGCAATAATAATATGGGATTCGTTAGTTAGGGGATCAACAGATTTTTCTGTGATCATAGATGTGACTCCAGGGTGCTATGTTGTCTCCCTGCTACCAGGGTCAAGTGCGTCACAAAGTGGTTGCAGGACATTCTTCTGGGAGGGGGGGGGGGGGGGGGGGGGGGTGAACAGCCAGTGGTTATGGTCCACATTAGTGCCAATTAGATTGGTAGGAAGGGGAATGCGAGGCTTCAATCTGAATTTAAGAAGCTACGCATAAAGCCAGCAAGTAGGAACTATTATGGGCCAAGGTTTAGAGAACCCCAAAGTATATCATGGAGTTCACCTGACACACAATTTTAAATAGATTTAGGTTCTGGGGAGCACAAGGGTCCACTTTACAGGTGTGGTGCAACAGAGAGGTAAAGTACATTTAAAACAAAGCAATGTTTATTCTATGAATCCAGTTAACATGTTATAATCGCACAGTAAAGTTTATCAACTACCAACACACGTAACTCCACTGATACAATGCTTTACAGATAATAACTTCCCAAACAACATCCACAAGTTAAATCCTTTTAAAAATAAAGACAGCAGGTTTAAATGCTCTACAGAAACAGATATTACTTTGAAATAATCAATGATCTCGAGACATTCGTTAGCTGCAGAGAGAGAGATCATTATACAGCTGCTTGTTTTGAATGCAGCTATCCACCTCTGAAAATGAAACCAAAAACACACTGCATCTGCCAGATCAAAAATGAAAGTGAAAGATAGACAGCCCAGCTCCACCTACACATTGCATCACTGCAGCTGTTTGATAAACACCCATTTCTTAAAGGTACATCCATCTGACATCTCCCTCCAAGAAAAAAAACCCATCAAATGGATGGCAAATATTCAGCCTGGAGCCCAGTTATCAGTGGCGTACCGCAGGGATCAGTTCTGGGTCCTCTGCTGTTTGTGATTTTCATTAACGACTTGGATGAGGGAGTTGAAGGGTGGGTCAGTAAATTTGCAGATGATACAAAGATTGGTGGAGTTGTGGATAGTGAGGAGGGCTGTTGTCGGCTTCAAAGAGACATAGATAGAATGCAGAGCTGGGCTGAGAAGTGGCAGATGGAGTTTAACCCTGACAAGTGTGAGGTTGTCCATTTTGGAAGGACAAATATGAATGCGGAATACAGGGTTAATGGTAGGGTTCTTGGCAATGTGGAGGAGCAGAGAGATCTTGGGGTCTATGTTCATAGATCTTTGAAAGTTGCCACTCAAGTGGATAGAGCTGTGAAGAAGGCCTATGGTGTGCTAGCGTTCATTAGCAGAGGGATTGAATTTAAGAGCCGTGAGGTGATGATGCAGCTGTACAAAACCTTGGTCAGGCCACATTTGGAGTACTGTGTGCAGCTCTGGTCGCCTCATTTTAGGAAGGATGTGGAAGCTTTGGAAAAGGTGCAAAGGAGATTTACCAGGATGTTGCCTGGAATGGTCATACGAGGAAAGGTTGAGGGTGCTAGGCCTTTTCTCATTAGAACGGAGAAGGATGAGGGGCAACTTGATAGGGGTTTATAAGATGATCAGGGGAATAGATAGAGTAGACAGTCAGAGACTTTTTCCCCGGGTGGAACACACCATTACAAGGGGACATAAATTTAAGATAAATGGTGGAAGATATAGAGGGGATGTCAGAGGTAGGTTCTTTACCCAGAGAGTAGTGGGGGCATGGAATGCACTGCCTGTGGAAGTAGTTGAGTCGGCAACGTTAGGGACCTTCAAGCGGCTATTGGATAGGAACATGGATTAGGGTAGAATAATGGAGTGTAGATTAACTTCTTAAGGGCAGCACGGTAGCATTGTGGATAGCACAATTGCTTCACAGCTCCAGGGTCCCAAGTTCGATTTCGACTTGGGTCACTGTCTGTGTGGAGTCTGCACATCCTCCCCGTGTGTGCGTGGGTTTCCTCCGGGTACTCCGGTTTCCTCCCACAGTCCAAAGATTTTTATTTTTTTTTAAAATAAATTTAGATTACCCAATTATTTTTTCCAATTAAGGGGCTTTTTAGCATGGCCAATCCACCTACTCTGCACATTTTTGGGTTGTGGGGGCGAAACCCACGCAGACACGGGGAGAATGTGCAAACTCCACACGGACAGTGACCAAGAGCCGGGATCGAACCTGGGACCTCAGCGCCGTGAGGCGGTTATGCTAACCACTAGGCCACCGTGCTGCCCTCCACAGTCCAAAGATGTGCAGGTTGGGTGGATTGGCCATGAAAAATTGCCCTGAGTGTCCAAAATTCTATGATTAACCTAGGACAAAAGGTCAGCACAACATCGTGGGCCGAAGGGCCTGTTCTGTGCTGTATTTCTCTATCTCTATCTCAACTTCAAGATGGTTTCATTTTTCACCTTTTCACTTTCCTTCAAGAAATATTAACAGTGAATGTATGTCTTATTTCAACAAAACAAAACACGCAAACATTTATAATAACATAGTCCATTTTAGTTCTTCTTCCTCCAACTGGAATCCCTCTTGATTGTCAGTCTCTTTGGACAAGAAGGTCTCTGTACGATCCATCTATTTCTCTACGCCTCGGCATTTATCTTTAAAGTCAGATACTTGAGTTCAAACCGATCACAGAGGCCCTTGGAATTCTCCAACACAGGAGCATTGGCTTACACAGCCTTCAGGCAGTCAAATGCCTGTTGACACTCCGCTGTCCACTTAAATTTGCTACGTTTCTTCAGCAAGTCCGTCAGTGGAGCAACCACGCTGTTAGAATTTGGCACAAATTTCTGGTAGAATCTACTCATGCCAAGAAATTGCATTATTTCCCTTTGTGTCGAGGGTATTGGAAACTCCCCAATAACTTTTGTTCTCACATCCCATGGGACCATTCGACCCTGTCTGATGGTATGGCCAAGGAAAGTGACTTGGGCTTTTCCAAATTCACTTTTGGCTAGGTTTACCACCAAACTCGCCTCCTGAAGTCGATTGAATAACTCCATCAGATGCTTTAAATGTTCTTTCCATGTCTGACTGAAAATTACCAGATCGTCGATGTATACCGCATAATTGAGTATACCCGAAACGACTTTGTTCGTTAACCGTTGAAATGTGGCTGGGGCGTTTTTCATGCCAAATGGCACAACTTAGAATTGGTATATACCATCTGGAGTCATGAAAGCTGAAATCTCCTTCGCCCTTTCAGACTAAGGCTGATTGTCCCACTGTCTCCATGCAATCTTCCAAACGTGGGATAGGATAAGAGTCCGTTTTTGTAACTGCATTAACCTTTCTATACTCCACACACAATCGTTGGGTACCGTTCGGTTTTGGTACCATCAGAATGGGTGAGCTCCATTGTCTGCAACTCACTTCAATTATGCCATTTTTAAGCATATTTTCAATTTCCTTGTTAACCTATGCCAATTTTAAAGGGTTAAATCTATCTGGATGTTGTTTAATCGGAACAGCATTTCCCACATCTACATCATGTATAGCCATTTTAGTGCTTCCCAACTTATCTCTACAAACTTGCCTATCTGATATCAATAACTCTTTCAGGTCAATTTGTTTTTCCTCTGGAAGGTAACTCAACAATTAATCCCAATTTTTAAGAACATCTTCATTTTCCAATCTAATTTGAGGAATGTCAAATTCAAAGTCATCTGGATTTGGTTCTTCACTTTGAGTTAAAATCATTAAAACCTCCTCCATTTGCGCTCCTTCCCTTTCAAAGTACCTTTAAAGTATATTTACATAACACACTCGGTGACTTTTCGTTCTATCCAGCGTTCTTACCACATAATTCACCTCACTTAATTTCCTTTCAATCTGATAAGGTCCACAAAGCCTTGCTATTATAGATTCACCTACCACTGGTAACAATACTAAAACTTTATCTCCAGTGGCAAAACTACAAACTTTTGCTTTCTTGTCCGTTACCCGTTTTATCACATATTGTGCAACTTTTAAATGTTGTTCAGCCAATTCCCCTGCTCCATTTAATTGTTCCCTAAAATTTGTCATGCAATCAAATCATGCAAGTTCTGACTGCTCACTCACCAATTTTTCTTTAATCAATTTAAATGGTCCTCTTACCTCATGACCAAAAATTAGTTCAAGAGGACTAAATTTGGTTGACTCATTAGGTGTATCCCTAATTGCAAACAGTACGAATGGAATTCCTTTCTCCTAATCCTCTGGATAATCTTGACAATAAGCCCTCAACGTTGTCTTTAATGTCTGATGCCATCTTTCTAATGCTCCCTGCGATTCTGGATGGTACGGAGTTGACTTAAATTGTTTTATTCCGAAGCTATCCATAACTTCTTTGAATAACCTAGAGGTAAAATTTGATCCTTGATCTGATTGTATTTCTGTGGGTAGTCCATATCCAGTAAAGAATTTAAGTAACTCCTCCACAATCTTTCTAGCTGTAATATTGCGCACTGGAATGGCCTCTGGAAACCTAGGAGACACATCCATTAGTAAAAAGATATTGATTCTCCCTGCTCATTTTCGGAAGCTGTCCGACACAATCAATTAAGTTTCCTCAAATGCTGGAATGGGTATTAAGGGCGCTGGGTTTATCTATGCTTGAGGTGTTCCTATCACATGACATGTGTGACATGATCCACACAGACAGTGACCCAAGCCGGGAATGGAACCATAAGATCATAAAAGACATAGGAGTAGAATTAGGCCACTTGGCCCATCGAATCTGCTCCGCTATTCAACCATGGCTGATATTTTCTCATCCCCATTCTCCTGCCTTCTCCCCATAACCCCTGATACCCTTATTAATCAAGAACCTATCTATCTATCTCTGTTTTAAAGACACTCAGTGAATTGGCCTCCACAGCCTTCTGCGGCAAACCGTTCCACAGATTCACCATCCTCTGGCTGAAAAAAATCCTCCTCATCTCTGTTTTAAAGGATCGTCCCTTTAATCTGAGATGGTGGCCTCTGGTTCTAGTTTTACCTACAAGTGGAAACATCCTCTCCATGTCCACTCTATCCAGGCCTCGCAGTATCTTGTAGGTTTGAATAAGAACCCCTCTCATCCTTCTAAACTCCAACGAGTACAGACCCAGAGTCTTCAAACGTTCCTCATACGACAAGTTCTTCATTCCAGGGATCATTCTTGTGAACCTTCTCTGGACCCTTTCCAAGGCCTGCACATCCTTCCTTAGATATGGGGCCCAAAACTGCTCACAATGCTCCAAATGGGGTCTGACCAGAGTCTTATACAGCTTCAGAAGTAAATCCCTGGTCTTGTATTCTAGCCCTCTTGACATGAAAGCTAACATTGCATTTGCCTTCTTAACTGCCGACTGAACCTGCACGTTAACTTTAAGAGAATTGTGAACAAGGACTCCCAAGTCTCTTTGTGCTTCTGCTTTCCAAAGCATTTCCCCATTTAGAAAATAGTCTATGCCTAGATTTTGCCTTCCAAAGTGCATAAGCTCACATTTTTCCACATTGTATTTCATTTGCCACTTCATTGCCCACTCTCCTAGCTTGTACAAGTCCTTCTGCAGCCCTCTTGCTTCCTCAATACTACCTGTCCCTCTACAGATCTTTGTATAATCTGCAAACTTAGCAACAGTGCCTTCAGTACCTTCATCCAGATCATTAATGTATATTGTAAAAAGTTGTGGTCCCAGCACAGACCCCTGAGACACACCACTCGTCACCGGCTGCCATCCTGAAAAAGACCCCTTTATCCCCACTCTTTGCCTTCTGCCAGTCAGCCAATCCTCTATCCATGCCAGGATCTTGCCCTTAACACCATTGGCTTTTAACTTATTTAACAGTCTCCAATGTGGCACCTTATCAAAGGCCTTCTGGAAATCAAAATAAATCACGTCCACTGATTCTTCTTTGTCTAACTTGCTTGTTACCGCCTCAAAGAACTAACAGATTTGGTAGACATGACCTCCCTTTGACAAAGCCGTGCTGACTCAGTCCTATTTTATCATGCACTTCCAAGTGCTTCGCAATTTCATCTTTAATAACACTCTAAAATCTTACCAATGACCGAAGTCAGGCTAACCGGCCTATAATTTCCCATCTTCTGCCTTCCTCTTTTAAACAGTGGTGTTACATTAGCCATCTTTCAGTCCTGTGGTACTCTTCCTGCCTCCAGTGATTCCTGAAAGATCACTAATGCCTCCACAATTTCCTCAGCCATCTCTTTTTGGACCCTGGGGTGTAGTCCATCAGGTCCAGGTGACTTTTCCACCTTCAGCCCTTTCAGTTTCCCCAGCACATTCTCCTTAGTAATGGTCACTGCACTCACCTCTGCCCCCTGGTTCTCCTGGAGCTCGGGAATCCCACTGGTGTCTTCCACCGTGAAGACTGATGCAAAGTAACTATTCAGTTTGTCTGCCATTTCTTTGTTTCCTTTTATTACTTCTCCAGCCACATTTTCTAATGGTCCAATGTCTATTCTTGCGTCTCTCTTACCTTTTATATATTGAAAAATTCTCTTCCTATCTTCCTTTATATTACCAGCAAGCTTGCACACGTACTTCATCTTCTCTCCCCACCCCCCCCCCCCCCCCCCCCCCCCCCCCCCCCACCCCCAATATTGCATTTTTAGTTGTCCTCTGCTCATTTTTAAAGGCTTCCCAATCCTCTGGTTTCCCACTAATCCTCGCCACTTTGTACACTTTTTCGTTAGCCTTTATGCTGTCCTTGACATCCCTCGTCAGCCATGGATGCCTTGTCCTCCCCTTAGCATGTTTCCTCCTCCTTGGGATGAATTTCTGTTGTGCCTCCCTAATAACCCCCAAAAACTCCTGCCATTGCTGTCCCACTGTCTTCCCTGCTAGGCTCCTTCTCTAATCAACTCTGGCCAGCTCCTCCCTCATGCCTTTGTAGTTACCCTTATTTAATTGTAATACTGTTACATCTGATTGCCTCCCTCTCAAACTGCGGAGTAAATTCTATCATATCGTGGTCACTGCTATCATATTGTGGTCATTGTTAGGAAGGAATGAAGTTAAATTGATTGCAAGAAGCGATATAGGATCAGAAGGCATAGAACCTCTGTGGGTAGCGTTGAGGAATCGCAAAGGTAAAAAGACCCTGATGGGTCTGCCTCATTACACATCACCAAATCCAGAATTGCCTGTTCCATTGTAGGCTCTGTCACAAGCTGCTCCAAAAAACCATCTCTTGGCATTCCATAAATTCCATTTCTTGGGATCCACTACCAACCTGATTTTCCCAGTCCACCTGCATCTTAAATAATCTGCATAGTTATTGTAATATTGACTTTTTTACATGCCTTTTCTATCTCATGATTTATTTTCTGCCACACATGCTTACTACTTTTAGGGGGCCTGTACATAACTCCCATCAGAGTCTTTTTACCTTTGTGATTCCACAACGCTACCCACAGAGGTTCTATGCCTTCTGATCCTATATCGCTTCTTGCAATCAATTTAACTTCATTCTTTACTAACAATGCAACCCCGCCCCCTTTGCCGATCTGCCTGTCCTTTCGATCGGACATATATCCTTGGATATTTAGATCCCAGCCCTGATCCCCTGGCAGCCACATCTCTGTGATGCCCACAACATCGTACCGGGCAATTTCAATGTGTGCAACAAGCTAATTTACCTTGTTCCGTATACTGCGCGCATTCAGGTACAACACCCTCATTCCTGCATTGGCCACCTCCCTTCACACACTCCCCTCAGTCACTGTACCCTGTACTAGATAGATAGAGAAATACAGCACAGAACAGGCCCTTCGGCCCACGATGTTGTGCCGAACTTTTGTCCTAGGTTAATCATAGAATTTTGGACACTAAGGGCAACTTATCATGGCCAATCCATCCAGCCTGCACATCTTTGTACTGTGGCCCTTTTTGATTTTTGACTATTGCTTCTCTGCCTTACACTTTCCCCCTTACTGCCTTTTGTTTATGGCCCCGTTTTACTTCCCTCTGACTTCCTACATTGGATCCCATTTCCCTTCCACGTTTATAAACCCTCCCCAACAGCTCTAGCAAACACATCCCCAGGACATCGGTTCTAGTCCTGCCCAGGTGCAGACCGTCCGGTTTGTACTGGTCCCACCTCCCCCAGAACTGGTTCCAATGCTCCAGGAATTTGAATCCCTCCCTCTTGCACCATCTCTCGAGCCACGCATTCACCCTATCTATCCTGACATTCCTACTCTGACTAGCTCGTGGCACAGGTAGCAATCCTGAGATTACTACCTTTGAGGTCCTACTTTTTAGTTTAACTCCTAACACCCTGAATTCAGCTTGTAGGACCTCATCCCATTTTTTTACCTATATCGTTGGTGCCTATCTGCACCACGACAGCTGGCACCCACGACACCCTCTCTCTTCTCTCCCCCCCCCCCCCCAGAATGTTCTGCAGCCACTCCGAGACATCCTTGATCCTTGCACCAGGGAGGCAACATACCATCCTGGAGTCTCGATTGCGTCCGCAGAACCGACTGTCACTATAGCCCTGCCATTCGTCTTCCTGCCCTGCTGTGCGGCAGAGCCAGCCACGGTGCCATGAACCTGGCTGCTGCTGCCTTTGCCTGGTGAGCCATCTCCCTCAACAGTATCCAAAGCTGGATACAAAGGGGATGTCAGAGGTAGGTTCTTTACCCAGAGAGTAGTGGGGGCATGGAATGCACTGCCTGTGGTAGTAGTTGAGTCGGAAAATTTATGGACCTTCAAGCGGCTATTGGATAGGTACTTGGATTAGGGTAGAATAAGGGAGTGTAGGTTAACTTCTTAAGGGCAGCACGGTAGCATTGTGGATAGCACAATTGCTTCACAGCTCCAGGGTCCCAAGTTCGATTTCGACTTGGGTCACTGTCTGTGTGGAGTCTGCACATCTTCCCCGTGACTGCGTGGGTTTCCTCCGGGTACTCCGGTTTCCTCCCACAGTCCAAAGATGTGCAGGTTGGGTGGATTGGCCATGAAAAATTGTCCAAAATTCTATGATTAACCTAGGACAAAAGTTCGGCGCAACATCGTGGGCCGAAGGGCCTGTTCTGTGCTGTATTTCTCTATAAAGCGGTATATCTGTTTTGCAGGGAGATGACCGCAGGGGACACCTGCATTGCCTTCCTACTCTTGCTCTGTCTTTTGCTCACCCATTTTCTATCTCCCTCAGTAACTTTCAGCTGCCGTGTGACCAACTCGCTAAACGTGCTATCCATAACATCCTCACATTCGTGGATGCTCCAAAGTGAGTCCAGCCGCAGCTCCAGAGCCATCAAGCGGTCTAACAGGAGCTGCAACTGAACACACTTCTTGCATGTGAAAGAGCCAGGGACAGTGGACGTGTCCCTGAGCTCCCACATCGCACACAAGGAGCATGACACGGGTTTAGGATCTCCTGTCATGTCTTAAGCCATGGGTTAACTTATGCAACTACAATTCCAGAAAACTAAAGAAAAAATTAATAAATATACAAATGAAAAGAAAAACTACTTACCAGTCACTTACCAGGGATAAAAAGCTCCTCCTCCCCACCCAGCTTCAAATTCCCAAACTCACTCTTCGCTGTGTCTCACTCTGGCTGTGTCTTCTCTGGCTCACTGGGAGAACTCACTGGGAGTGAGTTAAAGTTGCTCTTTTTAAATTGGCCTGAGTTGGCTCCCCCCCACCTGCTTTTAGATCAAACAACAAGTAGCTTATGGTGACAGGCACTTAACTGTCCACCAGTTATGTGAGTAGGTTGGGCAGCTCCTTGTTAACCTTCACTGCACAATTCCAGATTGATTTAAATTCCTGAAACCTGGGACCCTGGAGCTGTGAAGTAATTGTGCTAACCACTATGCTATCGTGCTGCCCCCATAGCTCTCCTCATCACTAATGCCCTCCATTCGGGGTAGCACGGTAGCATTGTGGATAGCACAAATGCTTCACAGCTCCAGGGTCCCAGGTTCGAATCCCGGCTTGGGTCACTGTCTGTGTGGAGTCCGCACGTTCTCCCCGTGTGTGCGTGGGTTTCCTCCGGGTGCTCCGGTTTCCTCCCACAGTCCAAAGATGTGCAGGTTAGGTGAATTGGCCAGGCTAAATTGCCCTCAGGGTCCAAATTGCCCTGAGTGTTAGGTGGTGGTATGAGCTTGGGTAGGGTGCTCTTTCCAAGAGCCGGTGCAGACTCGATGGGCCGAATGGCCTCCTTCTGCACTGCAAAATCTATGAAATCTATGAAATGCCAGGCAACATCCAAGTAAACCTCTGATGTATCCTCTTCAAAGCCTCCACATCCTTCTGGTAGTGTAGCGACAAGAATTGAACACTACGTTCCAAGTGTGGTCTAACACGTTCCAAGTGTGGTTCTATACAGCTGCAACATGACTTGCCAATTTTTATACTCAATGCCCCAGCCGATAAAGGCAAGCATGCCGTATGCCTTCTTGACGACCTTCTCCAACTGCGTTGCCACTTTCAGTGACCTGTGCTTCCAGATCCCTCTGCGTGTCAGGTTTCTGTAATTTACTGTATATTTCCGATCTGTATTAGACCTTCCGAAAGGCATTAACTCACATTTGTCCAGATTAAACTCCACATACCGTCTTTCCGCCCAAGTTTTTAACCAATCTATAGCCTGCTGTATCCTGACAGTCCTCTTCGCTATCTGCAATTACACCAACCTTTGTGTCATCTGCAAACTTACTAATCAGACCAGTTACACTTTCCTTCACGTCATTTATATGTAAACAGCACTGATCCCTAGGGAACACCACTAGTCACAGACTTGCATTCATTCTAGATTGCCCCACAAGGTGTCTCATTTGGTCTGTTTACTTTATCAGTCCCATTTAGTATTTTATACACCTCGATCAGATCCCTTTCATCCCCAGCAAGATCAAAGCTGAGTCGGTTAAACTGGAATGAAAGCTTGGTGGGAGAAACCATGGCTGAACAATGGACTACCTTCGAAACAGAAATGGTCCAGACACAGTCAAGGTATATCCCCTTAAAAGGGAAAGGTGGGGCAAACAAATCCAGAGCTCCATGATTGGAAAAGGAGATACAAATTAGAAAAAAATGTTCTTATAACAGATGCCAGGGTGAAAATACAGTTGCGAACAAAAAGAAACACAGAAGGTTTAGAGGAGGAAGTGAAAAAACTCATAAGAGACGTGAAGCAGGATTACTAGAAAACCCGGAAAGTCAACATAAAGGGGAATCTTCTATCGGCTTATAAATAGTAAAAGGGTGGTAAAAGGAGAAGTATGGCTGATTCGGGACATAAAAAGAAATTTGCAAATAGAGTCTGGTGGGATGGGTATGATATTAAATGAATACTTTGCATCCATCTATACGAAGGAGGTAGATGCTACCCAGGACAGGGTGACAGACGAGGAAATTCTGTCGCTTTCAGGGTTTAAAATTGATATGGAGGAATTGTTGAATAGACTGTGCTGAAAGGTGACAAGGCACCAGGACCAGATGAGATGCATACAAGGATGAGAATGGAAATTACAGGAGCTCTGGCCACAATCTTCCAACCTTCTTCAGACTCAGGGGAGGTGCCAGAGAATTGGAGAATTGCAAATGTTACACTCTTATTCAAAAAAGGCTGCAAAGATTACCCAAGCAATTCCAGGTCAGTGAATTTAACATCAGTGATGTGCAAGCATTAAGAGACAATTATTCAGAATAGAATTAGTAGAACAAACAAAAGTACAGCACAGGAACAGGCTCTTAGGCCCTCCAAGCCTGTGCCCATCATGATGCCGTAACTTAAAAAAACACCTTCTGCCGTTACTCAGTCCGTATCCCTCTATTTCCTCCCTATTCCTCCCTATGTATCCATCCAGATGCCTCTTAAATGTTGCTAATGTGCCTGCTTCCGTCACATCCTCTGGCAGTGCGTTCCAGCACTCACCATTCTCTGAGAGAAATACTTACCGCGCCCATCTCCCTTAAACTTTCCCCCTCTCACCTTAAACCGGTGCTCTCTTGACACTTGAACTTTTGGAAAAAACCTCTGACTATCATAATCTGCCTCTCATAATTTTGGAGACCTCTATCAGGTCTCCCATCAGCCGCCGTCTTTCCAGTGAAAATAATCCTAGTTTATTCAACTTCTCCTCATAGCCAATAGCGTCGAGACCAGGCAACATCCTGGTTAACGTTTTTTGCACTCTCTCCAAATCCTCTATGTCCTTCTGATACTGTGGTGACCAGAACTGCACGCAATGCTCCAAATGCAGCCCAACCAAGGTTCTATATAGCTGCAACATGATTTCCCAACTATTGTGCTCAATGACCCGTCTGATGAAGGCAAGCATGCCATATATATGCCTTCTTAATCATCTTGGCCACCTGTATTGCCCTTTTAGGGAATTGTGGATCTGCACGCCCAGATCCCTCTGTATGCTTATACCTAGATGTTATCCTCCCAAATGCATCACCTCATATTTGTCCGGATAAAACTCCATCTGCCATTTCTGTGCCCAAATCTCCAATCTATCTATGTCCTGTTGTAACCTCTGACAATCCCAGGTACGATCAGCAACTGTGTCAATCTTTGTGTCATCCTCAAACTTACTAATCAGACTACCCACATTTTCCTCCAGATCATTTATACTACAAACAGAGGTCTCAGCACTGATCCCTGCTGAACACCACTCGCTACAGATCTCCATTCTGAAAAACATCCTCCCAGCGCTACTCTCTATCTTCTATAACCGAGTTGTCACATAGAAAAACTTGGATTGATCAGGAAGCATTCCGAAATGGAAAATCGTATTTAACTAACTTGCTGGAGTTTTTTGAAGAGAAAACAGAAAGGGTCAATGAGGATAATGCTGTTGATGTGGTATACTTAAGACTTTCAGAAGGCATTCGAGACAGTGTCACAGAACAGACTTGTGAGAAAAGTTATAGTTCATGGAATAAAAGGGACAGTAGCAACATTGTAAAAAATTGGCTATATAATAGAAAGCAGAGAGTAATAGGCAATGGATAATTTTTGGGCATCGGGACCCTTGTTCTTCCTGATATATATTAATGATCTAGATATTGGTGTGCAGGATGACACAAAACTTGGAAGTAATGTAAACAGTGAAGGGGACAGTGTGGAACTCAAAAAGTCACAGACAAGTTGGAGAAGTGGGCAGATAGGTGCCAGATGAAGTTCAATGTGGAGAAGTGTGAGGTGATGCATTTGGGTCCAAAGAGCATGGAGAGATAATATAAAATAAGGGGTAAAATTCTTAAGGAGATGCAGGAGCAGAGGGACCTGAGTGTATATGTGCACAGATCATTGAAGGTGGCAGGAGGTGTGTGGACAGCAGTTAATAAAGCAGATAGTATTCTGGGCTTCAGCAAATTGGGCATAAAGTACAAGCGCAAGGAGGTTATGCTGAACTTAAATTTGTGTAGTGTTATGTGAGAGTGCCTTTAAGAATTGGATGTTTAAGAAATATACCTTTAAGAAATCAAGCTGATCATATTACTGAAGTGATGTCACGGGGGGGGAGCTGAGCTCACTTCTGCTTTTTGGGAGTTTTAGTTTCAGTTTTGAAGAAAGCTTGGGTGTGGCTGTGATCTGCATTGCTGGTGATCTCTGCCATGAAGGACTATCTCTTAATCCTTTGGTGAAATCGGAATTGTAAAAAGGTCTCAGTATTGAACATAAATCTAACGTGCTTCTGTTTGAAGGATTTGTTAAGTCCTTTGGATGTGTAAAGGAACAGTTTGCAGGATTGGGTAGTGTATTATTTTCGGGGTTATCTTTGAAGTAAGGGGTGTTAAGAGATCCAATGTTTGTTTAAAAGGTTAATTTGAGTTCATGGAATAAACATTGTTTTGTTTTAAAAACCATGTGTCCATAATTGTAATACTACACCTGGGGAACAAACCGTGTGCTTCAAAAGCAACAATCCATTAAAGGTGGGGGTTGGTTGAACTCCATGATACATTTTGGGGTTCTGAAAACACCTCTCCCATAACAACAGTTCTGGGCACCACATTATTCGAAGGATGTGAATGCACTGGAGAGAGTGCAGAAGAGACTTACAAGATTGATTCCAGGGGTGAGGATGATGTTATAGTTCAGTTATGAGGACAGATGCCTCACAGTGCCAGGGGCCCAGTTTTAATTCTGACCTTGGTAACGGTCTGTCTGGAGTTTGCAATTTCTTCCCGTGTCTATGTGGGTTTCCTCCGGATGCGCCGGTTTCCTCCTAAAGGTGTACAAGTTCGGTAAATTAGCCCATCTAAATTGCCACTTAGTATCCAGGGATGTACAGGTTAGGTGGGGTTACAGGGATAAAGCAGGAGAGTGCACTTGGAGACGGGTGTAGTGGGGAGGGCGGCGGTGGAGTGGAGTTCTCTTTCAGAGAGTCGGTACAGACTCAATGGGCTAAATGGCCTCCTTCTGCACGGTCAAAATTCTATGATTCTATGTTCAAAACCATGAGGGGACTGGACAGAGGAGATAGGAAGAAACTGCTCCCACTCATAAACAGATCGCGAATGAGAGGGCACAGATTTAAAGTGCTTTGTGAAAGAAGTAAACGGGTTGTGAGAAAAAACTCTCTCACACAACGAATGGCTCAGGTTTGGAATGCACTGCCTGGCGGAGGCAGGTTCAGTTGAGGCATTCAAGAGGGAATGAGATAATTATGTGAATAGCAACAATTTGAAAGGGCACTGGAAAAATGAATGCAACGAAGCCATGATGCTTGTTTGGAGAGCCAGTGCAGGCACAATGGGCCAAATGGCCACCACCTTCTGCACTATAACAGCTCTGTGACTCTGTGAGCCATAGAATCTACAGTGCATTAGGAGGACATTTGGCCCATAGAATCTGCACTAACCCCCGGAAAGAGCATTCCACTTAAGCCCACACCTCCACTCTATTCCCATAACCCAGTAACCCCACCTAACCTTTTGGACACTAAGGGCAATTTAGCATAGTAAATCCACCCAACCTGCACATCTTTGGACTCTGGGAAGAAACCGGAGCACCCGGAGGAAACCCACACAGACATGGGAAGAAAGTGCAAACTCATACAGTCACCCGAGGCCAGAATTGAACCCGGGACCCTGGAGCTGTGAGGCAGTAGTGGCAACCACTGTGCCGCCCTTTTTTTACAAACAAGTTTACATGAAAAAATAATGTGTTTGAAGCTGTAGAACAGCATGGAACAACACACAAAAACACTAACAGTTGACAAAAGTTTAATTTTTAACTCTCAATTTTTTAACTCAAATATCTACGTGGTCAGCTTTAGGAAATAAATCAAAACAAAAGTTACAGCACAGAAAGAGGCAGTTCAGCACCAGTTGAAAAACCGAGCCACCCATTCTAAGCCAACCTTTCAGCACCTGATCTATGGCCCTGCAGGTTACAGCACTGTGCAGATCCAGGTACCTTTTAAATGAGTTGAGCATCTCTGCCACTTACCTACTGGGTGAAAAAGTTTGTCCTGATAACCCCTCTAAGCCTGAAATTGGTGTCCTTGGTAATTGACCTCTCCACTGGGGGAACAAGGCTTCCCAGTCCACTCTATCTAGTGTTATGGGCCAGGGTTTAGAGAACCCCAAAGTGTATCATGGAGTTCACCTGGCCCACGACTTTTAATAGATTGTGGCATGGGGAGCAATTTTTAAAGCAAAACAATGTTTATTTTATGAACTCAAGTTAACTTTTTTAAAACATACAGTGAATATCTCAGCAACCATCAATTCAAAAAAAACCCCTAAAGAATACATCACTAAGTAATCCTTAAACTTTCCTTTTAGCATCCATAGGACATTAAAAAAAAACCTTTCAACAGAAGTACACAGGTTTAAATTCACTACTGAGAACAGTTATCACTCTGAATTCACCAAATGATCAAGAGATAGTCTTTACATGGCACAGAGAACAACATTACACATTCTTTGGCTGACTGCAGCTCCAACACTAAAACAAAACTAAAAAACAAACACACCCAAGCTTTTCTCAAAGTGAAACTAAAAGCTGACAGACAGCCCAGCTCCACCCACACTCTGACATCACTGCAGTAATAAACACTTATTTCTTAAAGGTACTCTCGTGACACTAGGCTCATCATCATTTTGTACTTAGCAATGAAATCACCCTTGATTGTGATATATATATATATATATTCACACATATATAAATATATTTTATATAAATGAAGCTTTGCAATATATCAAAACAGGCTAAACAGATGTTGTATGGCATTTTATCGACAATGTTCCATCACACTATCAAGAATAAATCCGTTTCATCATGTCATTGAAAACTAAGCTCGATCCAAATGCAATTTGTTCAAATTTTAGCTATAAGTAAAAGTATTTTTTAATAGAAAAGCTCAGACTGCAATTTCTTGACATCTTTTAGAGATTAGAGGCATGAAGATATTGACCAGCATGAATTGGCAGGCTCATTCCCATTTGTGTCAGTCCCATGAACTTTAAAAAATATAGCTACAGCGGGCCGAAGTTTACCTTCCAACACAGCAGCTGATATGACCACATGGCCCTTTAATTCTGCATCAGCAAACAGAACTCAAGCTAAAATTACAAAGACAATTTTAATATTTATTTTTATTTGCATAGTTTATTATCTATTATGGAATCAGTTTAATATAAAAATTACTAGCAAACCCTTGCTGTCATGAATTTTTCAGTCTGTAACAGTCACTACACACTCCTTGAAGGAGCAGTGCTCCGAAAGCTAGTGATTTGAAACAAACCTGTTGGGCTTTAACCTGGTGTTGTAGGATTTCTTACTGTAATTAACTACATGAGTATATATTCACAATGTTTATCTGAGCTGCATTTATGAGATTTTAAGAATGGAGAAGTATTTACCTGGAAGTTGCTTGTGTCCACTCTGTATTGATATGTTGGGTCACGTAACTCGTTAACTCTGAAAAAGTTCCAAAGAGAGTTTAAAACAAAAGGGAAAAGTCGCACTGGAAATCAAAATGAAACAGAAAATGACAAAGTAAAAACAGGTAGGCATCTATAACAAGAAAAAACTATGGTAATTTGGGAGTGTATCATAGAATTTACAGTGCAGAAGGAGGCAATTCGGCGCATCGAGTCTGCACTGGCCCTTGGAAAGAGCACCCTACTTAAGCCCACACCTCCACCCTATCTTTTTTTGGACACTAAGTGCAATATAGCATGGTCAATCACCTAACCTGCACATCTTTGGACTGCGAGAGAAAATTGGAGCACCCGAGGAAACCCACACAGACACAGGGAGGTGGCGCAGTGGTTAGCACTGCTACCTCATGGCACCAAGGACCCGGGTTCGATCCCGGCCCTGGGTCACTGTTCGTGTGGAGTTTGCACATTGTCCCATTGTCTGTGTGGGTCTCACTCCACAACCCAAAGATGTGCAGGTTGGTGGATGGGCCATGCTAAATTGCCCCTTAATTGGAAAAAGTTTTAGAAATAGCGTGTCCAATCCACCCAACCTGCACATCATTGGACTGTGGGAGGAAACCAGAACACCCGGAGGAAACCCACACAGACATGGGGAGAAAGCACAAACTCACACAGTCACCCAAGGCCAAAATTGAACCCAGGTCCCTGACCTGTGAGGCAGCAGTGCTAACCACTGTACCACCATGCCGTAATGTAAACCAAAATATAACATTTCAAAAGCAGGAAGTCGTTTTTTCTTTGATCTGCTGAGTTTTAACAAAGAGGACTAGGTGGAATACAAAGACAGGTTCAGAATGTGTATGCAAATGTACAAAGTGTAGTGCTTAAGGTAAACTATGAAGGCAAATAGGTGTGTGGGAATGTACGGTAATAGACATGACCTTTTGTATCCTTATCTAAAAAAAATCTATACTTGAGCTTAGAAGGAGGACAGGGGAACTCTTGAAAGATATACAATTCTGACAAGGTAGAATTGGATGCAAGAATGGTGTTTCCTCTGGTTGGGAGGTCATAGTCTCAGGAGACAGTGACCAAGGTGTCATCTAGAACCAAGGTGAGGAGAAACCTCTTCACTAGGGAGGTGGTGAACCTGTGGAATTCTCTACAACAGAAGACTGTGGAAGCCAAATCACTGAATAAACCCAAGAACAAAATAGGTTGATTTTTCGACTCTAAAGGATTAAAGGGGCAGGGGCATGGGCAGAGCACAGGAGCATGGTGTCAAGATAGGGGATTAGCTATGATTATATTGAATGGTAGAGGAGGCTCAAAGTGCTAGGACCTCTGTTTTTCTTCATAGCTGTAAATGACTTGGATATTGGTGTAGAGTAAAATTTCAATATTTGCAAATAAATACCAAATTTGGGTTTGTAGCAAATAGTGAGAATACTATCAATCAATTGAGCGAGTAGTTAGTGAAGCATATGAGATCTTGGACTTTACAAATAGAGGTATTGAATACTAAAGAAGATATGTCATGCTGTAAAGCTCTGGCTAAGTAACAATCAGTGTATTGCACCCACTTCTGTTCACAACACTTTAGAATGGATATGAAGATTCCTGAAAGGGTGCAGAGAGATTCACCAGAATAGTTCCAGGATTGAGGGAATTTGTTTGTAAGGTTAATCATAGAGTCATAAAATCCTGACAGTGCAGCAGGAGGCCATTCGGCCCATGGGTCTGCACTTTGGAACAAGCACCCTACTTAAGCCCACGCATCCACCATATACCTAATCAAGACAGAACCTTGAGTTTTACTCCTTGTAGCAAAGGACGCTGATGTGAGATTTGATCCAGGTGTTAAAAGGTTATAACAGGTTTAGATAAGACAGTTAAAGTTAAGTTGTTCCCATTAGTCCTGTTACAAGGACTAGGGACACAAATTTTAGGCAACAGACACAGAAGGGGACATGAGGAAGAACATTTTTATGCAGGGAGTGATAATGATCTGGAACTCCTCCCTCAGCCCAAAGATGAGCAGGTTACATGGATTGGCCACGCTAAATTGCCCTTGGTGTCCAAGAAAGGTGAGGGGCTATTGGGTTAGGGGTTATGGTGGAATTGAGGGCTTCAATGGGACGGTGCAGACTCGATGGGCCGAATGGTCTCCTTCTGCACGGTATGTTCTATGTTCTCCGCGTACAATGGTGGCAGTAGCAGAGACAATGAACAATTTCAAATTAAAATTGAATAGGCACCTTTTGTATCCTTATCTTTTGTACGCCCACTGTCCCTGCTCCTGTTCGGCCTGGCAATTGAGCCCATAGCTATCGCGCTGCGAGATGCGAAAGGCTGGAAGGGGATCCAAAGAGGAGGCAGAGAGCACAGAGTTTCACTCTACGCAGACGACCTGCTCCTCTACGTCTCGGACTACAGAACGGCCTGAAAGTAACAATAAAGCTTCTGGAAGAGTTTGGAGCCTTCACGGGCTACAAACTCAGCCTGGGCAAGAGCAAGACATTCCCAGTGATCCCGAACGGGGGAGGGACAGAGCTGGAGGGACTACCATTCAAACTAGCGCAAAGCAAACTCCGCTACCTGGGGATTCAGATAGCTTATGAGTGGACACAGATCCACAGGTGGAATCTGACCAGTCTGGCAGAGGAAGTTAAAAAGGACCCACAGAGATGGGATGCACTCCTGCTTTCCCTGGTGGGGAGGGTGCAGACGATCAAAATGAATGTACTGCCGAGGTTCCTCTTCCTGTTTAGATACATAGTGATCTTCATCCTCGAGGCCTTTTTGCGAAGGATAGACAAAATGATCATGGCATTTGTATGGTGGGGGTAAGAACCCAAAGAACCCTAAATTAACACTGCAAAGGAGGGATAATATGGAAAGTCTGGCCCTACCGAACCTGCTATACTACCACTGGGCAGCCACAGCCGAGATGGTGAGGGGATGGATACGAGAACCCAACATCAGCCTAACGGTGATGACCTCCATGGCTTATCTGTGGCAACCACAAATTCCCAACAGCCATGCTCGATGCCAGCTTTAAAAACTGGAGACAGGACAGGAGGACGCTAGCAGTTAGGGACTTTTACAAAGGGGACAGACTCGCAACCTTGGGTGAACTGAAAGAAGACCTGGAACTATTGACAGGACAAGAACGCAGGCATCTTCAACTTAAAACACTTTCTCCGCAAGGAGACACCAAATTAGTCTCGGGCCCAGAGAAACACATTACTGGAGGAGTTAATAAACACGAACAGTAAGGAAGCGGGTTACTGTGGGGACATCTATGAACGGTTGTTGGAAAGGGCAAGAATACCACTGGATGGAGCCAGGTGAAAATAGAACAGTACAGCACAGAACAGGCCCTTCGGCCCTCGATGTTGTGCCGAGCAATGATCACCCTACTCAAGCCAACGTATCCACCCTATACCAGTAACCCAACAACAACCCCCCCCCCCCCCCCCCCCCCTCAATTAACCTTATTTTTAGGACACTAAGGGCAATTTAGTATGGCCAATCCACCTAACCCGCACATCTTTGGACTGTAGGAGGAAACCGGAGCACCCGGAGGAAACCCACGCACACACGGCGAGGACGTGCAGACTCCGCACAAAATGGGAGGATGAACTGGGGATGGAAGTGGGTTGGGGGATTCTGGAGCGAAGCACTGAGTAGGGCCAACTCCACCTCCTCTTGCGCTAGTTTAAGACTCATGCCATTTAAAGTGGTGTACCGAGCTCATCGAACAAGAACCCGAATGAACAGGTTCTTCCCGGAGGTGGAAGATAAATGCGAACGGTGACAGGGAGGCCCGGCCAACCACATCCACGGGTTCTGGACAGCCTTCTTCGAGGAAATGTCCAAAGTTGTGGGAGTGAGGGTGGAGCTGTGCCCAAGAGTGGCAATCTTCAAGGTTCCGGACCAACCAGAACTTAATACCAGGAAGGCGGCCGATCCCCTAGCTTTTCTTTCCTTAATTGCACACCGGAGAATCCTGCTCGGCTGGCGATCAGCAGCACCACCCACAGCAGACTGGCTGGCAAACCTGTCAGAATTTCTCCACCTGGAGAAGATCAAATCTACCATCTGAGGGTCAGACGAGGGCTTCTACAAAGCGTAGGGGCCATTCATCAACCTGATCCAAGACCTATTTGAGACCAATAGCGATTAGGGAGGCCAGGGCAGGAGGGATGTGGGGGGGGAGAAACAAATAAGAACCGCACACAATGGAGAAGGGCAGAAGGGGAACGGGAGAGGAGGGAACCCAAGGGAGTCACAGAACGAAACAAAAGGGGAAAAGGGAGGAGACGGGGCAGGAAGCCAACACACCCCTCCCCCCAAATCCGCAAAAACAACTAAACCCGCAATAGAAAGGAGCTGAACACAATGTGTAACACCCAGGGCAGAAGTCGGTACTGGGGGAAAAAATACTCGCCGGACCCTAGATTGAGTTGTTACTCTGTAAAAACTGAAAAATGCCAATAAAAGTATTTTGAAAAAAAACTGAATATGTAGGCACTTGAGAGAAATGAACTTGTGGGGCTATGGGGGTAGAAAGGACTGACCTGGTCTGAATGGCCTTCATTTTGACTCATATCAAACTGAGAGGCAATGCAGGTCAGTGAGCACAGGGGTGATGGGTGAATGGAACTTCGTGGAAGTTTAAGATATGGCAGCAGAGTTAGATGTCCTCAAAGTTACAGAGGGTGTATGATGGAAGATAAGTTAGGAGAACAGTGTAGAGTCAAGCCCAACAGTAAAAATGCAAGGATGAGTGCTTCAGTAGCAGATTAACTGAGGTACTGCTGGAGTTTGGCAAAGAAGTCATAATCGCGGTCTTGATTGCAGAGCAGATATGTGCATGGAAGCTCATCTGGAGTGAATTAAACACACTACAAGACCATAAGAAACTAGGAGCAGGAGTAGGCCATCTGGCCCCTCGAGCCTGCTCCGCCATTCAATTAGATCATGGCTGATCTTTTGTGGACGCAGCTCCACTTTCCGGCACGAACACCATAACCCTTAATCCCTTTATTCTTAAAAAAACTATCTATCTTTATCTTAAAAACATTTAATGAAGGAGCCTAAACTGCTTCACTGGGCAAATAATTCCATAGCTTCACAACCCTTTGGGTGAAGAAGTTCCTCCTAAACTCAGTCCTAAATCTACTTCCCCTTATTTTGAGGCAATGCCCCCTAGTTCTGCTTTCACCCGCCAGTGGAAACAACCTGCCCGCATCTATCCTATCTATTTATTCCCTTCATCATTTTATATGTTTCTATAAGTTCCCCCTCATCCTTCTAAATTCCAACGAGTACAGTCCCAGTCTACTCAACCTCTCCTCGTAATCCAACCCCTTCAGTTCTGGGATTAACCTAGTGAATCTCCTCTGCACATCCTCCAGTGCCAGTACGTCCTTTCTCAAGGAGACCAAAACTGAACACAATAATCCAGGTGTGGCCTCACTAACACCTTATACAATTGCAGCATAACCTCCCTAGTCTTAAACTCCATCCTTCTAGCAATGAAGGACAAAATTCCATTTGCCTTCTTAATCACCTGTTGCACCTGTAAAACAACTTTCTGTTACTCATGCACTAGCACACCCAGGTCTCTCTGCACAGCGGCATGCTTTAATATTTTATCATTTAAATAATCATCCCGTTTGCTGTTATTCCTACCAAAATGGATAACCTCACATTTGTCAACATTGTATTCCATCTGCCAGACCCTAGCCCATTCACTTAACCTATCCAAATCCCTCTGCAGACTTTCAGTATCCTCTGCACATTTTGCTTTACCGCTCATCTTAGTGTCGTCTGCAAACTTGGACACATTGCCCTTGGTCCCCAACTCCAAATCATCTATGTAAATTGTGAACAATTGTGAACAACACGGATCCCTGAGGGACACCACTAGCTACTGATTGCCAACCAGAGAAACGCCCATTAATCCCCACTCTTTGCTTTCTATTAATTAACCAATCCTCTATCCATGCTACTACTTTACCCTTAATGCCATGCATCTTTATCTGATGCAGCAACCTTTTGTGTGGCACCTTGTCAAAGGCTTTCTGGAAATCCAGATATACCACATCCATTGGCTCCCCGTTATCTACCGCACTGGTAATGTCCTCAAAAAATTCCACTAAGCCAAAGCCTTTCCGCGACCGCCGGAGCTGGAGGGGGCACACAGAGTGCAGGCAAGGCAGGGGCGGCCGGGCGAACCCCCCCCCCCCCCCCCCCGCCCGATGGTGATTAGGTTCCACAGGTTCGTGGACAAGGAATGGGTGCTGCAGTGGGCAAAGAGCGCCAGGAGCAGCACGTGGAACAACAATGTTCTCCGCATTTATCAGGGCCTAAGCCAGGAGGTGGCTCGGCGGCGAGCAGCCTTTAAGAATGTCAAGGAGGTGCTGTTCAAGAAGCATGTGAAGTTTGGTCTGCTGTTCCCAGCTCGGCTATGGGTCACGCACCAGGGTCAACACCACTACTTCTCCGAGCCCGAAGAAGCGATGGATTTCGTGAGGGACCTGGGGCTGGTCCCGAAAGGAGGCCCCAAGGACACGAGTTAGGGCCCGAGGATTTCTGTGGGATGGAACGCCGAATGTGCCTGGACTGCTGTTCAACGGTTTGCTGGGCCAAGCGGAACATTTGAGACTCTTTCCTTTGTTCATGGACATTGGTTTGGGGGGTTAACCCCACCTTTTTTTTTTGTTTTTGTTTTTTTTGTGGTCTCTCTTGTTTCTTATGGTTTGGGGGGTTAACCCCACCTTTTTTTTTGTTTTTGTTTTTTTGTGGTCTCTCTTGTTTCTTATGGGGGGGTATATATTTATGTGCTTTTTCTCTTTTTTCTGTGGTTTGTTTTTCCTGTTTGGGCTGGTTTATGCTTTTTGTGCAGCTTGCGGAAGACACTGGAGCCGGCTTGCCCCAGTGGGTGGGGAGGAGGACGGGGAAACAATGGGAATGAGACAGGAAGGCGCCGGAGTGTTGAGTCACCGGGCTAGCAGATTGGCTAGTCAAGGGAGTCAGATGGGGGGGGGGGGGGGGGGGGGGGGGGAGAAAGAGTTACAGCCAGTAGATGGCAGGGGTGGGGGTTATCGGGGATGGGGTTAGGGGAGGGGGGGGTTGTTCTGCTGACGGGAGAAGGACTTGAAATAGGCACTGGAAAGGAGGTCGAGGGTGGAGGCAGCCAAAGGGCGGGCCAGGAATGGCGCGACGCACGGGCCAGGGGCCGGCCCGAGAAAGACTATGGCTGACCGGCGGGGTGGGGGGGGTGGGATGTGCCCCCCGACCAGGCTGATCACCTGGAACGTCAAGGGACTGAATGGGCCGGTTAAGAGGGCGCGGGTGTTCGTGCACTTGCGGGCCCTGAGGGCGGACGTAATTACGTTGCAGGAGACACATCTGAAAGTGTCGGACCAGAACAGGCTAAGGAAGGGCTGGATTAGCCAGGTCTTCCACTCGGACTTGGACTCGAAGTCCAGAGGGGTGGCAATCATGATCAACAAGCGCGTGCAATTTGAGGCAGAGGGCATATCCGCAGACAGGGGGGGCAGATACCTGATGTTACGGGGCAGACTGGAGGGAAGAAGAGTGGTGCTGGTGAATATATATCTCCCGAACTGGGATGACGTGGACTTCATTAAAAGAGTGCTGGGGAAGATCCCGGACCTGGATTCTCGCAGGCTAATAATGGGGGGGGACTTTAACATGGTCCTTGAGCCGACTTTGGGATCGGTCGTGTCCCAGACCGGGTAGACTCTCAGCAATGGCAAGGGAGCTGAAAGGGTTTCTTGGAGCAAATGGGGGCAGTGGACCCCTGGAGAGATAGACAGCCACAGGAAGGGGCTACTCGTTTTACTCGCATGTCCATAAAGTATATTCCAGGATAGAGATTCTTTGTACTAAGCAGGGACTGTATGGGGGAGGTAAAGAACACTGAATACTCAGCAATTACCACTTCAGACAAGGCCCCGCATTGGGTGGACCTGCAGTTCGGGGGAGCGAGTTATCAACGCCCGCAATGGAGGCTAGATGTGGGACTGCTGTCGGAGGAGGGGATCTGCGAGAGGCTTCGGAAATGCATAAAAAATTACCTGCAGGTGAATGACACGGGGGAGGTCTCAGCGGCGACCTTGTGGGAGGCGCTAAAGGCAGTAGTGCGGGGGGAGCTGATTTCAATTGGGGCCCACAGAGCCAAGGCAGACCGGGCAGAGATGGATAGATTGGTCAGGGAAATGGGTCGGATAGATGAAGAGCACGCGGAGTCCCCGGGGGAGGTTTTACTCAGGGAGAGGCAGAGACTACAGGCGGAACTGGGGGCACTATCCACGAGCATGGCCGTGGAACAGCTTAGGAAGGCGAGAGGAGTGGTGTTCGAGCATGGGGAAAAGGCTAGCAGACTGTTAGCGCAGCAACTCAGGAGGAAGGAGGCGGCCAGGGAAATAGGTAGAGTGAGGGACGAGGGGGGGGGGGCGCAAAGTGGAGGACCCGGCAGAATTGATAGGGTATTCCGGGACTTCTATCGTAAGCTGTACACTTCGGAGCCGCCGGAAGAACCGGAGGGGATGAAAAGGTTTCTGGACGGGTTAACATTCCCAACAGTTGGTGGGGGGGCGAGTGTAAGAGCTGGGGGCCCCGATTAGAGTAGAGGAGGTATTGGGGGGCCTTAAGGCTATGCAGTCGGGGAAGTCCCCGGGGCCGGATGGCTACCCACTAGAGTTTTATAGGAAGTTCTCTGAGCTGGTGGGCCCGGTCTTGGCGAGGGTTTTTAATGAGGCAAGGGACAGAGGGACCCTGCCGCCAACAATGTCACAAGCCACCATATCTCTGATATTGAAGCGGGGTAAAGACCCGGAGGCGTGCGGGTCCTACAGGCCAATCTCCCTGATTAATGTAGACGCCAAGCTCCTGGCAAAGGTACTGGCGGGTAGAATGGAGGACTGTGTACCGGAGGTGATTGGGGAGGACCAAACTGGGTTCGTGAAAGATAGGCAGCTGGCGGCCAATTTGAGGAATTACTCAATGTGATAATGATGCCCCCGGCGGGTAGAGAGGTGGAGGTAGTGGTGGCAATGGACGCCGAGAAGGCCTTTGACCGGGCGGAGTGGGACTATCTATGGGAGGTGCTCGGACGGTTTGGGTTCGGGGAGGGATTGGTGGATTGGATCAAATTATTATATCAGGCCCCGAGGGCTAGCGTCAGGACTAACAGAGA
This sequence comes from Scyliorhinus canicula, assembly GCF_902713615.1. Lineage (NCBI taxonomy): Eukaryota > Metazoa > Chordata > Chondrichthyes > Carcharhiniformes > Scyliorhinidae > Scyliorhinus > Scyliorhinus canicula. Next base: position 167,411,788 of record NC_052146.1, read on the forward strand.
AGTGTCGGAGTACTTTAGGTTGTACCGAGGGACCAGGCAGGGCTGCCCGCTCTCCCCGCTGCTGTTTGCGCTGGCCATAGAGCCGCTGGCGATTGCGCTGAGAGCCGCAGAGGGTTGGAAGGGGATGGTGAGGGGCGGGGTTGAACACAGGGTTTCTCTTTATGCAGACGACCTGCTCCTGTACGTGTCGGACCCAGTGGTCGGGATGGGAACTATACTGGGAATGCTAAGGAAGTTCGGCCAGTTCTCAGGATACAAATTAAATACAGTCAAGAGTGAAATGTTTGTGGTCCAGGCAAGGGGCCAGGAGAACAGATTGAGAGGGCTACCGTTTAGGCTGGTTGAGGAAAATTTCCGGTATTTGGGAATCCAGGTGGCACGAGACTGGGGCAGGCTGCATAAGTTAAATTTGGCCAGGGTGGTGGAGCAAATGAAGGGAGAGTTTCGGAGATGGGATGCACTCCCGCTGTCGCTGGCAGGGAGGGTGCAGACTGTAAAGATCACAATCCTCCCTCGATTTTTGTTTATTTTTCAGTGCCTCCCGATCTTTATCCCACAGTCCTTCTTCAAAAGAGTTAACGGGCTGATCATGAGCTTTGTCTGGGCGGGAAAATCTCCGCGGGTGAAGGCGGCAATGTTGGAGAGGAACCGCAGCGAGGGAGGGCTGGCTTTGCCGAGTCTGATCAATTATTACTGGGCGGCCAACATCGCTATGATAAGGAAGTGGATGGTGGGTACGGGGTCGATTTGGGAGTGGGTGGAGGCGGCTTCGTGCAGGGGCGCCAGCTTGGAGGCCCTGGTCACGGCTCCTCTACCGCTGCCGCCGGCCAAGTACACCACCAGCCCGGTAGTGGTGGCGACCCTGCGGATATGGGGCCAGTGGAGGAGGCATGTGGGGGAGATGGGGGCGTCTGTCTGGGCGCCAATCTGCGACAACCATCGGTTTGCCCCCAGCAGTATGGATGGGGGGTTTAGAGTATGGCGGCGAGCAGGGGCGGGAAGGGTGGGTGATATGTTCCTGGAAGGGAGCTTCGCGAGTTTGAGGAGCTTGGAGGAGAAATTTGGGTTGGTAAGGGGAAATGATTTTAGATACCTACAGTTGCGGGACTTTGTTCGTAGACAGGTCCCATCTTTCCCACGCCTCCCGCCAATGGGGATCCTCGACAGAATAGTCTCTAGGAGGGAAGAAGGGGAGGGCAGAGTCTCGGGTATATATACGGTGCTTATGAGGGAGGAAGGGTCCCAGACAGAGGAACTGAAACTTAAATGGGAGGAAGAGCTAGGTGGGGAAATGGAGGATGGGCTGTGGGCAGAGGCCCTGAGTAGGTTAAATTCGACCGTGACATGTGCTAGGCTCGGGCTGATCCAATTTAAGGTCGTTCACCGGGCCCATCTGACGGTGGCTCGGGTGAGCAAATTTTTCAGGATAGAGGACAAATGCGCTAGGTGCGCGGGAGGACCAGCGAACCATGTTCACATGTTTTGGGCATGCCCTGAGCTGAGGGGGTACTGGGAGGGATTTGCGGGGGTCATGTCCAGGTGCTAAAAACAAGGGTGGTGATGAGTCCAGGGGTGGCAATTTTTGGGGTTTCAGAAGACCCGGGCGTCCAGGGGGAGAAAGAGGCCGATGTTTTGGCCTTTGCTTCCTTGATAGCCCGGCGACGAATATTATTGGCGTGGAGGGACTCAAAGCCCCCGAAGACTGAGTGGTGGCTTGCGGACATGTCGAGTTTCCTGGGGATGGAAAAAATTAAGTTCGCCTTGAGGGGATCTGTGCAGGGGTTCACCCGGAGGTGGCAACTATTTATTGACTTCTTTGCGGGAGAGTGAGCGTCAGCAGGGGGGTGGGGGGGGGGAAAGAGTAGAGTAGGAGGGAAAATATGGCAGGTAGTACCGGTGGGAGGGGAGCGGGCTTGTGCAATACGTCACGATGGAAGTATTGAAAGTACGTAGACGTTTGCACATTTTTGCCTTTTTTGCTTTCTTTCTGATGATGTCTGTAACTGTTTATAAAGCCAAAAATGACCTCAATAAAATTGTTTAATAAAAAAAAAAATTCCACTAAATTAGTTAGGCACGACCTGCCCTTTATGAACCCATGCTGTGTCTGCCCAATGGGACAATTTCTATTCAGATGCCTCGCTATTTCTTCCTTGATGATAGATTCCAGCATCTTCCCTACTACTGAAGTTAAGCTCACTGGCCTATAATTACTCCTCTCTGCCTACCTCCTTTTTTAAACAGTGGTGTCACGTTTGCTAATTTCCAATCCAGCGGAACCACCCCAGAGTCTAGTGAATTTTGGTAAATTATCACTAATGCATTTGCAATTTCCCTAGCCATCACTTTTAGCACTCTGGGTTGCATTCCATCAGGGCCAGGAGATTTGTCTACCTTTAGCCCCATTAGATTGCCCATCACTACCTCCTTAGTGATAACAATCCTCTCAAGGTCCTCACCTGTCTTAACTAATTTCTACCAGTCACTGGCATACTATTTGTGTCTTCCACTGTGATGACCGACCCAAAAAACCTGTTCAATTCCTCAGCCATTTCCTCATCTCCCATTATTAAAACTCCCTTCTCATCCTCTAAAGGACCAATATTTACCTTAGCCACTCTTTTTTGTTTTATATATTTGGAGAAACTTTTACTGTCTGTTTTTATATTTTGAGCAAGTTTACTCTTATAATCTATCTTACTCTTCTTTATAGCTTTTTTAGTAGCTTTCTGTTGCCCCCTAAAGATTTCCCAGTCCTCTAGTCTCCCACCAATCTTTGCCACTTTGTATGCTTTTTCCTTCAATTTGATACTCTCCCTTATTTCCTTAGATATCCACGGTCGATTTACCCTCTTTCTACCGCCTTTCCTTTTTGTTGGTAAAACCTTGCTGAGCACTGTGAAAAATCGCTTCGAAGGTTCTCCACGTTCCTCAACTATTTAACCAGAAAGTCTTTGCTCCCAGTCTACCTTAGTAGTTCTTCTCTCGTCCCATGTAATCTCCTTTGTTTAAGCACAAAACACTAGTATTTGATTTTACCTTCTCACCTTCCATCTGTATTTTACAATTCCACCATATTGTGATCGCTCCTTCAGAGAGGATCCCTAACTATGAGATCATGAATCAATCCTGTCTCATTACACAAGACAAGATCTAGGAACGCTTGTTCCCCCGTCGGTTCCATTACATACTGTTCTAGGAAACTATCGCGGATACATTCTATAAACTCCTCCTCAAGGTTGACTTGACTGACCTGGTTAAACCAATCGACAGCCCCCCTCCCACTCCACAGCCCCCCTCCCACTCCACAGACCTCCTCCCACTCCACAGACCCCCTCCCACTCCACAGACCCCCTCCCACTCCACAGACCCCCTCCCACTCCACAGACCCCCTCCCACTCCACAGACCCCCTCCCACTCCACAACCCCCCTCTCACTCCACACACCCCACCCCCCCCTCGCCACCAACTGCGGCCGCGCCGTCACTTCCCCTGCGGCTGCCCCATGCCGAGACCTACCTCCGCACTGGCCGGCGTCAACAATCACAACTGGTTGACCCCGTTAAATAGGTGGTTTAATTTACGCCGACGTGACCACCATCCGACCGGGAGAATTTGGGCGGCCCCGGGGCTCATTGCGTCGTGCCATTCCTCGCCATTCTCTGAGGCAGGCGGCACGATTCACATCAGCTGGATTTTTTGTGGGCCGGAGAATTTGGCAGCCGGCGGTGATGGGATTCACGCTGCCCCCCCGACGATTCTCCGACCAGGCGGGGGTCGGTGAATCCCACCCATGGTGCTTGAGAAAACTGGCTGCCCGATGAAGTTGCTCAGTGTGATCCTCCTTCCATGACAAAATGATAGGTAAGGTTAGCTTTGATGTTGCAATATAAGAGAACTTTTAATATTTGTAGTAAGGTTGTGTTCTGGTACAGATACTCCTTAGCATATCTGCTGCTTTGCTGCTGTCATATCTTCAGCTTATCAACAGAGTGTTCACTTATACAGCAGAACTGATGGAACGTTGATCAACCTTGGATACCTGAAATTCAAGACAAAAGTGTGCTGTCCTTGTCAGAGAGTTGCTCTATGCTGATGATGTTACACTAAGCATTCTATACTAAGGAGAAGTTTGATGGCAAATGGACAGAGTCTTACATGCCTGTGAAGAGTTTGGTTTGACCAAATGAATTTGAAAGATAAATGTCATGGCCAAGATTTGCTTACACCCATATATCACTCTGACTATCTGAGGGCCCCAGGATATTGATAGCTTCACATATCTAAGCTCTAAAATTACTAACAAACTGTCATCTGATGCTGAAATTATCACAAACTGATGTCCAAGCTGAGTAACAGAATATGGAACCTGTGTCGTACAAAAGTGTTGATCTGCAAATAACTTTTGGTTAAAGACTCAAAATAAACACTGTTCACACTAAACATAAACACTAAAATTACTGTTACTTACGTCTGCCAAATCCCTAGTGTCACTGCAGCCAGCCAAAGGAGACCAACAATCAACAGTTTGGGCAAATAGAAAGTCATGAAATTCCTTTCTCCCTGAATGGGAAATCAAAATACACACAGTCAATTAGACTTGAACAAATCCGTAATATTAACAAGTGCTCGTCAGAAAGTCTCTCCCCTGTGCTGCTTCTGGATTTTTTAGTGCCCTCCAACACTGCCATCATATTCCGATACTTTAACTGACCCCTTCTGTAACCCCTGAATCTTCATTCCCGTGAAAACAACTACATCAGAGCTTCTGACACCCCACCCTCAAATAGCTTCCACATTTCACTCACTGCACTGGTCTCTGAACTCGGACTAAAGTTTATTGATGCTCCTTGCTGCCCTATCACACCTAAACCATCATTATTCTACATCGGGGCCGCCACTTTTAACTCTGGGCTCCCTCCTATTATCCCCATCTTTTTTCTATTTGCTGTTTACTATTATGCATTTATCAACTAATCAGTTGGAGACTTGGACGGAGAGATGGCAGATGGAGTTTAATCCAGACAAATGTGAGGTAATGCATTTTGGAAGGTCTAATACAGATGGGAAATATACAGTAAATGGCAGAACCCTTAAGAGTATTGACAAGCAGAGGGATCTGGGTGTACAGATCCACAGGTCACTGAAAATGGCAACGCAGGTGGAGGCATGCGGCCTGCTTGCCTTAATCAGTGGGCACATTGAGTATAAAAATTGGCAAGTCATGTTGTAGCTGTATAGGACCTTAGTTAGGCCACATTTGGAACATGGTGTTCAATTCTGGTCGCCACACTACCAGAAGGATGTGGAAGGTTTGGAGAGGGTATAGAAGAGGTTTACCAGGATCTTGCCTGGTATGGAGGGCATTAGCCATGAGGAGAGGTTGGATAAACTCAATTTTTCTCACTGGAGCAACAGAGGTTGAGGGGCAACCTGATGGAAGTCTACAAAATTATGAGGGACATGGACAGAGAGGTAGTCAGAAATTTCTTCCCAGGGTGAAAGAGTGAATTGCTGGGGGACATAGGTTTAAGATGCAAGGCACATAGTTGGAGGACAAGTGCAATGGACTTCTTTTTTTTTTTTACACAGAGGGTAGTGGATGCCTGGAATTTACTGTCGGGGGTGGTGGAGGCAGGTACGGTAGAGATGTTTAAGGGGTGTCTTCACAAATACATGAATATCTTCACAAATACATGAATAGGATAGAAATAGAGGGACAGGGAGATGGGAACGGATGCAGGAAGTCGGAAGGGGCCAGAAACAAAAAGCAGCAATCAGGAAAGTGTAAGGAAATCAAAAATCAAAAAGGGCCACAGTACAGGGTACAGTAACTGAGGAGTGTGTGAAAAGGGAGACCAATGCAGGATTGAGAGTGTTGTACCTAAATGCGCGCAGTATACGGAACAACGTAAATGAGCTTGTTGCGCACATTGAAATTGGCCGATACGATGTTGTGGGCATCACAGAGACATGGCTGCCAGGAGATCAGGGCTGGGATCTAAATATCCAAGGATATCTGTCCTATCGAAAGGACAGACAGATGGCCAAAGGGTTGCATTGTTAGTAAGGGATGAAATTAAATCGACAGAAAAGAGCGATAGAGGATCAGAAGGCATAGAATCTCTGTGGATAGAGTTGAGGAATCGCAAAGATAAAAAGACCCTGATGGGAGTTATTTACAGGCCCCCTAGCAGTGGTCAGGATATGGGGCTGAAAATAAATCAGGACATAGAAAAGGCATGTAAAAAAGGCAATATTACAATAATCATGGGGGACAGAAATATGCAGGTGGACTGGGAAAATCAGGTTGGCAGTGGGTCCCAAGAAAATAAACTTGTGGAATGTCTAAGAGATGGTTTTTTGGAGCAGCTTGTAACAGAGCCTACTAGGCAATTCTGGATTTGGTGATGTTTCATAGATTCATAGAATTTACAGTGCAGAAGGAAGCCATTCGGTCCATCGAGTCGGCACCGGCCCTTACAAAGAGCAACCCACTCAAGCCCACGTATCTACCCTATCCCTGCAACCCAGCAACCCCCACTTAACCTTTTTGGACACTTTGGGCAATTAAGCATGGCCAATCCACCTAACCTGCACATCCTTGGACTTGTGGGAGGAAACCGGAGCTCCCGGAGGAAACCCACGCACACACAGGGAGGACGTGCAGACTCCGCACAGACAGTGACCCAGCCAGGAATCGAACCTGGGACCCTTGAGCTGTGAAGCAACTGTGCTAACCACTATGCTACCGTGCTGCCCGTGTGTAATGAGACAGACTTAATTAGGGAACCTGAAGTGAAGGAACCCTTAGGGAGCAGTGACGACAATATGCTGGAATTTACCCTGCAGTTTGAGAGGGAGAAGCTGCAATCAGATGCAACAGTATTACAATTAAATAAGGGTAACCGCAAAGACATGAGGGAGGAGCTGCTCAGAGTTGATTGAAAAAGGAGCCGAGCAGGGAAGACAGTGGAACAGCAATGGTAGGAGACTTTGGGGGTTATTAGGAAGGCACAACAGAAATTCATCCCAAGGAGGAGGAAACATGCTAAGGGAGGACTGTAGCCACCTAAGATGGACACTGGGCTACAAAATGGAGAACTGCTAAGGCTGCAGGGAAAAACAGTCTTAGCAAGGACAAGCAGTTTGCAGGAGACTAATTAGCATTCTGCACGTACAGAAACCAGTTTGTGGGCACGGACTTCTAGGGACTATAAGAATAGACACCGCACATGGTTCGGTCTGTTGCTTCCAGACTCCGGCCCAGACTTGTTACATCGCATCCTGACTCCAGTTTGAGCACCGGCCGTTGAGCCATCAGCCATCGAACTGTAAGTGCCAATACAACGATCGCTACGTGATCCAGACCTTGCTAAATCCTGACAACTTTAAGTACCTGAGAGTTGCAGACCAAGAACGGGACGAAGGCCTTGCTCCCTGACCTTGCATGTTCCTGTCTAGATAAGTATTTTAGTTGTTTAGTATTAGAAGTAAGTTAGTCTCTTTAGCGTATGCATGTGTATTTATTATATTTGTCATAATAAATATCAATCGTTTGGACTTACTAATCGGTGTACAGATTTATTACTTTGAACCTGACCTTGATATACTTGTGAGGTGTCTAAATACGGCACCTGGCGACTCCTGAGCATAATTACATACACAGAGCCATAGCAGTGTTAAGCACACGGCCTTTAAACGGAGGCGTGTTAATACACTCCAGTAAAACGAGCAACAGGAAAAGGCATGTCTTATGGTCTTCCATAAACATAGAAGCAGAATTAGGCCACTTGGCCCATTGAGTCTCCTCCGCCATTCAACCATGGCTGATATATTCTTATCCCCATAACTCCTGGTCCCCTTATTAATCAAGAACCTATCTGTCTCTGTCCTAAAGACACTCAGTGAATTGGCCTCCACAGCCTTCTGCGGCAAAGAGTTCCACAGAATCACCACCCTCTCCTCCTCATCTCTGTTTTAATGGATCGTCCCTTTAATCTGAGATGGTGTCCTCTGGTTCTAGTTTTTCTTATAAGTGGAAACATCCTCTCCATGTCCACTCTATCCAGGCCTCGCAGTATCTTGTACGTTTCAATAAGATCCCCTCTCATCCTTCTAAACTCCAACGAGTACAGACCCAGGGTCTTCAAACGTTCCTCATACGACAAATTCTTCATTCCAGGGATCATTCTTGTGAACCTCCTCTGGACTCTTTCCAAGGCCAGCACATCCTTCCTTAGATATGGGGTCCAAAACTGCTCACAATATTCCAAATGGGGTCTGACTAAAGCCTTATACAGCCTCAGAAGTACATCCCTCATCTTGTATTCTAGCCTCCTTGACATAGAACATAGAACAGTACAGCACAGAACAGGCCCTTCGGCCCTCAATGTTGTGCCGAGCCATGATCACCCCTCTCAAACCCACGTATCCACCCTATATCCGTAACACAACAACCCCCCCCCTTAACCTTACTTTTATTAGGACACTACAGGCAATTTAGCATGGCCAATCCACCTAACCCGCACATCTTTGGACTGTGGGAGGAAACCGGAGCACCCGGAGGAAACCCACGCACACAGGGGGAGGACGTGCAGACTCCACACAGACAGTGATCCAGCCGGGAATCGAACCTGGGACCCTGGAGCTGTGAAGCATTTATGCTAACCACCATGCTACCCTGCTGCCCCAATGAATACATGAATACTAACATTGCATTTGCCTTCTGTAATGACCTCCAATTAGCATTATTGGTTGGCCAATTGGAGTATGAGCTCCCTCAATGATAGCTCATTGAGGGGGCCCATATAAGCACCTGTGTAGGCTTTGTGATCCAGTCTTAAGTTGACTGGAATGCTAGCAGCACTGTGGAGCTGCACTTGTATATGGTTATTGGCAATAAATATTGGTGTGGTGACGGGACTCCTGCCTCCTGTGGATTATTACACCTTCTTAACTGCCGACTGAACCTGCACATCAACCTTAAGAGAATCGTGAACAAGGTCTCGCAAGTCCCTTTGTGCTTCTGCATTCCGAAGCATTTCCCCATTTAGAAAATAGTCTATGCCTAGATTCCTGGACATGGACCCTGGATATTCTGAAGGTTTTAGGTTTAGCATGATCAGCGCAGGCTTGTAGGGCCAAAGGGCCTGTTCCTGTGCTGCACTTTTCTTTGTTATTTTAGTGCTGTTCTGTTACATCAGAGTGCAGTTTGAGTTTGCTGAAACAGGCAGTTAGGTGAAAGAGGGAGGTGGTGATCAGTCCTTCCTTTTCTCTGATTGCTGAGTAGGATTGAGTACCTCTGCTCTTTAAAAGAAAAATAATGTCTTGGGGAATTTGGAATATAAAGGGAAAGAGGGGCTTTAAGTAACTCTTACAATACAGAGAACCTGAGGTCAAAGAAAATGTAAATCTGGCGAGCAGCAGCTAAGCAGAGCTGTGGGAAAACTTAAAAGGAGCAGCACAGAGTAGATACTCAATCCAGGGGTGGCGCTCCTAAAGTGAAGCCAGGATTCAAAAGTGACGTGGGGCATGGGGAGGCTGCTGATTGCTCAAGTGCAGAAGGTGAGTATTTATACCACTATTATTGTTCATAATTTGTGAAGTCTTCCTTCAGTGGCTTATCATTTTTAATGCCTATATTCTGTGTCATGAGTACCTTTAAGAAATGGATGTTTAAGCAATGTACCTTTAAGAAATGGAGCCGCTCATATTACTGAAGTGATGTCAGAGTGCGGGTGGAGCTGAATTTCTAGCTCAGCCATTTTGCAGGTTTTTAATTTCAGTTTTGAGAAAAAGAGCTTGGGTGTGTCTGTGTTTGCAGTGAGCTGGATCTGCTGTGATCTCTGCCATGAAAGACTATCTCTGAATCATTTGGGTGGTTTAAACTCATAATAGTAATGTCTTTAACCTGCTGTGTTTCTGTTTAAAGGTGTTAAGTCTTTTGGAGGTTTGAAGGAACATTTTGAGGGATTATTTAGTGTTGTATTATTTTTTGGGTTATCTTTGAAGTAAGGGGTGTTAAGGGATCCAATGTTTATTTATGTTCTATGTTCTATGTTATAAAGGTCAAGTTGAATTCATGGAATAAGCATTGTTTTGTGTTTAAAAACCCATAGAACATAGAACAGTACAGCACAGAACAGGCCCTTCGGCCCTCGATGTTGTGCCGAACAATGATCACCCTGCTCAAACCCACGTATCCACCCTATACCCGAAACCCAACAACCCCCCCTTAACCTTACTTTTTTTTTAGGACACTACGGGCAATTTAGCATGGCCAATCCACCTAACCCGCACATCTTTGGACTGTGGGAGGAAACCGGAGCACCCGGAGGAAACCCACGCACACACGGGGAGGACGTGCAGACTCCGCACAGACAGTGACCCAGCCGGGAATCCAACCTGGGACCCTGGAGCTGTGAAGCATTTATGCTAACCACCATGCTACCGTGCTGCCCCAAATGGGTCCATAATTGTAATACCACACCTGGAGACCAAGTCGTGTGCTTCAAAAGCAACAATACATTAAAGGGAGAGGTTGGTTGAACTCCCATAACATCTGTATTAACAAAGTCAAGTGAAGAAGGGACCTAAAGTGCTTGATTTTAACTTATTTTAAGAGTCCTTTAAAGGTTTAATCCAAAGGGATAAGTAATGTCAGGAGAACTCAAATCCAAGGTTTGCTCCTCCTGCTTCATGTGTGAAGCCAGGCACATTTGCACTGCCCAGGGCCAGCATGTGTGCAGGAGGTTTCTCCAGTTGCAGCTCATGGAAGGCAGGTTTTGGAGCTGGAGTGGTGACTGGGGACATCCTGGAGCATCCGGGAGGCAGAGAGTATTGTGGACAGTATGTAATGAGGTGGTTACACCACAGGTTAAGAGTCCACAGGCAGGAAGGGAATGGGTGACCATGAGGCAGAGTAAGAGGACTAGATCGGCAGTGCAGGGATATCCTGTGGCCATTCCTCTGCAAAACAGAAATACCGCTTTGGATACGGTTGTGGGGAATGACCTCTCAGGGAAAGCAGCAACAGCCAATTTTGTTGCAGCATGGTTGGCTCTGCTGCACACAGGAGGAGTAAAAAGTGTGGGAATGCAATAAGTGCAGGGGATTCAATTTCAGGGGAATATAGAGACATTTTTGTGGCCGCAAACAAGACTCCAGGATGATATGTTGCCTCCTGGGTGCTTAGATCAAGGATGTCTCCGAGCAGCTACAGAATATTCTGGAGGAAGAGGGTGAACAGCCAGTGGTTGTGGTGCACATCGCTACCAATGACATAGATTAAAAAAGGGATGAGGTCCTAAAAGCAGAAGTTAGGAAGCAAGTTAAAAAGACCTCAAAGGTGGTGATCTCAGGATTACTACAAGTAGCTACGTGCTAGTCAGAGTAGAAACAGCAGGATATATCGAATGAATACGTGGCTGGAAAGTTGGTGTAAGGTGGGGGGGTTTCAGATTTCTGGGGCACTAGGACTGGTTCTGGGGGAGATGGGACCAGTGCCAGCTGGACAGGTTACACCTGGGCAGGACTGGTGTGCTGGGACAAACGTTTGCTAGTGTGTTTTGGAGGGTTTAAACTAGAATGGCAGGGGATGGGAACCGAAGCAGGGGGACAGGAAAGAGAAAAAAGGACAGTAATAAAAGAACGAACAATAAAATGCAAAGATGATAGACAGTAGACAGATGGTAATCAAGGGCAAGGGTAATCAAAATCACAGCACTGAGCACCCAGGTTAGATCCCGGCTCCAGGTCACTATCCGTGTGGAATTTGCACATTCTCCCTCTGTCTGTGTGGGTTTCACCCCCACAACCCAAAGATGTGCAGGGTAGTGAATTGGCCTCGCGAAATTGCCCCTTAATAAAAAAAATGATGATTCAAAATGTGAGAAGGGTAAGCCTAAAGACGTTCGGCGGAATTCTCCGTTCCTGAGACTAAGTGTTCATGCTGGGGCAGGATTCACGGACTTCCACGGCAGCAATACTGGCGCTGTACCTGGACTGATTCAATGACCGTTAAGGGGTTGCCATGATGTGGAGATGCCGGCGTTGGACTGGGGTGAGCACAGTAAGAAGTCTTACAACACCAGGTTAAAGTCCAACAGGTTTGTTTCAAACACGAGCTTTCGGAGCACGGCTCCTTCACCTGAAGAAGGAGCCGTGCTCCGAAAGCTCGTGTTTGAAACAAACCTGTTGGACTTTAACCTGGTGTTGTAAGACTTCTTACTGCGTTAAGGGGTTAGCACCAGTGCAACTTGGAACACAATCGATTCCAATGAGAAACGGTACAGGATTCGTCGGATATGCGATTGACACTCAGGCGGCTGACAAGCTGCAAGCCACACACACACATCCCAACCAAGATGGCACAGGTTGCGTCATCCCGCTGATAGGGTGGCTGTGCAAGAGGGCACGCAGGGGGCGGGCCAGGGTTTTGGGGGGGGGGGAGAACACAAATACGACCCGTGGCACTAAATTCACAGTGGCCAGTCAGCGGTATGCACGGCTACCTTGTAGGCCGTGGCAATGGTGTGCCTTGCCCGTCCACCCCTACCCCAACGGTCCACATGCTGGCCACCTTCCACTAATTCCCCCCGGCCCCTGGCAGGAGCCCCCCGTCCAGTGGGCATAACTGTCAGCAAACTATGGGGAGGTTGGATACTTTGTGTATCCTCGCTCTCCTCTCTCTCGCATCTCCCCCCTCGCTCTCTCCCCCTCGCCCTCAGCCACAGCGCCTGTTTCACAATTATTAAAAGTACAAGTGAACTTGGCCGTCGGGAATCTGCCCCGATCAAAGCGGAGAATACAGAGTCAGGCTCACTAATGATATGGGAATGACATTTACTGTATGTGCGGAGTGGAACTTATTGACGCCGCTGTCGAGGTACCGAAGACGTAATTTGGTATGAATCAGCTGCCCGCCACAATTCCGGCGTCAAAACCGATTCTGCGCCCAAGCAGGTTTCCCGATTCCAGCATCAGCTGACGGATAATCCTGCCATTGTATCTTAATAACTTATTGAGCAAGTTGTCATAGGGAGGGACAAAGTATTCGAGGTGTTGGCAGACTTAAGAGTGGAAAAATCTCCAGGTCTGGATGAATTGTGTCCCAAGTTCCTGTGGGATGCAGGAGAGGGGATTGCAGGGGCCCTGATCCAAATTTTTTATTCTTCCCTGGCCACGGGAGAGGTGCCAGAGGACTGTAGAACCGTAAAATTTGGTCCCACTATTTAAGAAAGGCTGCAGGGATAAGCCAGGGAACTACAGAGTAGTGAGCCTCACATCAGTGGTGGGGAAACTAATTGAGAAGATTCTGAAGGGGAGAATCTATCTCCATTTGGAGAGGCAAGGTTTGATCAGGAATAAGTCAGAAGGAGGTCATGCCGAACAAATCTGAACTGATATTTTTGAGCAGTGATCAGGTGTGTAGATGACGATAGTGCCGTTAATGCAATTTATGTGGATTTCAGCAAAGCATTTGACACTGTCCCAAAATGGAAACTTATAATTAGGCAAATGCACATGGGATACAGGGGAACTTGATAAGATGGATTCAAAGCTGGCTGAGCTATAGGAAACAGAAGGTGATAACAGACGGCTGCTTTAGTACATTGTCCAGTGGCATATCACAGGGAACCGTGCTGGTGCCCTATTATCATCATTTATATAAATGACTTAGATGACTATGTGGGGGGTAGGATCATAAGTTGTCAGATGACACAAAGATTAGCCGGGTGGTTAACAGTGAGGCTAAGAGTCTTGGGTTACAGGACACAACCGACAGAGTACCCTTCATCATCCAGTACTTCCCTGGATGGAGAAACTACGACATCTTCTTCGCAGCCTTCAACATGTCATGGTGAAGAGGTCATCCTCACACCCCATACTTACCTCAAACAACCGCGCAAACCTCAAGCAAACCATTGTTTGTAGCAAAACTACCCAGCTTTCAGAACAGCGACCATGACACCCACACAGGATGGTCGCTGGGCAGAAAGTGGGAGATGGAATTTAATGCTGAAAAAGTGTGAGATCACTTGGAGTGATCAATTTGACAAGGAAATATTCAATGAATGGCATCCAAACACCTTAAGGCCTGAGGACAAGAGGTCTTGGCGGGTTTGTAAAGAGTTCTCAGAAGGCAGAAGGGCTAAAGTTCATAGGGTGGGTGAAAAAGGCATACGTTCCTTATCAATCCTAAGAAATTTTACAACACCAGGCCGGAGATCAGAGACTGAATGTCCTTGACTGCTGAAGTGTTCCCTTGATGGAAGGGAACATTCCTGCCTGGCAATTGTCGCGCAATGTCCGTTCATCCGTTGTCGTAGCGTCTGTATGGTCTTGCCAATGTACCATGCTTCGGGACATCCTTTCCCGCAGCGTACGAGGTCGACAACGTTGATGTATGTACCACGTACCTGGTTGGTGGTGTTTTCACGTGTAATGGTGGTACCCATGTTGATGATCTGGCACGTCTTGCAGAGTTTGCCATGGCAGGGTTGTGTGGTGTCGTGGTCGCTGTTCTGAAGCCTGGGTAGTCGGTTGTGTCGCGTGTTTGGCTTCTGAGGAGGTCGTTGCGGATTTTAGCTGTGGCTCGTTGGAACTGTCGATCGATGAGTCGAGCGCCATATCCCGTTCGTACGAGGGCATCTTTCAGCGTCTGTAGGTGTCTGTTAGGCTCCTCCTCGTCTGAGCAGAGCATGTGTATACAGAGGGCTTGTCCATAGGGGATGGCTTCTTTAATGTGTTTAGGGTGAAAGCTGGAGAAGTGGAGCATTGAGGTTATCCATGGGCTTGCGTAAAGCGAAGTGCTGAGGTGGACGTCCTTGATTTAGATGAGTGTGTCCAAGAATGCAACCGATTTTGAAGAGTAGTCCATGGTGAGTCTGATGGTGGGATGGAACTTATTGATGTCATTGTGTAGTTGTTTCAGTGATCTTCTTACTGTGCTCACCCCAGTCCAACGCCAGAATCTCCACATCATGCTTATCAATCGTGGCATAGATTACAAAAGCAAGGAAGTCATGTTGAGAGTTATATAGAACATTGGTGAGGCCACAGTGAGAGTACAGTGTGTAGTTTTGGTCGCCACATTATCGGAAAGATGTGATTGTACTGGAGCAGGTACAGATAATCACTGGAAGGACTTCCGGTTGCGGTGATGCGGAGCTAAGCTGCACGTTCGGTAGCTCCCGCTATTTTCGGTCTTTCGGGCTCTTTTAAGGGCCCACAGCGGTGCTGGCTGGACTTTTCCCGGTGTGGGAACACATCCACTGCGCTTATCTGCCGGTAGATGGACTGGACCAGGAGCGAAGCGGTTACAAAATCGGCTTTGGAGAAGAGAAAGGTGCGAGGCAGGAGGAACAAGATGGCGGCGGGCGGGGAACCGGCAGCGTGGCAGCAGCGGTGCAGTGGCAGCAGGAGCTGCTTCAGAGAGCTGAAGGCTGAGCTTTTGGAACTGTTTAAGGCCTCGCTGGACAAGCTTATGGCGACTCAGACTGCAGAGATCTGAGAGCTACGGCAAAAGGCCTCGGAGAGCGAGGACGAACTCCTACGCTGGCAGTGAAGGTGGAGTCGCACGAGGCGCTCCACAAGAAATGGCTAGCGAGGATGGAGGAGATGGAGAACTGCTCCCATCGGAAGAACTTGCGGATCCTGGGCCTCTCGGAGGGGCTGGAAGGTTCGGACTTGGGGGCCTATGTGGCCATGATGTTGAACTCGTTAATGGGCACGGGGTCGTTCTAGGGGCCCTTGGAGCTGGAGGGTGCCCTTCGAGTAGCGTCGAGTGTGGTGGCGGATAGCTGTGGTAGATACGTAATGGTGAGTGGTAGGCTTCAAGGGGAGCGGGTGGTTCTGGTTAATGTGTACGCCCCCAATTGGCATGATGCAGGTTTCATGCGGTGAATGTTGAGCCGGATTCCAGACCTGGAGACGGGGGCTTGATTTTGGGAGGGGATTTTAATACTGTGTTGGACCCAGCTCTGGATCGTTCGAGGGGGGGGGGGGAGCACCGGTTGTCGCTGTACGTGGATGATTCACTGTTGTACATCGCAGATCCGGTGGGGGGATGCCAGAGGTGTTGAGGATACTTGGGGAGTTTGGGGACTTTTCGGGCTATAAGCCCAACGTGGGGAAGAGTGAGCTGGTGGAGCTGCACTTGGGGACCAGGAGAGGGAGATAGGGGAGCTCCGTTGAAGAGGGTGGAGAGGAGCTTTAGATATCTGGGTGTCCAGATAGGTAGGAGCTGGGGGAGCCCTACATAGGCTAAACTTTTCGAGGCTGGTGGAACAGATGGAGGAGTTTAGGAGGTGGGATGCATTTCCACTCTCCTTGGCGGGCAGGGTCCAGTCGTTAAGAATGACGGTGCTCCCAAGGTTTCTGTTTCTCATTCCAGTGTTCCCCATCTTGATTCCGAAGGCTTTCTTTAGGAGGTTAATAAGAGTATTCTGCTGGGGTTTCGTGGGGGCGCTGAAGACCCCTAGATGAGGTAGTTGTTATGGGGGACTTTAACTTTCCAAATATTGACTGGAAACACTATAGTTCGGTACTTTAAGATGGATCCATTTTTGTCCAATGTGTGCAGGAGGGTTTCCTGATGCAGTATAGTAGATCGGCCAACAAGAGGCGAGGCCATAGTGGATTTGGTACTGGGTAATTGAACAAGGACAGGTGTTAGATTTGGAGGTAGGTGAGCATTTGGTGATAGTGACCACAATTCGATTAGGGTTTAATTTAAGCGATGGAAAGGGATATGTATAAACCGCAGGGCAAGAGTTAGTGCTAGGGGAAAAGGCAATTATGATGGGGATGAGGCAAGACTTAGGATGCATCGCCTGGAGAGGAAAACTGCAGGGGATGGACAGCAATGGGAATGTGCAGCATGTTCAAGGAACAGCTACTGCGTGTCCTTGATAAGTATGTACCTGTTAGGCAGGGAGGAAGTGGTCGAGTGAGGGAACCAATGGGTTACTAAGCAGTTGAATCACTGTTTCAAGAGGAAGAAGGAGGCTTATGTGAAGATGAGACGTGATGGTTCAGTTGGGTCGCTTGAGAGTTACAAGTTAGCTAGGAAGGCTCTAAAGAGAGAGCTAAGAAGAGCCAAGCGAGGACCATGAGAAGTCTTTGGCAGGTAGGATCAGGATAACAACATTTAAAAGATGCACAAAATGTGATGAAACGGGTCATGGACAAGAAAGTTCGTAAGTTTGCCAATGGAGGTAAAGTGTTTAGTATTGTTACCATTGGTAGGTGAACCTTAAAAGTAAGGTTTTGTGGGACCTTATCAGATTGAAAGGAAATTAAGTGAGGTAATTATGCGTAGAACGCCAGAGACAAAGAAAACTCATCGTTGTGTGTCTGTGAATATGCTTAAAAGGTACTTGAAAGGGAAGGGGAGAAAAAGGAGGAGGTTTAATGATTCTAACTCAAAGTGACGAACCAAATCCAGATGTTGTTGAATTGACATATCTCAAATATAATTGGAAAACGAGGATGTTCTTAAAAATGTAGATAAATTGTTGAGTTACCTTCCAGAGGAAAAGCGGACTGACCTGAAAGAGCTATTGATATCACATGGCAAGTTTGTAGAGACGAATTGGGGAAGTAGTACTAACATGGCTATACATGATGTAGATGTGGGAAAAGCTGTTCTGATCAAACAACATCCATATAGACTTAACCCTTTAAATTAGCACAGGTTAACAAAGAGATTGAAGTATCTTAAAAATGGCATAATTAAAGTGGGTTTGCAGCCAATGGAGTTCACCCATCGTGATGGTACCAAGAACTGTACGGGACCCAACGGGTTGTGCGTGGACTATAGAAATATTAATGCAGTTACAATAATTATCTTATCCTTATCCTATCCCATTTGAGGATTGCATTGAGAAAGTGGGACAATCAGCGTTTATTTCCAAACTGAATTTTCTTCAAGTTTACTGCCAGTACCTTTAGTCGAAGGGCGAAGGAGATTTCAGCTTTTGAGACATCGGATGGTATATACCAATTGGAAGTTTTGGCCATATGGCATGAAAAACGCCCAGCCACATTTCAACGGTTAACTAACCACGTTGTTTCAGGAATTACCCAACTGTGCGGTATGCATCGACGATCTGGTAATTTTCAGCCAGAACATGGGAAGAACATTTAAACATCTGATGGAGCTATTTGATCGACTTCAGGAGGCGGTTTACATAGAATTTACAGTGCAGAAGGAGGCTATTCGGCCTATCGAGTCTGCCCGTCTCCCGGAAAGAGCACCCTACCCAAGGTTAACACCTCCACCCTATCCCCATACCCAGCAACCCCACCCAACACTAAGGGCAATTTTGGACACTAAGGGCAATTTATCATGGCCAATCCACCTACCTGCACATCTTTGGACTGTGGGAGGAAACCGGAGCACCCCTGAGGAAACCCACCATACACGGGGAGGAGGTGCAGACTCCGCACATTGGTGTTTGGTGGTAACCGAGCCAAAAGTGAATTGGAAAAGCCCAAGTCACATTCCTTGGCCATACAATCGGACATGGTCGATTCACGGGATGTGAAAACAGAAAGTTATTGAGGAATGTCCAATACCCTCGAGACGAAGGGAAATGGGTGCGTGTTTTTTTAAAAAAAAACATATATTCATTGTCCATATTTCTGAAAGAGAAGTGAAAGGTGAAAATGAACCATCTTGAAGTTGATGGTTTATTTTTTTTTCTTGGTGGGAGGGTCCTTTGAGAGTACCTTTAAGAAGCGTGTGTTTTTTTAAAATAGCTGTAGTGGGTGTACCTTTAGAATGGGTGTTTATGAGAGAGCTGCAGTGATGTACAGAGAGTGGGTGAAGCTGGGCTGTCTAACTGCTTTTTACTTTCATTTTTGAGCAGGCTGCTACAGAGTGAGTTTAGTTTTGTCCAGACTTGGAGCTGCCTCCAGCAATTTCTTTCTGCATGAAAGGAAGGTCTTCAAAACCACTTGCGAGTTTTAAAAGTGATAACTGCTCTCAGTAATAGATTTACATAGAACATAGAACAGTAACAGCACAGAAGCAGGCCCTTCGGCCCTCGATGTTGTGCCGAGACATGATCACCCTACTTAAACCCACGTAACCCGTATACCCATAACCCAACAATCCCCCATTAACCGACAACTACGGGCATTGAGCATGGCCAATCCACCTAGACCCGCACATCTTTGGACTGT
The DNA here is from genome assembly GCF_902713615.1 of Scyliorhinus canicula. Classification (NCBI taxonomy): domain Eukaryota; kingdom Metazoa; phylum Chordata; class Chondrichthyes; order Carcharhiniformes; family Scyliorhinidae; genus Scyliorhinus; species Scyliorhinus canicula. Next base: position 167,430,981 of record NC_052146.1, read on the forward strand.
GGGAGGGAACCGGAGCACCCGAGGAAACCCACTCACACACGGGGAGGACGTGCAGACTCCACACAGACAGTGACCCAGCCGGGAATCCGAACTGGGACCCTGGAGCTGTGAAGCATGATGCGAACCACCATGCTACCGTGGGCCCTAAACCTGATTTCTGTGTTTGCAAAGTGTTGTATTCTTGGGGGGTTGTATTTGAATTGATGGTTGCTAAGATGTTCACAGTATGTTTTAAAAAGGTTAACTGAGTTCATAGAATAAACATTGTTTTGCTTTAAAAAATACTTTTAGGTTACTGCTGCACCACACCTGTAGAGTGGGCTAAAAGTCGTGGGTCAGGTGATCGTCATGATTTACTTTGGAGTTCTCTAAACCCTGGCTCATAACAGTACCATCCTCAAGATGCACTGCTGGTACTCACCAAGTTTTGACCAACAGCACCTCCAAATCCACATCATATCATCTAGAAGGACATGCAGATGCATTGGAAACACCACCCAGAAGTTTCCCTCTCAGCCACATCACACCATCCAGACTTGGAAATATATCACCGTTCTTTCACTGCCACCGAGTCAAAATCCGGGATCTGTCTCCCAAACAGCACTGACGTTTCAGACTGTGCCAACATTTAATGCCCTTCCCTACTGCCCTTGAGGGGCAGTTAAGAGTCAACCAAATTGCTGTGAGTATGGAGCCACATGTAGGCCAGACCAGGTAAGGATGGCAGATTTCCTTTCCAAAAGAACATTAGTAAACCAGGTGGGTTTTTGGCAATTCTTTATTGGCCAAGATTTTGCAGTGGTGATGTGGCTCTTATCACCAGATAACACTGACTCCCTCCTGTGAGAATCTCATTGTGCTCCATTCCTCACACCTCTCTGTTAAAAATGTCATTGGCTTTTGCCCTCCGAAGTATGCCAAAAAATTTATCAAGACATCTACACTATTTTCTTCCCTCAATAAATAAATAAATAAATAAATAAATAACCTTTATTGTCACAAGTAGGCTTACATTAACACTGCAATGAAGTTACTGTGAAAAGCCCCTAGTCGCCACATTCCGACGCCTGTTCAGGTACACAGAAGCTGGTACGGGAATTGAACCCGCGCTGCTGGCCTCGTTTGGCATCACAAACCAGCTGTCAAACCCACTGAGCTAAACCAGCCCCCACGCGTCTGCACTGAATGACTTCTCAACCTTGGTGATTGCAACCTTCACCTCAATCCATCATGCTCTCTTTCGCCTGTGTTTAGTGCCCTCTTATCATCGCTCCATGTAATCTCTCCCTCTATGTAAACTCCCCAACTTATTTAAACTCCCCTGGCATAGCCAACCTCAACCTTCATATCTTGCATGGTCTTGCTCGCCCCATTGTACCAATTACAAATAAGAACATCGCTGATCATTTCCTATGTGTTAGTCACCATCCATATCCCCCTCCCACACCCCAACCATACTGTATCTATTTCTGGAAAAAACTATTACCAATTCACTAGCAACCACACTTTCAAAATCTTATCTATCCAGACTTTGGCCCACTGTTCACCACAATGTTTTCTGAAATTAATGACCACACCCTTATCTCTCTCTGCCTTTATGTCCTAGTTCCCAATAAAACCATCATTCACTCTTACCTTGACCATTCAATTTGGTATGGCCTTCATCTGTACTCCCAGCACCATAAACTCTGGTGTACCCCAAGGATGTACCATTCATCCCCTTCTATTTCTCATCCACACGCTGCCCCTTAGTGGCACATCCATCTAAAAGACCACAGCAACTAGTTTTTACAAGTCGGCTTTTGATACTTAGCTGAACCTCAGCACCACTCTCAACTCTTTCATTGTTGCTAAATAATTAGACTGCTGATCAGACAGACATTTCACACCTCATGAGCAGAAATATCTTTCCATTAAATATTGGGCAGTCTGAAGCCACTGTTTTTGCATCTCATTTCAACCTTTCATCCTTAATTACTGAATCCATCTCTCTTTCTGGCAATAGTCTGAATAGGTCTGTTTGCATTTTTGCTGCGATCGTCCCAATAAAGGACAAAGTCCCCTAAAAGCGTGAGTGTGTTTTAGCCACGTATTTCCCGGAACGCGCAGTGACCTCGCCCAGGGTGGCAACAGCTGCGCACAGGACACGATCCTGCCCGAACCAGGATGGCAGCTGGGGGCCGCCAATCCCTTGTAACCCCCAATGACTGCCGTTCTGTCTGGTCCCCACTTGTGGCCCGAGGTCCCCGAGGCAAAGGGATTGAATCCCAAAGCCTCGGGTACCTTGGGAATCTGGCACATAGAGTAAGGCGTAATGTCTCATTCTAATTGCAAATTTGCTAAAAAGTGATCCCACCCATTGTGGCCGGGGTTGACCTTGCAACGTCTCACGAGATTGTATTGAATCTTGCGAGGCATTGTGAGCAGCTAGATTCCGGGAGCGGGGTCTCCCGGCTTTCAACGGCCATGGCTGCGCCACGGTGAGTGCTTCCTGGCGCAGCATTGCTGGAAGATCGCGCCCTCTGTGTCACATTTGATCTTGAAGAGCCTCCAATCTCATTTGAATGCATTACTGAGGCTGTCTATTCATCTCCATAATATCACCCAACCTGGCCGTCTCAGCTCATTTGCTGCTGAAAACCCTCATTCAGGCTTTTGCTGCGTCTCCACTTCCAATGCCCAACTGGCTGGTCCTGCCATATTCGGCCCTCAAGGTAGAATGAATGTTATCAAAAACTGCACTGCCTGTATCTCAGTCCTGTTTTCCTATCACTTTGTGTGCACTAACCGAGATTGGCTCTTGGCCAAGCAACATTTTACAATTCTCAGCATTGTTTCCAATCCCTCTATAAGCTCACCCCTCCATATCTTTGGAATCGCCTCCAGTCACACAACCTTCTGCAATATCTGCATTCCTCTAATTCTGGCCTTTATAGTCTCCGATTGTAATTGGTACACTATTTGTGGCCCCACCTTCAGTTGTGTCGGTCTTAAGGCGCTGGAATTTCCTCCCTAACCTTCTCTAACTTGCTTTCCTCCTTTAAAACCTCTTTAAACCAGATTTTGCTCATCTGACCTAATATCTACTTTAGTGACTGGGTGTCACATTTAATACATTGTTATTGTTGTTTAAAGTAATTGGGGCGTACTGGATGGGGAAAAGGGGGCTGACATATAGGTAGGTGCATTGGGACTATTAGGGCCAAGGAAGGTGACTGAATGAGAGGAACGGAAAAAGCAGTGTTGGGCAAGGGGAGGTACTTGCTTGGCAGGCATCAATTGTTGCAAAGCTCTACTGCAGTGTCTTTACCTGCACACGAAATCCATGGTAAAAAGACACAGAGCCAAAACAGCACAATGCACATAGAGAGGACTGCCTGGAATGAGTCGTCAAGCAGTCCTGAAACCAGCGGTTCACAAGAAATGAGAGTGGAAGAATGGATCTGAAAAAAAAAGGAAAAGCAATATAAATGTATCAAAACACTCATATAAACAGTCACTTTAAGGCAATATGGCAACATATGGGTAATCTAATGGTGTGAGGGATTCTCTGCCTGCAATATATCAAACATTCAAACAGCATTATTCACTCGAATCCCTTTGGATTCCTGATCCCCTAAAAAAGATTGCTGCAAGACCACAGGTGGACCTTTGATCTATCGTAAGACTTGTTACAATACCATGGCTAGTTCACAGTCGATTCCAGCCCCGCGTGCTCTGGAGTCACGACACAAGTATTGGGTGGCACGGTCGCACAGTGGTTCGTACTGATGCTTCACAGCGTCAGGGTCCCAGGTTCAATTTTCAGCTTGGGTCACTGTCTGTAGGGAGTCTGCACGTTCTCCCTGTGTCTGCGTCGGTTTCCTCCGGGTGCTCCAGTTTCCTCCCACAAGACCCGAAAGACGTGCTGTTAGGTGAATTGGGCATTCTGAATTCTCCCTCTGTGTACCCGAACAGGCGCCGGAACGTGGTGACTAGTGACTAGTAACTTCATTGCAGTGTTAATGTAAGCCTACTTGAACATCGAACATAGAACATTACAGCGCAGTACAGGCCCTTCGGCCCTCGATGTTGCGCCGATCTGTGAAACCCCTCTAACGCCCATCTACACTATTCCCTTATCGTCCATATGCCTATCCAATGACCATTTGAATGCCCTTAGTGTTGGCGAGTCCACTACTGTTGCACGCAGGGCATATCACGCCCTTACTACTCTGAGTAAAGAATCCCACTGACATCTGTCCTACATCTATCTCCCCTCAATTTAAAGCTATGTCCCCTCGTGCTAGACATCACCATCCGAGGAAAAAGGCTCTCACTGTCCACCCTATCTAATCTGATCATCTTGTATGCCTCAATTAAGTCACCTCTTAACCTTCTTCTCTCTAACGAAAACAGCCTCAAGTCCCTCAGCCTTTCCTCATGAGATCTTCCCTCCATACCAGGCAACATCCTGGTAAATCTCCTCTGCACCCTTTCCAATGCTTCCACATCCTTCCAATAATGCGGCAACCACTACACGCAATACTCCAAATGCGGCCGCACCAGAGTTTTGTACAACTGCAACATGACCTCATGGCTCCGAAACTCAATCCCTCTACCAATAAAAGCTAACACACCGAACGCCTTCTTAACAACCCTCTCACCTGGGTGGCAACTTTCAGGGATCTATGTACATGGACACCGAGATCTCTCTGCTCAGGCCACACTACCAGATCTTCCCATTGCCCAGTACCTCTGTCGTCCTGTTATTCCTTCCAAAATGATCACTCACAACTTTTCTGCATGAACTCCATTTGCCACCTCTCAGCCCAGCTCTGCAGCTTATGCTATGTCCCTCTGTACTTGTAACATCCTTCCGCACTGTCCACAACTCCACCGACTTTAATGGCATCTGCAAATTTACTCACCCATCCTTCTAACGCCCTAACCCAGGGTCATTATAAAAAATGACAAACAGCAGTGCCCCAAAACAGTCCTTGTGGTACACCACTAGTAACTGGACTCCAGTCTGAACATTTCTCATCACCATCTTCTTCCAGCTAGCCAATTGTCTGATCCAAACTGCTAAATCACCCTGAATCCCATGCCTCCTATTTTCTGCAATAGCCTACCGTGGGGGAACCTTATCAACACTTTACTGAAATCCATATACACCACATAAACTTGCTTTAAACCCTCATCCACCTGTTTGGATCACCTCCTCAGAGAACTCATAAGGTTTGTGAGGCACGACCTACCCTTCACAAAACCATGTTGACTATCTCTAATCAAATTATTCCTTTCCAGATGATTATACATCTTATAAACCTTTCCAAGACTTTTCCCACAACAGAAGTAAGGCTCACTGGTCTATGGTTACCGAGGTTGTCTCTACTCCCCTTCTTGAACAAGAGGACAACATTTGCTATCCTCCAGTCTTCTGGCACTATTCCTGTAGGCAAAGATGACTTAAAAATCAAAGCCAAAGGTTCAGCAATCTCCTCCCTAGCTTCCCAGAGAATCCTAGGATAAATCCCATCTGGCCCAGGGGACTTAGCAATTCTGGAAAGTGTTAAAATAGATAACACCTCCTCCTTATGAACCTCAGCCCTTCTAGTCTAGTAGACTGAATCTCAGTATTCTCCTCGACAACATAAATGGGTGACAATAAAGATTATAATTACAACCAATTATTCTGCGAGGAATATTTTGGTCCTTGGCTGTTCAATAATTACAGTCACCAGGTTTATGAGTTTAACACAATTCGTGTTTCTCTACAACAAGAACAATAAGATAAGCAGTAAATACAACTGGTTAACTTATCATTGAACTCCTGATTCCCACTTTAACAGCCCCCACCATCTACCCACACACAAATAGTGGGGGTAGGGAGGGGAACAATCAGGATGAAAGTCAAAAGATAAGAGTCTTTTCTTCAAATGGTGTTCTTTTTTTTTTTTAAAAGCAGTTGTTTCAATCCCAGCTTTCAATTTTTACAGTTTTTACTGTGAATTACTTCAGGTATTTGTGGTTTCAGAAATAAACACTTACAATCTCTCTGGAGAAAACGTAGATCCTTGTCTTTGTGTACATAGAAACATAGTACACCCTGTGATGAATTTCCTGTAGAATGATTCAGTCAGGTTTTCCGTGGCTTCAAGAATGCAGTAATCATAGCTTTTAGCCATAAGACCATAAGACATAGGAGCCTCGGCCCATCTAGTCTGCTTCGCCATTCAATCATGGCTGATATTTTCTCATCCCCATTCTCTTGCCTTGTCCCCATAACCCCTGATACGTTATTAATCAAAAACCTATCTATCTCTGTCTTAAAGCCGCTTTCTGAAGTTACATTACTCACAGGAAACTTTGCTTTCAGTTTGTGGTTTGCCTTCAGGCCACTGTAGTCTCAGGAGAAGAATACCCAGAGGCTTTCTGGAGAGAGAGTCAGCCCTCACAGTGGCTTTCAGGAGAGAATCTGCTAGATCTTTCTGGAGAGAGTTAGCTGGAACCCTTCACCAGGATGCGAGAATCAAAACTGAAACCAAACTGGAACATCGGGTCTGAAAAGCATTCCAGTGTAACAATATCCAATTAATACCTATCACTGGGCAGAGCACAGCCTTTTGGGCCAATTAATTGGCCTCCAGCCAAATCAATCAAACCGAGTACCAACCCATCTCTGACATTGATGTCAGCCAGTCTGTATCTCCAGTTTTAACCAGCACAGCCTTTTGGATTCTTCTGTTTGAATTAAAGGTACAGGCTACTTGCCTTAAAGTGACATTTCCATTAATCATCCATGGATCAAAATAATAACAGCAAAATAAAAGAAAGGGGAAATAGGGAAATAAACAGGAAGGATCCTTAGACTGTCTGCAGACAGTAGCTCTTGATCTCACTGGATGTTGCACCATTTCTGCATTGTGTGCAGGAATGACAGCTTTATTTGTACGAAGGAATATAAATCAGTTTATGTATTTTAAAACAAGGAAGTTAGTTAATAAGGTTGCTTGAATAATTTCATGAATTCCAGTGCGACTTAAAGAAACATTGGTCAACATTTAGCGAAGGGAGAGGCAAATAAATAAACTTCTACCAAAAATAAGGCCAAATAAGTTCAGTCTCTGTTGCTTCCCTTGGTCAGCTGCTGAGTTGCGTAAGAAGGGTATTTGATCACAATGGTTGTCAAGACATAAAATGGAGAGTAAAGAAAGCTCAGATTCAACGAATAAAGAAAAAGTTGCCAAAGATAAATTGGCTAGCATAAACCAAGTGAAAATGCTTTGTGTGAGCTCAGAATAAATTTGTAAAAGACTCAGACCTTGTTAAGTATTGATTTGAACTCAAATAAAAGGCAGAAAGGAGAGCGTGTAAAAATCTGTAGCCATTGCTTTGTGAGAGAACTGGAAAAGGAAAATCATTTCAATTTAGAAAACAAGAGGTCCCATGCCAAGAAGTACAACATTTAAGTAGTGCTGACACATACCGTTATAAAGCAGTAACAAAGGCAGTAGAATGGACATCCATTTCTGTTCAATTGCCCAATCTTTCATTGAAAATTTCCTCAAAGAGTGAGCGAACAAGCACTGTGAAATCAAAAAAAGTATTTTTCAGGCACAAGAACATTTCAATCAACCTGATCATAAACGTAGGAGTAAAACATCACTGTCAGGAAACAAAATTTATTCAAGTTTCAACTTTTAACACCAATCTGTACTCCTGTTCACTTTCCATTTACCAATGGTTCTCCTATGGCGTTGTGCACAGTTGACAAGGCATTGAGGGCCAGTATTATGCAGCAAGTAGACTTCTTAAAAACCCTAGGGAGACTGAGGTGGGCAAGGGCGGGAGTCACAGAAATCAGATTGCCAAGAGAACTTCTGCAAGTGGAGTGTCAAAGTGGGTGGCAAATGTTCAGGTAGTCTGGGAGGTTGCCAGGCCTGGCTCTTGGTTGAGGAGTCTGGACTGAGTAAATTACTCCTCCCATTGGTAAAAGGATCAAGAACCAGAAGGCATAGATTTAAAGTAAAGAGAATATAAAAGTGAAGCGATAGTGACATGAGAAATTCCTTTTTGACGTGAATGGTTGGGATCCGGAATACAGTATCTCGGAGTGGTGGTGGAAGCAGTATCATTGGGGCCAAGTATAACAAAATTCGGCAGGAGATAGGCAATGTGGATTGGGAGCAGCTGTTTAAGGGTAAATCCACATTTGAAATGTGGGAGTCTTTTAAGGAAAGGTTGATTGGAGTGCAGGACAGAAATGTTCCTGTGAAAATAAGGGATAGAAACGGCAAGATTAGGGAACCATGGATGACAGGTGGAATTGTGAGACCAGCTAAGATGAAAAAGGAAGCATACATAAGATCTAGGCACTTAAAACTGATCAAGCTTTGGAGGAATATCGGGAAAGTAGGACAAATCTCAAACGCGCAATAAAGAGGGCTAAAAAGGGTCATGAAATATCTTTGGCTAACAGGGTTAAGAAAAATCCCAAAGCCTTTTATTCGTATATCAGGAGCAAGAGAGTAACTAGAGAAAGGATTGGGACATTCAAAGACAAAAGAAGGAATTTAAGCGTGGAGTCAGAGGAATTGGGTGAGATTCTTAATGAGTACTTTGCATCGGTATTCACTAAGGAAAGGGACATGACGGATGTTGAGGCTAGGGATGGATGTTTAAATACTCTAGGTCAAGTCGTCATAAGAAAGGGAGAAGTTTTGGGTATTCTAAAAGGCATTAAGGTGGACAAGTCCCAAGGTCCGGATGGGATCTATCCCAGGTTACTGAGGGAAGCGAGCGAGTGAAATTGCTGGGGCCTTAACAGATATCTTTGCAGCATCCTTGAGCATGGGTGAGGTCCCGGAGGACTGGAGAATTGCTAATGTTTTCCCTTTGTTTAAGAAAGGTAGGTCAACCAATATGGTCAATGAAGGGTCCTGGGGGAAAATTGATGTACAGAGAGACCTGTGAGCTTGACATCAGTGGTAGGCAAACTGTTGGAGAGATACTGAGGGATAGGATCTATTCCCATTTGGAAGAAAATAGACTTATCAGTGATAGGCAGCATGGGTTTTGTGCAGGGAAGGTCATGTCTTACAAACCTAATAGAATCTTTGAGGAAGTGACAACGTTAATTGATGAGGGATGGCTGTAGATTGCAATATACATGGACTTCAGTAAGGCGTTTGATAAGTTTCCCATGGCAGGTTGATGGAAAAAGTGAAGTCGTATGGGGTCAGGGTGTACTAGCTAGATGGATAAAGAACATGGCTGGGCAACAGGAGACAGAGAGTAGTGGTGGAAGGAGTGTCTCAAATGGAGAAAGGTGACTAGTGGTGTTCAACGGGGATCTGTGCTCGGACCGCTGTTGTTTGTGATATACATAAATGATCTGGGCGAAGGTATAGGTTGTCTGATTAGCAAGTATGCAGAATGATACGAAGATTGGTGGATTGCAGGGCGAGGAGGACTGTCAGAGAATATAGCAAAATATAGATAGATTGGAGAGTTGGGCGAGAAATGGCAGATGGAGTTCAATCCAAGCAAATGCGAGGTGATGCATTTTGGAAGATCTAATTCAAGAGCCGACTATACGGTCAATGGAAGAGTCCTGGGGAAAATTGATGTTTAAGGAGATCTGGGAGTTCAGGTCCATTGTACCATGAAGGTGGCAACGCAGGTCGATAGAGTGGTCAAGAAGGCATACAGCATGCTTGCCTTCATCGGACGGGGTATTGAGTACAAGAGTTGACAGGTCATGTTACAGTTGTATAGGACTTTGGTTTGGCCACATTTGGAATACTGCGGGCAGTTCTGGTCGCCACATTACCAGAAGGATGTGGATGCTTCGAGAGGGTGCAGAGGAGGTTCACCAGGATGTTGCCTGGTATGGAGGGTGCTAGCTATGAAGAAGTTGAGTAGATTAGGATTGTTTTCGTTGGAAAGACGGAGGTTGAGGGGGGACCTGATTGAGGTCTACAAAATTATGAGAAGTATGGACAGGGTGGATAGCAACAAGCTTTTTCCAAGAGTGGGGGTGTCAATTACAAGGGGTCATAATTTCAAGGTGAGAGTGGGAAAGTTTAAGGGAGATGTGCGTGGAAAGTTTTTTACACATAGGATGGTGGGTGCCTGGAAACACTTTGCCAGCGGAGGTGTGTAGAGGCGGGCATGATAGCATCATTTAAGATGCATTTAGACAGATATATGAACGGGCGGGGAACAGAGGGAGGTAGATCCTTGGAAAATAGGCGACAGGCTTAGATAAAGGATCTGGATCGGCGCAGGCTGCGAGGGCCGAAGGGCCTGTTCCTGTGCTGTAATTTTCTTTGTTCTTGTTCAAAAGGAATTGATGACTTCCGGTGGCGGCCATGGAGTAGGAAGTCGCACGTTTGGTAGCTCCCGCTTGTGACGGAACATTTGGATCATTTTTTTAAAAATTTTATCGGAATAATCGGTGGAGTAAGACAGTGGGGAGAAATTCCCCACCAATATATGGAGCAATAGACTAAAAGTGTCCTTACAAGGAGACATAGTCAAGCAAAGAAGGCGCTTGCCAGGTTTAATAGAGCAAACTCTGCCTTCTTCAAGAAGGGGTAAAGTTCGGGATGTTAAGACAGCACGGTGGCGCAGTGGGTTAGCCCTGCTGCCTCACGGCGCGAGGTCCCAAGTTCGATCCCGGCTCTGGGTCACTGTCCGTGTGGAGTTTGCACATTCGCCCCATGTTTGCATGGGTTTCGCTCCCACAACCCAAAGGGTGTGCAGGTTAGGTTGATTGGCCACGCTAAATTGCCCCTTAATTGGAAAAAATGAATTGGGTACTCTAAATTCATTAAAAAAAAGTAAAAACAAATAAAAAGCTCGGGATGTTATATCCAGCATGTCTGCGGGTCACTTTTGAGGGTCAGGAACTTTACTTGGAATGGCCGGGCAAAGCGATGAACCTTTTCTGGGACAAAAGGCTGGCAGGGGTCTAACGACACTGAACCTTGGGGGGGGGGGGCATTGCGGGGTCGATTTGGTTTGAAGTTATTTATTGAGGTTTTGGATATCAGTGCTCTCTGCAACAAAGGATTATTCTTGTTTTTTTGTACGTCCAAGTTGGGGGGGGGGGGGGGGGGGGAGAGAGGAAGGGGAGAGATAGGATGTCTGGCGCCCATGGGCAGGAGCTACCCAGGCTAGTACCAGGCTAGCTAGGTTAGCAACTCACGGAAGGCATGTAGTGGATGAGCAGATGAGAGCTTGTTATGGGGGCATTTGAGGCCAGGGAGAATTGTGTCAGACGCGGGGGCAGGTAAATCATGGTGAGTGGGAAGCTTGAGGGATGCGGTTGGTACTTGTGAATATATGTTGCACCAAATTGGGATGATCATGGGGGAGATTTTTAATACGGTCACTGACTCAGAGTTAGACGGTCAAAGTCTAGGCGGGGGCGGTGGTGCCAGCGTAGCGGAAGGAGCTAAAGGGGTTCATGGAGCAGATGCTGGGGGGGGGGGGGGGGGGGGGGGGAGGTGGATCCATGGAGGTTTGGCGGCCAAGAGTGAAGGAGTTTTTCTTTTTTTTTCTCCCATGCTCCCCATGTACCAAAGTATATTCTCGGATCGTACTTTATCATGAACAGGGCATAACTGGCGGAGTGGTTGACAGCGAGTATTCGGCAATCGCTGTGTTAGACACCATGCCCCACATTGGGTGGATTTACGGGTGAGTAAGGAGAGAGGGCAGTGCCCGCTATGGAGGTTGGATGTGGGACTATTAGCAAATGAGGGGTGTGCGGCGGGTGAGCAAGTCCATCCAGAACTGTTGGAAATAAATGACACGGGGGACATCTCGGCAGCAACGGTGTGGGAAGCGCTGAAGGCAGTAGTTAGGGGGGAGTTAATCTCGATACGGGCCCATAGAGAAAAGATGGAATGAGCAGAGATGGATAGGCTGGTTGTGGGAGATAGTCTAGGTAAGGGGTGGGCAAACTTTTCCGTGCAAGGGCCACATTCAGAAATTCACAATTTTAATTGGCCGCATAGTATATTAAATAAAATAATTAATATTTTAAATAGCCAAAATAAAAGGCCTTTAAAGAAAAAAAGCACATTTATTTAAAAAACAAAGTAACTCAGTAAGTAACAGAACAATGGCAATGAGAATGATGCATCTGACTGCAGTCATTTACCAGTTTGTTGAAATCAGGTGTCAAGTTGCTTGTGCTGATCCTTAACACTGACAGAAGCACAGCCTGGCCGAGTCAACGATAAAAACGCGCGTAGTGGGGTGGATGAGTGGGGCTGCCTTATTGGTCTGTTTAGTTGGGTGTGCGACCAATAGGAGTCCAGGTTACAAACAATAAGAGACAGTCCCACTCATCCACCCCACTAAGCGCGTTTTTATGTGTATTATTGAATAAGCGCATTTACTTCAGCGGCTTTTCCCCGGCGGCTTTTCAAAAATGCCGGTTATGATTCCGGGCACCTCATTGGCGGGCCGCATAAAAACCTTTGTCGGGCCGCATGCGGCCCACGGGCCGTAGTTTGCCCACCCCTGGTCTAGGTGGATAGGAGATATTCGGAGGCCCCGGAGGCGGGGCTACTGAGGCGGAGGCTACAGATGGACTTTGGGCTGTTATCTACAGGGAAGGCAGTGGAGCAATTGAGGAAGGCGAAGGGACCGGTATATGGGTATGGGGAGAAGACCAGTAGGATGCTAGCACATCAGCTGAGGAAAAGGGAGGCAGCCAGGGAGATAGGGGGAGTAAAGAAAAGAAGTGGGAACTGAATCTTGGACCCAGTAGGGGTGAATGGGGGTGTTTCATGAGTTTTACACCAAGCTATGTGAGTCGGAAACCCCGGTTGGGTTGGAGGGGATGAGGTCAGTACCTGGGTCAGTTGAAGTTCCCGAAGGTGGAGGAAGGACTGGTGGAAGGGTTAAAATTGAGGAAATAATGGAGGAGCTGGAGGCCATGCAGTCGGTTAAGGTCCCGGGACCGGACGGCTAGCCAGTGGAATTTTACAAGAAGTTCTCGGAGATGTTGGGCCCTCTGCTGGTGAGGGCATTTAATGAGGCAAGGGAGCAGGGTTTCCTTCCCCCGATAATTTCACAGGCCTCGATCACATTGATTTGAAGCGGGAGTAGGACCCTGAGCAATGCGGGTCATACAGATCAATCTCATTTAAACTGTTGACTAAAATGTTGGCCACAAGGATAGAGGACTGTGTTCCCGAGGTGATCGGGGAGGACCAGACAGGGTTTGTTAAGGGCTGGCAGCTAACAGCCAATGTTAGAAGGCTCCTAATTCGTGTATCAATTGAATATGGGGAAAAGGGAGATGTTTCGCGATCCATTCAAGGGGGCAAGAGAGGAGAATGGGAGAGCTTGCCGTTTAGAGTGGTGGGAAGGAGATTTCGATTTCGGGTAATCCAGGTGACACAGGAATGGGAGATTGCACAAGCTAAACTTGTCCCGGTTTGTAGAGCAAATGAAGGAGGACTTTATGAGATGAGACATGCTCCCGCTGTCACTGGCGGGGAGGGTACAGACCATGAAAATGACGGTCCTCCCCAAATTTCTGTTCGTTTTTCAGTGCCTCCCCATCTTCATCCCAAGGGCCTTTTTTAAACGGGTAAATAGGGTGATTTCAGGCTTTGTTTAGGCGGGTAAAACTCTGTGAATGAAGAAAGTGTAGCCGGGGGGAGGGTGGGTTGGTGCTGCCGAAACTTTGTAACTACTACGTGCGGCAGATATAGCCATGATTAGGAAGTGGGTAGTGGGGGCGGGGGGCGGTGCGGGAGCGTCGAGAGGCGGCATCGTGTAAGGACACGAATCTGGGCCCACTGATAACAGCACTTCGGCCATTCCCGCTGGCCCAGTACTCCACAAGTGCGGCCCTGAGAGTCTGGGGGCAGTGGAGGAAATAAAGGAGAGTGGAGGGAGCATCGGTCTGGGCCCCAATTTACAATAGCCATCGGTTTGCACCGGGAAGGCTGGATGGAGGGTTTTGAACACAGCAGCGAGGAGGGATCAAGAGGATGGGAGATTTATTTATAGATGGGAGCTTCCCTGTTTGAAGGATTTGGAGGAGAAATTTGAACTGCCAGCAGAGAATGGATTCAGGTATCTGCAGGTACGGGATTTTTTGAGAAGGCAGGTTCCGACCTTTCCACTCCTGCCACCACCGGGGATACAGGACAGGGTAGTTTCCAGAACGGGGGTGGGAGAGGGGAAGGCATCGGATATCTACAAAGAGCTTATGGAGTCGGAGGAAACTCAGATACAGGAGCTAAAGGGCAAGTGGGAAGATGAGCCAGTGGGAGAGATAGAACGAAAAATGAAATGAAATGAAAATCGCTTATTGTCACGAGTAGGCTTCAATGAAGTTACTGCGAAAAGCCCCTAGTCGCCACATTCCGGCGCCTGTCCCAGGGAGGCTGGTACGGGCGGTGTTGTGGGCGGATGCCTTTGGTAGAGTTAAGACATCCTCATCATGTGCCAAGCTCAGCCTGATACAATTTAAGGTAGTCCACCGGGCACACATGACGGTGGCCCGGATGAACAAGTTTTTTTGGGATAGAGGACAGGTGTGCGAGGTGCGTGGGAGGGACCGCAAATCATGTACACATGTTTGGGCATACCAGAAGCATAGAGGATTTTGGCAGGGTTCGCTGATGTCGTGTCCATTGTACTTAAAACAGAGTGGTGCCGAGTCCAGACGGTGGCGATCTTCGGAGTGTCAGAAAAGCCGGGAGTTCAGGGGGCGAGTGAGGCTGACGTTTTGGCCTCGTCTCCCTGGTAGCCCGGAGATGGATAGTTTTAATGTGGAGGGACTCAAAGCCGCCGGAATCAGAGACCTGGGTTAGCGACATGACTGGGTTTCTCAGTCTTGAGAAAATAAAGTTCGCCCTAAGAGGGTCAATGTTAGGGTTAATCTGGAAGTGGCAGCCGTTTGTCGACTTTTTGGGGGAAAATTAAATGTCAGCAGAAATCTAGGGGGGGGGAGAGCGGGTTTAACCTACTTTTTCTTTGTTGGGGTGTGAGGAACGTGTCAGGGATTGAAATGTTTTATATACCATGTTTAAATTGTTCTTATTGTTATTATTATAAAAACTATAAATAGCCCAATAAAATGTTTTTTAAAAAAAGGAATTGATATTCTGAAAAGAAAAAAGAATTGCAGGGCTACAAGGAAAAGGCAGGGGAGTGCGACGTGTTATGGGCCAGGGTTTATAAAATTCCAAAGTGTATCGTGGAGTTCACCTGACCTACAACTGTTTATTGATTTTGGCTACAATGAGCCCACGAGCCTGCCTTTCAGATGTTATTCAACAGAGTTCTTTGGTGCTTTTAATCAAAAAACAAGTTTTATTCTACGAATTTAGTTAACATTTGAAAAACACACCTAGTATGCATTTTTATCAACTACAAACAAAAGGACTCCACACAGCTACAGTAATCAATGTATAACCCTTAATGAATTTCCCCTTAACTGTTCCAATTCAATAACAAAATCTAAGTAAAATCAGAAACACCTTTTCAAAGGCGTGGCCCAGCACATGGCATTCTAATTGGTATAAGACTGTTATTGATACTTTATTCCAGTTCTCAAACAGCAGGTTAGAATTCGAAAACAATTATCTCTTTAAAGTTATCAAGCAAACAGCTTTTAAATGAAGATAGCGAAACACTTCTTTCAACCTGTGCAGTTCAAAACTAGTCCAAACGCAAAGCAAAAGTAAAACTCAAAGCCACAGCCCAGCTCCACCCACACAATGACATCACTGAAGCCGTGAGATAAGACAAAATATTTCTTAAAGGGACAAACAGGCTAAATTAATTGATCCATCAGGGAGCCAGCACAGACATGGCTGGGTCAAATAGATTTCTTCTGTGCTGTACCCATTCAATGATTAGGTTGTGGGATATTGAGATAAATAAACATTTGCCTGTGTAAATAGTGCTGGTGCAACCAAAAGTGTTGGCAGCTATTCTGGGGTATATGTTTCGCCTAGATCTGATTTTCAATTAGAAGACCATATCCAGAGGGAAATATATCTTTACGCCAGATTTATTAAATAATCAACAGGGTGACTGGTCATTCCATTTGTTTTTATAAGTCCCATTCTCTGTTCATAACTTTATTGAACTCAGAAGAAAGTATCAGCCTACCGATACATTCTAGGAATTGAGCAACCTGTGATCCCATTTTGGGAGGTATCGTCTGCTAGTGTGACATGCACGCTTGTAGATTTTTGGGTGGAATTTTCTCATATTTCTGAAGAGTGTGGTCGTGGGCGGGATACAGAGCTTGGAACCCACTGGCCCCAACAGCGGCTTCTTCTAATCATTAAGCACATTAAAACTTTTTTTTTTAATTAAAAAAAAAATGACATCATGCTGGCAGAACCCAATCTGCCAGCAACTTAGGTTTAGAAAATAACGCCGCCCCATACAAAAATATTTAAAATAGAAAGGCGTAAAGGCCTGATATTGACATTTAAATTTATTCCAATGGGGATTGAGTGTTCAACTGTGGGATTCCTGTTACATCATAGGTGGGGAGTGGGACCAATCACTGCGGGAAATCACGCTGGCATAGTGTGTTTTGGGAATCCTGTAGGATTTTCCATTTCCGCTTCGATCCCACTCGCTGAAAACTGAAGCAGAAAACTCCTGTAAGAATTGGCACAGTTAGTCAGGCAAGACCAGGTATGAAGTGAATCAGGGGAATGTAGAAGAGACAGGTGCAGACTTTCGCAGTGAAACTTCACAGAATGACTTATTTCATGCAATCCTGGCCAGCCAGCAGAGCCAGTATTCCTTGAATTAATCATTTTTATGAAATAGCTGTTTTTACAGGCAAATTTACTTTGTAACAAAGCAACTTTCTGCAACTTCGAAAAAACATTCTGCAGCATTTGCTAGAGTCAATTAGGCAAAAAAGAGAAATAGATGGTTGACTATGAAACTAGTCAAGGAGATGGATTGAGTTTAATGCTAAAGAGGAAGATGGATAGGTGAAAGGGTTTAGTCAAGGGCATTCCAGAGCTTCGAGCCAGAGCAGAAGTCAAGGGTGAAGTAAAGCGAGAGGGACAGATCAACGAGATTACATTTGGAAGAATTAAGTGTTCTTGGAGGAAGTGGGGAGAGGTTGTCGAGCTGTATCAGATTTGAGACATGAGGGAGAAATGAAACCATGAAACACAAGGAAGACCATTTTAAATTTGAGACAGTGTTATGGGCCAGGATTTAGAAAACTACAGAGTATATCATGGAGTTCACCTGACCTACAACGATCTATTGATTTTGGTTACAATGAGCACAAGAGTCTACCTTTCAGGTGTTATTCAACAGAGGTCTTAGGCGCTTTTAATCAAAAAAACAACTTTATTCTACGAATTTAGTTAACATTTTTACAAACACACACAATAAGCATTTTTATTAACTACAAACATAAATACCCCACACAGCTACAGTAATCTATGTATAACCCTTAATGAATCCCCTCTTTACTGTTTCAATTTAATAATAAGATCCCATAAACAAGAAACTTCTTATCTCTTTTAGTTTATCAAGTAATCTGGAAACCGCTTTTAAAATGCAGATTGAGAATCCCTTCTTTTTCAACTTTTGCTGTCCAAACCAGTTCAAACTCAAAGCGAAAGTAAAACCAATTGCCAGGGCCACAGCCCAGCTCCATCCACACCCTTTACTGAAGCCATGTGATTAGACAAAAACATTGCTTAAAGGGACACTCACATGACAGACAGGACAGCCAATATAGGTTAACATGGACAGGAGAAATAGGTGAGTGTGACTTCTAATGGGATAGAATATGCGTGGCAACCTTTTAGATCACCAGAAAATTTTATAACACTCTGACGTGGGTAAAAGGCCTACTTCTATAATTTATAGAGCAAGGAGGATGGGAGATCTGTCAGAAAAACATTGGAATAGTTCCAATACTGCGGATGCTAGAAATTTTAAATAAAATTAGAAAAAAAAACACAGATTCCGTCTGACCTGTTGAGCATTTACAATGTTTT
The DNA here is from genome assembly GCF_902713615.1 of Scyliorhinus canicula. Taxonomy (NCBI): domain Eukaryota; kingdom Metazoa; phylum Chordata; class Chondrichthyes; order Carcharhiniformes; family Scyliorhinidae; genus Scyliorhinus; species Scyliorhinus canicula. The sequence goes on from NC_052146.1 coordinate 167,448,998, forward strand.
CTGTTTTTATTGGAATAATTGAATCAAAAGGTGACAAAGTGAGGGAAAAGATGTTCATATGGTCTGAGGCAGCTCAAAAGCAAGTGATGATACACACAGATATTATACTGCAAGTTAAAAATGATGATTCTGCATCAATAAAGCACAAATCAGGACTGTGGTGGAATACTCGCAACTTGTCTGGATGAGCACTGATCCAACAACACTCACAAAATCTAGATACCACCCAGATCAAAGCAACCTGTTTATTTACACTCCATCCATCAACTTAAACATTCACTTTGCTACCAGCACACCGTGACTGCAGTGTGTACCATTCACAAGACGCACTGAAGCAATTTCAAGAAAACTTCCGTGGGGCAAGGTTTAGAGCAGATGCACGAGGCAAGTTTTTTTACACAGAGGATAGTGGGTGCCTGGAACGCACTGCCGGAGGAGGTGGTGTAAGCAGGGACGATGGTGACATTAAAGGGGCATCTAGACAAAAACATGAATAGGGTGGGAATAGAGGGATACGGACCCAGAAAGCGTAGAACATTTTAGTTTAGACAGGCAGCATGGTTGGCACGGTCTTGGAGGGCCGAAGGGCCTGTTCCTGTGCTGTAGAATCTTATCATAGAATTTACAGTCCAGAAGGAGGCCATTCAGCCCATCGAGTCCACACCGGCTCTTGGAAAGAGCACCCTACCCAAGGTCCACACCTCCACCCTATCCCCAGAACCCAGTGACCCCACCCAACACTACGGGCAATTTTGGACACTGAGGGCAATTTAGTATGGCCAATCCACCTAACCCGCACATCTTTGGACTGTGGGAGGAAACCAGAGCACCCGGAGGAAACTCACGCACACACGGGGAGGATGTGCAGACTCCGCACACTGACCCAAGCAGGAATCGAACCTGGGACCCTGGAGCTGTGAAGCAATTGTGCTATCCACAATGCTACCGTGCTGCCCCGCTTTTCTTTGTTCTTTGCAAATCCATAAAGTCACCTATGAAATCAAAAGCAGAGTGTGCACAAGAACACCACCACTTCTAAAGTACCCTTCCAAGATAAATATCATTTCGACATTAAAATATATTGCCATTCCTTCACTACCATGAAACCAAAATCCTGGAACTCCCTGACAACACTACGATAACACCTTCAACATACAGACTACAGTAGTTCATGATTCCTGGTATGGATTCCTGGTCTTATGAGCAAAGGTTAAACAGATTGGGACTCTGCATACTGAAATTTAGAAGAATGAGAAGTGAAAAAAATTGAAACATACAGGATTCATAAGGGGCTTGACAAGATAAATGCTGAGAGGATGTGTCCCTTCATGGGAGAGGCTAGGACCAGAGGGCATAGTCTCAGAATAAAGGGGTGCCAAATTAAGAATGAAATATGCAGGGATTTCTTCTCTCAGAAGGTTGAGTGTCTTCGGAACTCCTTGCTGCAGGGAGCTGTGCGGGTAGAGTGCTTGTGATTTGTCATGTGAGAGTACCTTTAAGAAATGGGTGTTTAAGCAATGTACCTTTAAGAAATGGAGCAGCTCATATTACTGAAGTGATGTCAGTGGGGGGGGGCTGAGCTGAGATCGCTTCTGCTTTTAGTTTCAGTTTGAGAAAGCAGCTGAAAAGTGCCTGGCTGGTTTGCTGTGAGCTGTTTTGAAAGCAGAAAGCCAGTTTTGAGAAAAGAGCTCGAGTGTGTCTGTGTTTGCAGTAAGCTGGATCTGCTGTGATCTTTGCCAAGAAAGAATATCTCTGAATCATTTGGGTGATTTAAACTCATAATAGTAATGGCTTTAACCTGATGTGTTCCTGTTTAAAGGTGTTAAGTCTTTTGGAGGTTTGAAGGAACATTTTGAGGTATTATTTAATGGTGTATTATTTTAAGTAAGGGGTGTTAAGGGATTTGATGTTTATTTAAAAAGGTTAAGTTGAATTCATGGAATAAACCTTCCTTTGTGTTTAAAAACCCACGTGTCCATAATTGTAATGGCACACCTGGAGAATAAGCCGTGTGCTTCAAAAGCAACAATCCATTAAAGGGATTGTTGGTTGAATTCCATGCTACATTTTGGGCTTCTGAAAATGCCGCTCCCATAACAATTGGGGACTCGAGGGGGATAAAAGTCTATTGGATTGGCTTTTGTGAACTTAAAGACAGTGACGGCTTGTTGCTTTTCCGGTGTGGTATTTTAGTTTAAGTGGGGAGAGTGTTGTGAACAATGGCTCTTTCAGAGGCTCAGAAGTTTTTGGGGGTGGAGAATGTCACATGCAGTACCTTACGGACAGAGATGAAACACAGACTGTTAGATTTGGCAAAAACATTGCTGTTAACATTACCTGACAAAATGCGAAAAGATGAGGTAATTATGGTGGGGGTTAAGCATTTAAAGTTGCCTGAGATAGAGTCTGACTCATTGGAAATGGCAAAAATTCAGTTGCAAATTAAACAAAAGGAACATGAGAAAAAAAAAAGCAGCTTGAATACGAAAGAGAGAGAGAGAGGAAAAGGAAAGTGAGAGAGAGAGGAAAAGGAAAGTGAGAGAGAGAGGAAAAAGAAAGTGAGAGAGTGAGGAAAAACAAAGAGAGAGAGAGGAAAAAGAAAGGGAGATACAGATCAGGGAAAGAGATAAAGAGAGGGAGTTTGAACTTCGGAAAATGGCCATGAAACATGAAAGTCAATTAAAATTGGCAGACATAAAGGGAAACGTACAGTTAGATGATAGTGATGAGGATAGTGAGAAAGAGCGTCATAGTCGAAGGCTTGGTGGGAATCTATTTAAATATGTCTAAGCATTGCCAAGATTTGAAGAGAAGGTAGCTAAACAAATGAAATGGCCACAGGACACGTGGGTGTTACTGATTCAAACAAAGCTGGTAGGTAGAGTTAGTGTTTGCATCACTACCGGAGGAGGTATCTGGGTCGTATGAGGAGGTGAAGAAATCCATCTGAAGTGCATATGAGCTAGTGCCTGAAGCTAACAGACAAAGGTTTAGAAATTCAAGGAAAGAATTTGGTCAAACATACATGGAGTTTGAAAGGCTCAAACAGAGTAATTTTGATAGGTGGATAAGGGCTTTGAAATAGATCAAACATATGAAGCTCTCAGAGAAATTCTACTTTTGGAGGAGTTTAAAAATTCAATTCCTGATGTAGTGAGAACTCATGTGGAAGAACAGAGGGTTAAAACTGCGAGATTAGCAGCAGAAATGGCAGATGATGATGAATTAGTTCATAAATCAAGGATTGGTTTCCAACATCAGTTTCAGCCGGTGGGGGATAGAAACTGGGGACATGAGAAATACTCAAGTGGTAAAGGTAAAGGTGATCTGATGGGAGACAATAAAGATTTTAAAAGAAATCCAGGAGGGTGGAAACGAAATGAAAAGTTTCAAATGTTTTCACTGTAATAAACTAGGCCATGTAAAGTCACAGTGTTGATGGTTGAAGAAAAGCACTGGGAAGGCTGACGTGGTAAAACAGGATAAGACAGTGGTATTTGTTAGAGTGGTAAAGGAAAGCCCAAGGGAAGCGAAGGAGGTGCAAACGATTGTACAGCCTGTTCAAGAGGGGGCCTCACGGTAGCATGGTGGTTAGCATCAATGCTTCACAGCTCCAGGGTCCCAGGTTCGATTCCCGGCTGGGTCACTGTCTGTGTGGAGTCTGCACGTCCTCCCCGTGTGTGCGTGGGTTTCCTCCGGGTGCTCCGGTTTCCTCCCACAGTCCAAAGATGTGCGGGTTAGGTGGATTGGCCATGCTAAATTGCCCGTAGTGTAAGGTTAATGGGGGGATTGTTGGGTTACGGGTATACGGGTTACGTGGGTTTAAGTAGGGTGATCATTGCTCGGCACAACATCGAGGGCCGAAGGGCCTGTTCTGTGCTGTACTGTTCTATAAGATGCCAGATGTCTTTAAAGAATTTACTTGTGTGGGTAAAGTTTACTCATGTGCATCAGGAGGAGCAGGTAAAGAAGTCACTATTTTAAGAGATACAGGGGCTAGTCAATCTTTAATGGTAAGAGATGAGGAATTATGTAGCTTGGGAAGAATGTTGCCAGAAAAGGTAGTGATACGTGGAATTCAGGGTGAGAGGAGTAGCGTTCCATTATATAAGGTAAGGTTGGAAAGTCCAGTGAAGAGTGGTGAAGTGGTAGTAGGAGTAATAGATGAACTATCTTGTCCAGGAATACAGTTTATCTTGGGTAATGATATAGGTGGATCGCAGGTGGGAGTGATGCCTGCTGTGGTTGATAAGCCAGTGGAAAATCAGACAACTGAAGGGTTAAAGGACGAATATCCTCAGATTTTTCCGGATTGTGTAGTCACAAAGTCGCAAAGTCACAGGTTAAGACAAGAGGAGAAATCAAAGAGTGAAGGTGAAGTTGAAGTGCAATTATCAGAAACGATTTTTGATCAGCTGGTTGAAAAAGAACAAGAACAGGTGGAGGATGAGGCGGATATTTTTAGTTCAGGAAAATTGGCGGAGGTACAACAGAAAGATGTAGAAATAAAACGGATATATCAGAAAGCATCTACGGAAGTGGAATCTGAGAGTATACCAGAGTGTTATTACCGTAAAAATGATGTCTTGCTGAGAAAATGGAGACCTGTACATATGCAGGCGGATGAAAAGTGGGCAGAAGTTCATCAAGTAGGATTGCCGGTAGGGTATAGAAAGGAGGAGTTGCAAGTTGCACATGAGGTACCAGTGGGAGGTCATTCGGGAATAAGGAAAACTCAAGCTAAAATCCAGAAACATGTTTATTAGCCTGGACTACATAAAGATGTTGTTAAATTTTGTCAATCATGTCACACATGTCAAGTGATAGGGAAACCGCAAGCAGTGATAAAACCAGCGCCCTTAATACCCATTCCAGCATTTGAGGAACCTTTTATGAGGGTCTTAATTGATTGTGTAGGACCGCTTCCTAAAACAAAAAGTGGGAATCAATATCTTTTGACTATAATAGATGTGTGTACTAGATTTCCAGAGACCATTCCACTACGTAATATTGCAGCTAAACGGATTGTGGAGGTGTTACTTAAATTCTTTACCAGATATGGACTACCGACAGAAATTCAATTGGATCAAGGATCGAATTTTACTTCAAAGTTATTCAAAGAAGTTATGGACAGCTTCGGAATAAAACAATTTAAATCAACTGCGTACCATCCAGAATCGCAGGGAGTGTTAGAAAGGTGGCATCAGACATTAAAGACAATGTTGAGGGCATATTGTCAAGATTATCCAGAGGATTGGGATAAAGGAATTCCATTCGTATTGTTTGCAATTAGGGATGCACCTAATGAGTCTACCAAATTTAGCCCTTTTTAACTAATTTTTGGTCATGAGGTAAGAGGACCACTTAAATTGATTAAGGAAAAATTGGTGGATGAGAAATCGGAAATTACACTCTTGGATTACATGTCAAATTTTAGGGAACAATTAAATAGAGCAGGTGAATTGGCTAGACAACTTTTGAAAGTTGCACAAAATGTGATGAAACGGGCAGCGGACAAGAAATCCAAAGTTCGTAATTTTGTCAGTGGGGATAAAGTTTTAGTGTTGTTACCAGTGGTAGGTGAGCCTTTAAAAGCTCAGTTTTGTGGACCGTATCAGATTGAAAGGAAATTAAGTGAGGTGAATTATGTGGTAAAAACACCAGATAGAAGGAAGACTCACCGAGTGTGTCATGTGAATATGCTTAAAAGGTACTTTGAAAGGGAAGGAGAGAAAAAGGCAGTTTTAATGATTCTGACTCAAAGTGGCGAACCAAATCCAGATGACTGTGAATTTGACATACCTCAAATTAAATTGGAAAATGAGGATGTTCTTAAAAATTTAGATAAATTGTTGAGTTACCTTCCAGAGGAAAAACAAACTGACCTGAAAGAGTTATTGATATCACATGGGCAAGTTTGTAGAGATAAATTGGGAAGTCCTAAAATGGCTATACATGATTGATATAGATGTGGGAAATGCTGTTCCTATCAAACAACATCCATATAGACTTAATCCTTTAAAATTGGCACAGGTTAACAGAGAGATTGAGAGTATGCTGAAAAATGGCATAATTGAAGTGGGTTGCAGCCAATGGAGCTCACCCATAGTGATGGTACCTAAACCAGACGGTACCCAATGGTTGGATGTGGACTATCGAAAGGTGAATGCAGTTACAAGAACGGACTCTTACTCTATCCCACGTTTGAAGGATTGCATTGAGAAAGTGGGACAATCTGCTTTTATTTCCAACTTCCAGACATGGAAAGAACATTTAAAACATCGTATGGAGTTCTTCGATCGACTTCAGGAGGCGAGTTTGGTGATGAACCTAGCCGAAAGTGAATTTGGAGAAGCCCGAATCACTTTCCTTGAGGAGTTTCCGATACCCTCAAGACGAAGGGAAATAATGCGATTTCTTAGCATTAATGGATTTGAGCGAACCTTTGTGCAAAAGTTTTGTGGCGTGATTACTTCACTGATGGACTTGCTAAAGAAACGTAAAAAATTTCAATGGACAGTGAGGACTTTCAACAGACATTGACTGCCTAAAAGCTGTGATCACCAATGCTCCTGTATTGGATAATTGCAAGGGGCTCTGTGGTCAGATTGAACTAAAGTATCGGATTCTAAAGTAAATGCCGAGGAATAGAGGAATGGATGGATCGTGCAGAGACTTTCTTGTTCAAAGAGACTGTCAATCGAGAAGGTTTTCAGTTGGAGGAAGAAGAACAAAGAAAAATGGACTATATTATTATACCTGTTTGCGTGTGTTGTTTTTTTTGTGAAACAAAAAAGTATATTTCCTGTGTACATTTCTTAATGGATGGTGCAAAAGTGAAAAATGAAACCATCTTGAAGTAGATGTCATGTGAGAGTACCTTCAAGAAATGGATGTTTAAGCAATGTACCTTTAAGGGGCTGGTTTAGTTCACTCAGCTAAATCGCTGACTTTTAAAGCAGACCAAGCAGACTGGTCGAGTTCCGTACCAGCCTCCCCGGACAGGCGCCGGAATGTGGCGACTAGGGGCTTTTCACAGTAACTTCATTGAAGCCTACTCGTGACAATAAGCGATTTTCATTTTTCATTAAGAAGTGGAGCAGCTCATATTACTGAAGTGATGCCAGAGTGGGGAGCTGAGCTGAGATCACTTCTGCTTTTAGTTTCAGTTTGAGAAAGCAGCTGAAAAGTGCCTGGCTGGTTTGCTGTGAGCTGTTTTGAAAGGAGAAAGCCAGTTTTGAGAAGAGTGTGGGTGTGTCTGTGTTTGCAGTAAGCTGGATCTGCTGTGATCTTTGCCAGGAAAGAATATCTCTGAATCATTTGGGTGATTTAAACTCATAATAGTAATGTCTTTAACCTGATGTGTTTCTGTTTAAAGGTGTTAAGTCTTTTGGAGGTTTGAAGGAACATTTTGAGGGATCATTTAATGTTGTATTATTTTAAGTAAGGGATGTTAAGGGATTCAATGTTTATTTAAAAAGGTTAAGTTGAATTCATGGAATAAACATTGTTTTGTGTTCAAAATCCCACGTGTCCATAATTGTAGTACCACACCTAGAGAATAAGCCATGTGCTTCAAAAGCAACAATATATTAAAGTGGGGGTTTTGGGGTTCTGAGAACACTGCTCCCATAACAGTATATTTAAGGCTCAGATAGATTCTTGATTGGTAAGGGAATCAAGGGTTGCGGGAAAAGGGCAGAAAGATGGACGTGAGGAGTGTTGGATCAGCCATGATCCGATTGAAAGGCAGATGAGGCTCGAAGAGCCGAATGGCCTACTCCTGTTCCTATTTCTTGTGGTCTTATGGTCTAAAAAGCCAGCTCACTACTACCTAAAGGACAATTTGGCTGGGCACTACATGTTGGTCTTGGCAGCAACATGCACACCCCATGAACTAATAAAAATCAGAAAAGAAATTGTAAAACTGGTCCAAAACTGACTTTACTGCACACAAACCTTTTCAATCAGTACTACTGCTAACAATACATTATCCGCTCATTCAGCTCACTATATCAAAATATGTAATGCATTTTGGTATGAATGACTGTTAATATTAAGACATCATTTATCAGAATACCAATGATTAGTAGCACAGGTTCTACTTACTGTAACCATGAAGGTGAAAACCACAAAGATAAACCGGAACCAGATTTCCACTTGTGAAAACGAGGCATTGTACATCTTCAACTGTCAAAAGAAAATTAAACTCTAACGTTAGAGAGAAGGCATATTTTAAACCGACCTTGCTTTTAATGATTTAGCTAAACATTATGAAACTAACAAGACACTTTTAGTTGGAAAAAAAAGTTTAAAATCAAATTTTATTGCTGAAAAATACTAGATATTTGATACAGCCACAAAATCAAAATCCAACCTAAATTTCAATAAACTTGCAGTGATTGCAATAATCAGTCACGATTGCCATTAATCCACTGATGCAAAAATGTTAATGTGTATTGTGGATCTTGGCTATGTACTTTGACCATTAGGAAATCAATAATAATTTGAAGACAAGTTCAACAAAATGTTAGTGCCCGATAAAGATACAACCCCACTGGAATCCAGCATGGATATTTCCCAGCACAAAAAGTGAGCATATATGTTATAGTTATCCAATTCAAGCTTGAGAAATCCAACATTAGCAGAATATCCGTTTCCTCATGTTGATCTTTCTAAAAATGCTGTGTACCTTCAGTTGAACATTACAAACAGCAAAATAGCAAAGTTCCGACTTGTAAGATACCCTAATCAAATAAATGTAGGGTTTTTGCTTTCTTTATACTTAAAAAGATCATGGATTTGGATTGTAAATAGAAATAATACACAGATACATAGAAAATAGGAGCAGGAGGCGGCCTTTTTGCCCTTCGAGCCTGCTCCACCATTCATCACGATCATGGCTGATCATCCAACTCAATAGCCTAATCCTGCTTTCTCCCCATAGCATTTGATCCCATTCTCCCCAAGTGCTATATCCAGCCGCCTCTTCAATATATTCAAAGTTTTCACATCAACTACTTCCTGTGGTAGTGAATTCCACAGGCTCACCATTGTGTGTGAAGAAATGTCTCCTTATCTCTGTCCAAAATGGTTTATCCTGAATTCTCAGACTGTGACCCCTGGTTCTGGACACACCCATCATTGGTAACATCTTCCCTGCAGCTACCCTTTCTAGTCCTGTTAGAATTTTACAAGTCTCTATGAGATCTCCCCCTCATAATGAAATGGTTAATTCATTCATTTCCCAATGCTTTAGGATTTAATGAGTCAGGATACGAATGAACTCATTAAGCTATTTGGCTTCTGCTGTAAGTGTAGAATGTGTAATTTATGCCTGTTAACTTCCTTTTGTCATAACATAGTGAAATGAGATGGCCAAGATAGTCTCAGATGTAGAAAATATCTCTGTCAAGATAGTGAAGGGAAGGAGAACGGAAAAGAACAAGAAATGAAAGAGGACCCGGGAAACCCAGCTACTAAAAAAATTGCACTCCGAATGTTGAATCATGGAATTTACAGTGCAGAAGGAGGCCATTTGGCCCATCGAGTCTGCATCGGCCCTTGGAAAGAGCACCCCACTTAAGCCCACGCCTCCACCTTATCCCTGTAACCCCACCTAACCTCTTTTGGACACTAAGGGCAATTTATCATGGCCAATACACCTAACCTGCACATCTTTGGACTCTGGCAGGAAAACGGAGCACCCGGAGAAAACGCATGCAGACACGGGGAGAACATGCAGACCACCCATAGACAGTGACCCAAGCCGGGAATCGAACCTGGGATCCTGGAACTGTGAAGCAATTGTGCTAACCACTGTGCTACCGTGCTGCCCCTAAATTTCAGAACTTACAACATTAACTCAGAGGCCGTTCCTCAAAAGAAGGTGAAAATTAAATGTGTTTCAGAAATTCAGAAACAGAATCAATTTGGCTACAGCTAAGAAATAAAAAGAGTACAATTACATTGACCCTGTGTAGTCTATAAACTGCCAACTAGTGAGAAGGATGTAGAAGAACAAATCTGCAGGAATTTTAAAGCGAGATGCAACATTATAAAGGGGCACTTTAATTACCCGATTGTAGTGGGATAGTGGTAGTGTAAAGGATGAAGGGGGGCGTGCAAAAGTTCCTAAACGGTCTTCAGGACATTTTTCTACAGCAGTATGTGTCCCGTACAACAAGAAGGATGCATTGATAGACCTGGTTCTTGGAAATGAGTGGAGACATTTAGGAGACAATGATTATTGTATTTGGTATGATGATAGAAAAGGAAAATTAGCAATCCAGAATTTCTCCCTTTTCTTAATATCTATTTCTTTTGCATCCATAGAGTGCTGGATTGGTTTTCCCTAACTTTCCCTTTGAAGGGAATATATCTTGACTGTGTCAATTCCATTTCTGTTTTGAAGGTAGCTCATTGATCAGCTCCAGTTTTTCATGCCAACCGTTCATTCCAGTCGAGCTTGCAAAGCTTTTTCCTTACCCCATTGATGTTCAAAATCATAAGGTGCTGGACAGAGTAGATAGGGAGAAACCTTTCCCATTCATAAAAGGATGAAAAACGAGAGGGCATAGTTTTAAAGTGATTTGTAAAAGAAGCAAATGCAATGTTAGAAAACTTTGCCACACAAGGAGTGGTTCAATTCTGGAATGTGCTGCCTGGAAGTGTAGTGCGAGCAGGTTCAATCGAGGCATTCAAGAGGACACTAGATGATCATTTGAACAGAAACAATATGCAAGTGCAAAAAAAAGGCTGGGGAATTTCACCAAGTCTTAATGCTCATTCGGAGAGCCGGACAGACAGGGTGGGCCAAATGGCCTCTTTCTGTGCCATAATTATATAAAAACCAACAAGAATATAAGTAAACAATGTGTTAATAATGCATCTAAATACGTTTTTTATTCTTTTCATTCACAGGATGTGGGCTGGGCCACCATATCTTGCCCATCCCTAATTCCCCCAAGAAGGTGCTAGTGAGCCACTTTCTCGAAATGCTGCATCTGTGGAGTAGGTATAGTCACATTGCCGTTAGCAAGGGAGTTCATGGATTTTAACTCCGCAACAGTGAGGGAACAGCAATATAGTTCCAAGTCTTGGAGGAGTACGGAGTGGGGCATCTGATGCCTCATCTTTCTAGGTGGTAGAGGTCATGGATTTTGAAGGTACCATCAAAGGATCCTTGGTGAGTAGCTGCAGTGCCTCAGTCCTGGAGAGAGTGAATGTTGTGGATGGGGTACCAACTAAGTGGGCTGCTTTGTCCTGGATGAGGTGAAGTTTCTTAAGCGTTGTTGGAGTAGCACTCATGCAGACAAGTGGAGGATATTCCATCACACACGTGACTTCTCCTTTGTGGACAGGCTTTGGGGAGTCGGGAGGTGAGTTAGTCATCGCAGAATTCCTATTCCCAACCTCTGACCTGTTCTTGCAGCCACAGTTTTTATATGCCTGGTTGTTTTGTTTCTGGTCAATGGTAACCCCTCTACCTCTCATCCCCTACCTTACATGTTGATAGTGGGGGATTCAGCAAGGGTAATGCCATTGATTGTCATGGGGAAATGGTTAAATTCCCTGCTGTGATGTACAAATGTTACTTTACACTTAGTTCAAGAACAATCAAGTACATAAACGGATGCGTACTTACAGTGAAATTCACATTCCTTATTGAAAACTGAGGGTTTTCTAGATTGTAGAAGTTGACAGTGATCATGTATTCTGTGTAGTTCAGATAACCAAGGTGTAGCACAATTATTTCATCACAGAGCCACTTAAACAAAATGTAGAAATGCATATTAGTCAATTTCAACAGTGAATTAAAACATGCTTGTGAACATGTAATTTTACGGTTTCTAGTAGCTGGCTGATTATGGTAACAAATTGAATATCTCTGAAATGTTTTGTGCATGTACACATTTCTTGCTTTCATTCTTTTTGGCAAAACTTAGATCAAAATGTAACATTGAAGCGTCGAACTGAAACATTTAAAACTCCAGAATGCAGTTGCAAGTCTGGATTAGTAGATAATTCTGTGGCAAAAGCAAAACACTCCAGATGCGGAAATCTGACATAAAAACACAAAATGGAATAAAGACAACATTTGCGGTGAGAAAAGCAGTCAAAGTTTCAGGTAGATAACATTTCTTCAGTACTGGACAATGCTGTCTTCCGGTGGCGGTGATGTGTTGAGCGGACACACATCACGTGGCTCTCTCTCAATCTGACCCAACATAGTAACTTTATTGGAAATTTCGGCCTAAAAACCCACCTGAATACAAAGGACACATGAGAAGAACATGCCTAGCGACATTAGACCGAGGGGACGGCAAGATATCAGGAGCAGCAGCAAAGGAAAGGGGCAGGAACAGCGGCCGAGCAGACAGGCGGCCTCACGAGACGAGACAGAGACCCAGGCAAACCAGGAGGGGATAAGGCCGGCGAACCGAACAACGGAGCAGGAGCAGGACGCGACGGTTCTCCCCCCCACCCCAGGCACAGGGGGACCGATGGAGGAGTGTGCTAAAAAATTAGCTGAACGCCATGAAAGAAGCGATCAGGATGGAGCTCCACATGATGGTGAAGGAGGTGATGTTGGAGGCAACAAACACCATGTAGCGCACCATAGAAGGCCTGGGAAGGAAGACAGAAGCACAGGAAAGAACAATCCTGGATCTGGAGAAAGCAGCAACAGACCAGAGCGACAGGATTGCAGCTCTGGAAACCGAAGTGAGAAGGTTGGTGGTGGCCCAGGGGAGCCAAAAAGGGAAAGTGGAGGACCAGGAAAACCGGTCCAGAAGGCAAAACGTCCGAATAGTGTATCTGCCAGAGGGGGTAGAGGAATCCAACAGCTACATCGCCCAAATGCTGGGCCTGCTAGTGGGGAGAGAGGATTTTGCAAACCATCCAGAAATGGACAGAGCACACAGGTCGCTTCGGCCCAAGTCCAAAACGGGGTAGCAGCCCAGGGCAATAATCACGAAGCTGCACCGGTTGCAAGACCAAGAAAAGATTTTAAGGTGGGCCTGCCGGACGAAATCATGCTCATGGGAAGGACACAAAATAAGGGTATACCAAGACATTGGGGCGGAGCTGGCAAAAAAGAGGGCCGGGTTTAATAGAGCAAAAGCAATGCTCTATAAAAGTGGGGTACGATTTGGAATGCTATTCCCGGCCAGACTCTGCGTGACATTCAAGGGCAAAGACCTGTACTTCAACACCCCGGCGGAGGCTGATGAGTTCATTAAAACAAACAACTTGGAGAGTGAGCAATCGCGGCAGCGATGAAAGCTGCAGGGGCAGAACAGGTGAGAAACGTACAGCGGAGGACAGATCGCAAAGAGAGACAATATCATCACGAATTGTGTGCATATATTTTTTACGCGGGATCGTACTGCCTCATTTTCGGGCTCGTCTCTTCCCTCAATGTGATGAGGGGGAGCAGGGCAAGGGGAGCGAGGATAAGGAAAGCAGGCAAAGGGGCGAGAAAAGGAGTGGGTGGAGGAGTAAAACAGGGCCAGAGCTAGACAAACACTTGGAAGGGAGCCACCATACTATCGGGGAGGGCTAACATGGGAGGGCAGAAAGCAAGGGGGCCCGCGGCGCACCTCTCAGGGGAGAGGAAGCGCCTGGCCAAAAAGGGGGGGGGGGGGAAAGGGGAGGGGGTGGGAATCACAGGACAGGAAATAAACAAGGGAAGGTCAAGGACGAAAAATAGATAATGCATTTCGACGGGCATGGTTCATGAGGAACCATGATGGCACCGCAAGTAGCCACTCGGGAGGGCACCTGGGCAAAGGTAGTCCCCGGAGTCCAGGGGTGCATCCACGTGGCGTACATATAGTTGGCGGCCATGTTAGATGCCCCTTGGCCAAAGGGAAACCCTGCAGCGCTGGGCCCGACCTCATGGAGAGAGCGGCGACCGTGGCCATTTTGGACGGCCTCCTAACAAAGGGAAACTTGGAGTGCAGGGGCTCGTCCAACAGGAAAGTAGGGGTGATCCCGCAGGACCGGGGATCAGAGACCCCATCACCAGGATTGTTATCTGGAACGCAAGAGGACTTAATGGCCCAGTGAAGAGATCCAGAGTCTTCACCCACTTAGAGAAACTGCTGACTGGAGAATTAATCGGAATTGCGATTGGTTGTCAGTAAACGGGTTGGACATTTATTAAGTTCAGTCAGGTATTTAATGGGCAGCACAGTAGCATGGTGGTTAGCACTGTGGCTTCACAGCGCCAGGGTCCCAGGTTCGATTCCCAGCTGGGTCACTGTCTGTGTGAGTCTGCACATTCTCCCCATGTAAATGTGGGTTTCCACCGGGTGCTCCAGTTTCCTCCCACTAGTCCCGAAAGACGTGCTGTTAAGTAAATTAGACATTCTGAAATCTCCCTCTGTGTACCTGAACAGGCGCCGGAATGTGGCGACTAGGGGCTTTTCACAGTAACTTCATTGCAATGAAAGCCTACTTGTGACAATAAAGATTATTTTTTAAAAAGCTTGATGGCCAACTTAATTTACTTGGAAGAGACGCACCTGAGGGAGGATGGGCTGGGTGGGACAGATGTCCCATTCATGCTATGGATGAGGACTAGGGGGAGTAGCAATACTGATTAACAAGAGGACAGGATTACAGAAACTAAGACAGTTACGGATCCAGGGAAACAGTATGTTGTGGTCAGCGGTGTCCTGGTAGGGGCATCAGTGGTGCTGGTAAATGTGTATGCTCCCAACTGGGACAACACAGAATTCATAAAGAAGACCATGGAGGAAATCCCCAAAATTGACACACATCGACTGAATATGGGGGGCAACTTCAATTGTGTGCAAGACCCACTGACCAACAGATCAAACCCCAGAACAGGGAGAAAGACTGGCGCGCCTAGGGAACTGGGAGCATTTGTGGAGCAGATGGGGGCAGTAGAACCATGGAGGTTCCAGCACCCAGGAGAAAAAGAATTCTCATACTTCTCCCAAGTGCACAAGGTGTACACTCGTATTGACCTCTTTGCATTGGGGAAATCGGTACTTCCAGGGATCACTGGAGCGGAATACTCCGTGATCGTTATCTCCGATCACGCTCCATATTATATGGTCGTGAGGTTGGACACAGGCCGGGCCCAGCGCCCCACGTGGAGGCTGGACACGGACCTCCTGGCCGACAAGGCCTTCTGCCAAAAAACATCGTAGGCCATAGGCGACTACGTTAGTAACAACCAAAACAGGAGATCTCACCACCACTTTTGGGGAGGCACTGAAGGCCGTGATTAGAGGAGAGATCATAGCTTAGAAGGTGTGCAGAGATAGGGAAGAGAGGGCAGCCAGGCAGCAACTAGTAGACTCCATTCTGGAAGTCGACAGTAAGTACTACGAGGCCCCGACCGTAGAGCTGCTGGCGGAAAGGAAAAAAATGGACTTTAACCTGCTATCCACTAGGAAAGCAGTGTACAACTCCGCCCGACACAGGGGACCTCCTTACTAACACGGAGTCAAGGCTGGCACCTACTGGCTCATCGGCTGAGAAAGCAGACAGCCACAAGGGAAATAGCCCGATAAAGAATAGCAGAGGCAGACTGGAAACAGAACCAAAGCAGGTCAATCAAGCGTTTCAGACCTTCTACCGAGGACTGTACACCTCCAAGCACCCAGGCGGGAACGCGGGGATGAAGCAGATCCTAGACGGACTGGAACTACCAGTTGTGGGGACGATAGAAGGGGGGAGCTGGAAGCACCAATAGATCTGGGAGAAATCACGGAGAGCATCAGCTCCAAGCAGGTGGGGAAGGCACCGGGACCCGACGGGTTCCCGGCAGACTTCTATAAAAAATTTGCGCTAGTCCTGGCCCCACACTTAAGGGACATGTTCACGGACTCGCTGGCAAGGGGCATTTTGCCTCCTACGCTAGCGCAGGCCACAATCTCACTGATACCCAAAAAGGATAACGGCCCGACGAAATGTGGAGCAAACAGACCCATTTTGAATGTTGATGTGAAAATACTCACAAAGGTCCTGACCGATAGGCTGGAGGACTGCGTACCGGAGGTGGTCGCAGAGGACCAAACAGGGTTTGTCAAGGGTAGGCATCGAACTGTGAACATTAGCCGGCTGCTGAATGTAATAATGGCCTTTGACAGAGTCGAATAGAAGTATCTCCTCGAGGTACTGGAACGGTTTGGGCTCTGAGTGGGGTTCACCGCCTGTACAACACTCCCAAGGCGAGCGGCCGAACTAACACCACCAGCTCTAAACACTCCCAGCTACAGAGAGGAACAAGACAGGGATGCCCCCTGTGCCCACTGTTGTTCGCTCCAGTGATCGAATTCCTAGAGTTGGCCCTGCGGGACGCGAAAAGCTGGAAGGGAATCCGGAGAGGAGACAGAGAGCACAGAGTCTCACTCTATGCAGATGACCTGCTCCTCTATGTCTCAAAGCCACAGGAGGGACTGAAGGTAATACTGCAAATACTGAAAGAGTTTGGAACCTTCTTGGGGTACAAACTTAACCTGGGCAAAAGCGAGGCATTCCCAGTGAACCCAAAAGGGGGAGTGACAGAGCTGGACAGGCTCCAGTTTAAAAGGGCCCAGAACAGATTCCGTTACCTGGGGATCCAATAGTCAAGAGAGTGGACACAGATCCACAAGTGGAACCTGACCAGCCTGGTGGAGGAAGTAAAAAGAGACCTTCAACAGTGGGGCTCACTCCCACTCTCCCTGGCGGGGTGAGTGCAGACGATCAAGATGAACGTACTGCCAAGACTCTTCCTGTTTAGAGTCATACCAATCTTCATCCCCAAGGCCTTTTTCCGAAATGTAGACGGTCTAATC
Source organism: Scyliorhinus canicula (assembly GCF_902713615.1). Lineage (NCBI taxonomy): Eukaryota > Metazoa > Chordata > Chondrichthyes > Carcharhiniformes > Scyliorhinidae > Scyliorhinus > Scyliorhinus canicula. Next base: position 167,465,818 of record NC_052146.1, read on the forward strand.
ATGCCGTTTGTGTGTGGTGGGGGGGGTAAGAACCCGAGAATTCCGAAACTGACACTGCAAAGAAGGAAAATCAAAGGAGGCTTGGCTTTCCCGAACCGTCAATACTACCACTGGGCTGCAACGGCAGAAAGAGTAAGGGGATGTGTACACAAACCCGCCTCAGAGTGGGTGCAGATGGAGGAGGTCCTGGCTGCAGCAGCACTCACATCCATCCCCCTCAACAAGATACACAATGAGCCCAATGGTAGCGGTCATGCTGAGAATGTGGGCCCAAATGAGACAGCACATAGGGCTAACCAAGATATCCCCATGGCCCCCATCTGATGCAATTACAAATTCCCCCAGCCATGCTAGACACCATCTTCAAAAGGTGGAGATGAGACAGGGGCACGCTGATGGTCAGGGACTTTTATGTAGGGCACAGACTGTGCGACATTGGACGAACTGACAAAGAAGTGGAAACTACCAAAAGGATAAGTAATGAAGCACCTTCAAATAAAACACTTCCTCTGCAAGGAGACAGTAAACCCGGAGCTGCAAACCACACTATTACAGGACCTGATAGGCACCAGCAGCAAAGAGGGGGGACTATGTGGAAAAATATACGGACAGTTATGGACAGAGCTCAGACACCATTAGACGAGACCAGATGAAAATGGGAGGATGAGCTGGAGACAAAGGTGGGGTGGGGACTCTGGAGCGAAGCACTGAGCAGGGCTAACTCCAGCTCTTCCTGCGCATGGCTCAGCCTAATTCAGCACAAAGTGGTGCACAGAGCGCACCTGACCAGAACCCGAATGAGCAGGTTCTTCCCGGAGGTGGAGGACAAATGTGAGCGGTGCCAGAGGGGCCCGGCCAACCACACGCACATGTTTTGGGCTTTCCCCAAGCTTGCTGGGTTCTGGGCAGCCTTCTCCGAGGCAATGTCCAGGGTGGTGGGGGTGAGGGTGAAGCACTGCCCAATTGCGGCAATCTTCGGGGTATCAGAGTAGCCAGATCTACACACAGGAAAGGGGATCAGCGCCCTTGCTTTCGCTTCCTTATTCGCACGCCAGAGAATCACCCACAGCTGCAGACTGGCTTGCTGACCTTTTGGAATTTCTCCACCTGGAGAAGATTAAGTATACCAGCCAAGGTACGGAGGAAGGCCTCCTGGATACTTGGGGCACTTTGTCAGCCTGTTCTAAAACCTGTCCGAGGCCAGCAATGAGGAGTAAGATACAGAAACGTGAAAGAGAGGAAGAAAAGAGGGAATAGAAGGAAAAACCAAGATAGGTGGGGAACCAAAGGAATGCGCAACCTGGAAGGGGGGGAAGACAGAGGAAGGCAGGAAAGTCACAAAAAGAAGGGGTGGATGAGGACCCCCCCTTCCTCAATCACAAAGCAAACACAGCCCGGGTGAGGGAGGGCACCATAGGCTGAGCCAGAAGGCGGTGAATGTATATAAAGTCAATTAAAATCAGGATGAACCTTTCTGTACAATAAAGTAAATTAATATTATGAGGAAAGGTTGAGGGAGCTAGGGCTTTTCTCTTTGGAGCGGAGGAGGATGAGAGGCAACTTAATAGAGGTTTATAAAATGATGAGGGAGAGGGTGGTTAGGGTGTGGAATGGACTGCCTGCTGTGATAGTGGAGTCGGACACTTTAGGAACTTTCAAACGGTTATTGGATAGGCACATGGAGCACACCAGAATGACAGGGAGTGGGAGAGCTTGATCTTCGTTTCGGATAAAGCCCGGCACAACATCGAGGGCCAAAGGGCTTGTTCTGTGCTGTTCTATGTTCTAACGCGGTTAAGAAAATGTATATACCGGTAACTGTTTATAAATGTGGAAAATGGCAATAAAAAATTTTTTTCCTTTTTTTACTGGAAAATGCTGAAGAAGTAACTAGTTTTGGACAAGTCTGGAGGACAGGACTTCCAGAAGGCATTCGATAAGGTGCCGTACAAAAGGTTAATACACGTGGGATTGGGGGTAATTTATTAGCTTCGACAGGAGGCAGACTCAGGAAAAATGGGTCTTTTTCGTGTTGTCCAGATATAAATAGTGGGGTGCCACAGGGTTCGGTCCTCGGGCCCCAACTATTTACAATATATATATATATATATATATATATATATATATATATATATATATATATATATAATGAGAGGCAGATATAGAAGTGACTAGAGCCAAATTTACAGGTGGTTCTAAATTAGGTGGGATAGTAAGTTGCAATGAGAAAATAAGAAATTTGCAAATGGATATAGATAGGTGAGCTGAGTGGGCCAAAATTTGACAGATGGAGTTTAACGTGGATAAGTGTGAGGTTATCCATTTTGTTGGAAAAATGGAAAGTCAACTTATTATCTAAACGGAAAGAAACTTCAGAGTGCTTCAGCGGTGCAGAGGGATCTGGGTGTCCTCAAGCATGAATCTCAGAAAACTAGCAGATACAGCAGATAAAAAGGAAAGCAAATGGAATTTTGGAATTTATAGTAAAAGAACTAGAGTATAAAAGTAGGAAATTGTTGTTACTGTACAAAGCATTGGTGAGACTGCATCTGGAGTACTATGTACAGTTTGGGTTCCTTTATATGAGGAGGGATGTAGTTGCATTGGAGGCAGTTCAGAGGTGAGGGGTCTGTCTTACGAAGAGAGATTGAGTAGTTCAGGCCTATACCCTCGAGTTTCAAAGAACAAGAGGAGATCTAATTGAGGTATTTAAGATGATAAACATATTGACAAAGTAGACGTAGAGCGGATGTTACCTCTTGTGGGGCAATCTAGTTTTAGGTGATTGTTTTGAATCTGCTACCCTTTATCCTAAAACTGAGATGAGGAAAAATGTCTTCTCTCAAAGGGTCGTGAATCTGTGGAATTCCTACCCCAGAGTGGATGGCGGGACTTTGAGTAAATTTAAGGAACAGATATATCTTTCATCAGTAAACGGTTGAAGGGCTATGGAGAATGGGCAGGAATGTGGAGTTGAGGCTGAGATCAGCCATGATTGTATTGAATGATGGAGCAGGCTTGAGGGCTGAATTACCTATTCCTGCTCCTAGATCTTATGTTCTTATGAAAGGTGGTGGAGAAGAGGAACTCAGAGCTATTATGGCTCTTTGAGGAGGTGGTTATTCAGTCCACTGAGGCAATGCCGGCTCTTGATAAGGTAATCCAGTCAGTCTCATATCTCCCACTCTGTACTCAAAATCCTGCAAGTTATTTCCCTTGTGTCCATTCAATTTCCTTTTGAAATCAATAATATCTCCACTTCTACAACACTGGATGAGTTTCCAGCTCATAAGAACATAAGAACATAGGGGCCTCACGGTAGCATGGTGGTTAGCATCAATGCTTCACAGCTCCGGGTCCCAGGTTCAATTCCCGGCTGGGTCACTGTCTGTGTGGAGTCTGCACGTCCTCCCCGTGTGTGCGTGGGTTTCCTCCGGGTGCTCCGGTTTCCTCCCACAGTCCAAAGATGCGCGGGTTAGGTGGATTGGCCAATGCTAATTGCCCGTAGTGTAAGGTAATGGGGGGATTGTTGGGTTACGGGTATACGGGTTACGTGGGTTAAGTAGGGTGATCATTGCTCGGCACAACATCGAGGGCCGAAGGGCCTGTTCTGTGCTGTACTGTTCTATGTTCTAACTCGGAGCAGGTGTAGGACATCTGGCCCCTCGAGCCTGCTCCACCATTCAATAATAACATGATCTTTTGCTGGGCTCAGCTCCACTTACCCACCCGCTCACCATAACTCTTAATCCTTAATTCCTTTACCGTTCAAAAATCTATCTATCTTTGCCTTAAAAACTTTTAAGGAGGTAGCCTCAATGCTTCACTTGACAGGGAATTCCAGAGATTTGCAACCCTCTGGGTGAAGTAGTTCCTCAACTCAGTCCTAAATCTGCTCCCCCTTATTTTGAGGCTATGCCCCCTAGTTCTATTTTCACCCGTTGGTGGAAACAACCTCCCTTCTTCTGTCTTATCTCTTCCCATCATAATTGTATATGTTTCGAAAGATCCCCCCTCATTCTTCTCAATTTCAATGAGTATAGTCCCAGTCTACTCAATCCCTCCTCATAAGCCAATCCTCTCAACTCCAGAATCTCCTAGTGAATCTCCTCTGCACACCCTCCAGTGCCAGTACATCCTTTCTCAAATAAGGAGACCAAACCTGAGCGCAGTACTCCAGATGTGGCCTCACCAGCACCCTATACAGCTGCAGCATAACCTCCATGTATTTAAACTCAAGCCGTCTAGCAAGGAAGGACAAATTTCTATTCACTTTCTTAATTACCTGCTGCACCTGCAAATCAACCTTTTGCGATTGATGCACAAGGACACCCATATCCCTCTGCAGAGAAGCATGCTGCAATTTTTTCCCCATTTAAATAATAGTCCATTTTGCTGTTATTCCTACCAAAATGGGTGACGTCACATTTACCAACATTGCACTCATCTGCCAGACCCTTTCCCACTCACTTAAACTATCTATATCTCTCTGCTGACTTTGTCTCCTCTGCACACTTCACTCTACCACTCATCTTAGTGTCATCTCTGAACTTTGACACATTACTCTTGGTCCCCCAACTCCATATCATCTATGCAAGTTGTAAACAATTGCAGTCCCAACACTGATCCCTGAGGGACACCACTAGCCACTGATCGCCAACCAGAAAAATACCAATTTATCCCTACTTTGCTTTCTATTAGTTAACCAATCATCTATCCATGCACATATATTACTCGTAACTCCGTGCACCTTTATCTTATGCAGCAGCCTTTTGTGCGGCACCTTCTTGAATGCGTTTTGGAAATCCAGATACACCACTTCTACAGGTTCCCCGTTGTCCATCGTGTTCATAATGTCCTCCAGGAATTTCAGTAAATTCGTCAAACATGACCTGCTTTTCATGAACCCAAGCTGCGTCTGCCCAATGAAACAATTTCTATCCAGATGTCTCGCTATTTCTTCCTTAATGACAGGTTCAAGCAATTTTTCCACTACAGAAATTAAGATAACTGGCCTATAGTTTTTATTCTAAATTTAGAGTACCCAATTAATTTTTTCCAATTAAGGGGCATTTTAGCGTGGCCAATCCACCTACCCTGCACATCTTTGGGTTGTGGAGGTGAAACCCATTCAAGTACAGGGAGAATATGCAAACGCCACACAGACAGTGACCCAGAGCCGGGATTGAACCTGGGACCTCGGCGCCGTGAGGCAGCAGGGCTAACCACTGCACCATTGTGCTTCCCCGTAACTGGCCTATAGTTACCTGCCTTTTGTCTACCTCCTTTTTTAAACAGTGGTATCACATTTCCCTGAACCGTTCCAAAGTCCAGCAAATTTTGGTAAATTACCATGAGCACATATTCTATTTCTCCCACCATCTTGTTTAGTACCCTGGGCTGCATTCCATCAGGGCCAGTAGCCTTGTCTACCTTTAGCCCCATTAGCTTGCCTGACATTACCTCCTTAGTGATTATGATTGTTTCCAGGTCCTCACCTGCCATAGCCTCCTTGCCATCAATTATTGGCATGTTATTTGTGTCTTCCACTGAGAAGACTAATGCAAAATACTTGTTCAATGCCTCGGCCATTTACTCATTCCCCATTATTAAATCCCCTTCTCATCCTCTAAAAGGCAAATGTTTACCTGAACCACTCTTTTTCATTTTATAAATTTGTAGAAACTTTTGCTATCTGTTTTTATATTCTGAGCTAATTTACTCTCATAATCGATCTTACTTTTCTTTACAGCTTTTTTCATGGATTTCTGTTGACCTTTAAAGCTTTCCCAATCCTCTATTTTCCCACTACTCTTTGCCACTATGTATGCATTTTCTTTCAATTTGATACCCTCCTTTACTTCCTTAGATATCCTAGGCTGATTATCCCTTTTCCTACAGTCCTTCCTTTTCACTGGTACAAACTTTTGCTGAGCATGGTGAAAAATCACTTTGAAAGTCCTCCACTGTTCTTCCATAAAGTAATTGCTCCCAACTCACTGCCACTCAAGGCATAAAAAGTTCTTCCTCACACCTCCCTGCATTTCTTACCCAAAATCTTAAATCTGCATTCCCCAGTCCTTGTATCAGTAGCTAATGAGAACAACTTTTCTTTGTCTACCTTCTCAAACCTCTCATGACTTGTATACCTCTGTGATGTCTCACCCCAATCTCCTTTGCTCCAAAAAGAATGTCAACTTTCCCAACCTAGCCTTTTAGTTAAAATCCTTAATTGCTGGAACCAATCTGGTAAATATTCCCTGCACCCTCTGATGGACACTGATATCCTTCCAAAGGTAGGATTTTCCACGCCCCCATGGCATGTTTCGCAGCAGTGGAAGTGGCCTGCTATTGGCTGGCAGCGAGATTGTCTGATCCCTCTGTTATCATCAGGGTTTCCTGTTCTATGCAAGGGACTGCTATTAGCGGGATCGTAAGATCCCACCAGTGAGAATGCTGGAAAATTCTGGTCCTGAAGTGCAGTGACCGGAACTGGATGCAGATCTGTGAAAATAGCAGGACATATTGGGTGATCACTTAGGAAATAAAATGGCACCATGGCTTCATATGGGTATTGGATACAAAAGTATGGAAGCTATGCTGTATCAATATAAAACTCTAATTGTGACAAAAGCAGAATATTCTATGCACATGGACTGCTGGGTCCCTGCGTACTCTTTAGAACTGTACCATTAAATATTTTCTGCTCGTCTCTATCTCTTCTGCCGAAAAGGATCACCTTGCTTTTCTCTGAACTAAATTGCATCTGCCACATGTCTGCTAGTTCTGCTGGCTGATATCCTCTTACAATTAATTGTCATCTTCACGGTTTGCCACAACTCCAAGTTTAATCATAGAATTTACAGTGCAGAAGGAGGCCATTCGGTCCATCGAGTCTGCACCGGCTCTTGGAAAGAGCACCCTACCCAAGGTTAACACCTCCACCCTATCCCCATAACCCAGTAACCCCACCCAACACTAAGGGCAATTTTGGACACTAAGGGCAATTTATCATGGCCAATCCACCTAACCTGCACATCTTTGGACTGTGGGAGGAAACCAGAGCACCCGGAGGAAATCCACGCACACACGGGGAGGACGTGCAGACTCCGCACAGACAGTGACCTAGGCCGGAATCGAACCTGGGACCCTGCAGCTGTTAAGCGATTGTGCTATCCACAATGCTACTGTGCTGCCATTTGGTATCATCGGCAAATTTTGAAAGTTGACTGTCTATTCCAGTACAAACACTGTTATTCCTAATAATTGCGGCTCCATGGCACAGTGGTTAGCACTGCTGCCTCACAACGCCAGAGACCTGGGTTCAATTCTGGCATTGAGTGACTGTCTATGTGGAGTTTGCATATTCTCCCACCATCCACATGGGTTTCCTCCGGGTGCGCCGGTTTCCTCGCACAGTCCAAAGATGTGCAGGTTAGGTGGATTGGCCATGCTAAATTGCCCTTAGTGTCCAAAAGGTTATTTGGGTTGCAGGGTTACGGGTATTGGGTGGGGAAATGGGCCTGGGTAGGGTGCTCTTTCATAGGGTTAGTGCAGACTCAAAGGGCTGAATGGCCTCCCTCTACACTGAGTATTCTATGATTCTAATTGTATGTTCAAGAAGAATGACTCTGAAGCTAGCCTGTACCTTAAAGCAGGTTTATTTCCAAGACAGCAAAGTAACAGACACGCCCAGTTTCTCTACACTACTGTGCTCCAGCTGACCCTATACAAGTTAGACAAAAGGAAACAAAATAGAGTATTTTTCATCTTTGTTTCACATTCTATCATAATCAATTATTAATAGATCCTACATTTCTCACTTTAAACAAAAAATGTTTTTTTCTTTTTCTCTTGACAAAACAAGTAAAAGAAAATATTGGTTTTCTATTCCGTCATTATAACATAAGGATATTCCAGTAGAATAGTTCCATAAAATTCCTACAGTGTAGGAGGAGGCCATTTGGCCCATCGAGTCTGCACCGACCCTCTGAAAGAACACCTTACCTATGCCCATTCCCCCACCCCATCACCATAACCCCAAATAACCTACATATCCTTGGGCACTAAAAGGCAATTTAACATGGCCAATCAACTTGCACATTGCCGGACTGTGGGAGGAAACCCCATGCAGACATGGGGAGAATGTGCAAACTCCACACAGTCATCAGAGGCATTCCTTTCTGTAAAACAGTCCAATAATTGGTGTCTTGCATTAATACGGGGGCGGGGCGGGGGGTGGATTTTCCGTCAGGCTGGTATGGCGCGTAACGAAAAATTGAAGCGAGTCCCAAAACAGCTTTCACACTGGCGGGATTTCCCCACTCAATTGCCCCCCCCCCCACCAATGATGTAATGGGGTTCTCGCCATGAAATGTCAAGAACCCCATTATCACACACTAGCATACACTCAGCTGGCCTCCCCACTATATCTTCCCCCGTCGTAGAGATGTCCCCCATTCCTCCCCTCCCCCGCCAGCACATCAGGTGGATTTAAAGCAGATCTTGACCAATGGGGATCTGGCATTTAGAACCCGCATTAGGCACAAAGGCAACGACAGAACCCGGGCGTGGGAAGAGGGTCATGCCTGTGCAGTGCCCATGGGGGATGGGGGGTGTTGGAAGGTTCCATGCTCATGGAGGGGTTCTTTTATTCAATTTTTATCTTCTTTGCAGCTTAGTCAAAAAATTGAAAAAATTTGCCCATTGTATAATAGAGATTTCCCCTCCTTACCATCTGTTTTATGCTGGTGATACTTTGCACTGAATAAACATTGTCCGAAAGTGACCAGTTATCATGTTGATACAGGCAAACTTCTCTCACTTTATATATTATACAATGCAGTGTTCTTCAAACTTGGGGCGGGTGTCGGGAGGGTCGAGGAGCCGTCCTTCGCGGCGCTCCCGATCACGCAAATCAGCCGCAGCAGCCGGCTTTTAATAATGCTAGCTGCAAGCGGCCTTCAAAATGACCACGAACATATTTTTAAAAATTGGCCGCATTGCGCATGCGTGCCAGGGATCAAGAACCTCAAAATAAGTTAAGTTGCAAAACTGTGAGGAAAGGATCTTTCATCTCAGGAGTAATGATGCTGGTATATTTTATGTTAAAACCAAGGTAATGTAAACACATAATTAATCACATTAGCATCAAAGAAATAGCTTTCCAATTAACAGTTAAACAATTCTGAAATAAAATGAAAAATTTGAACTTACGATCTTCACCTGCCACGAATTCCAGTTAAGCATCTCAATACAGTTCAAATGCCACTTATAAATAAAGTTAACAAAACAGCTTGCCTATGTGTGCAGACCTTTAGAGTGAGAGATCCTTTCAGGAACAACCTGAAAATCCTTCTGTCTTGTCAGACCCTTCTGGCGAAACTGCAAGCTACAGACAGACCTGGTTCCTCCCATTAATGATATCACCTGTATCCTGCTACAATTTCCCATCACCTGCTTAGCTAGGACTCAAATTATCAACTATCCAGGAAATCTCCAGCAATCGAAACAATATCCCATTAGCCATCTCTCTGTAAACAAGTAAATGATTAAAATCAATTGTTACCTTACCTTTTACAATCCCATAATTACAGCTTTAGTAGACACATCACCTGCATATATTTTAAACCAGTAGTTTTAAAAACATTACTGCCACAAATATGAAATACAATATAAAAATTCAACATTCATCGGAATCTTCAGAAGTTAAGAAGAATGCTTGAACTCTGATTAGAAATATCTGGCTCCTTAATGGGAGGCAATAAAGGCCTGACTGAGTAAAATACAGATCCACAATTTTCCCAAACACTCTGTCATTCCCCATGTCTAGCTTCAGCTGTGTTTCCTTTGTCAAAGATTTGCTTAACAGAGGCATTTTGCGATATAGTGGGGAAGCCAGTGTATGTTGATGTGTGCTAATGGGGTTCCTGACATTTTGCGCGAGAACCCCATTACATAATTGGTGGGGGCAATTGAGCAGGGAAATCCCGCCAGAGTGAAAGCCGTTTTGGGACTCCCCTCAATTCTTTGGTCCGCACCACTCCCGCCTCATGTAAAATCCACTCCCCCCACCCCACCTCCACCGCGTTGATGCAAGGCACCAACTATCGGACTGTTTTACAAAAAAGAATACCTCTGATGATTGTGTGGAGTTTGCATTTTCTCCCGTGTCTGCGTGGGCTTCCTCCCAGTGCTCTGGTTTCCTCCCACAGTCCAATGATATGCAGGTTGATTGGCTATGTCAAATTGCCCCTTGTGCTGAAGGCACTGGATACTGCAAAGGCTATGGGCCCTGACAATATCGCAGCAAAAGTACATAAGACATGTGCTCCAGAATTGCTGTACCCCAAGCCAAGCTGTTCCAGTACAGCCACAACCCTGGTATCTACCCGACAATGTGGAAAATTGCCCAGGTGTGTCCTGTTCACAAGAAACAGGACAAATCCAACCCAGCCAATTACCGTCCGTCAGTCAACTCTCCATCATCAGCAAAGTTTTCCTACCTACGTCGTTGGTACCAATGTGCACCACGACTTCTGGCTGCTCACCCTCCCCATTTAGGATCCTGAAGACACAGTCCGAGACATCCCTGGCCCTGGCACCGGGAGGCAACATATCTTCCTGGAGTCTCGCCCACGACCACAGAATCTTCTATCGATTGCCCTAACCATTGAATCTCCTATTACTATTGCTTTTCTATTCTCCCCCCTTCCCTTCTGAGCCCCAGAGCCAGACTCAGTGCCAGAGACCTGGCCGCTAGGGCCTTCCCCCGGTAGGTCATCCCCAACAGCATCCAAAACGATATGCTTGTTTTGAAGGGGAACGGCCACGAGGGATCCCTGCACTGTCTGCCTGTGAGTTTTCTCTCCCCTGACTGTAACCCAGCTACTCTTGTCCAGTGCCTTGGGTGTGGCTACCTCCCTGTAACTCTTCTCGATAACCCCCTCTGCCTCCCGGATGATCCGAAGTTCATCCAGCTCCAGTTCCCTAACACTGTCTCTGAGGAGCTGATGTTGGGTGCACTTCCCACAGGAATAGTCAGTGGTATCCCTCACCACCCACCCACCTGTAGGAACAGGAGGAGCATGCAACTGCCCTAGACTCCATCCCCTCACAGAGTATAGCTGCCCTGTAGACCAACTGGACCTCCGCCTTCCGACTCTGCTTCCAGTCAGCTGCACTCTGTAAACTCCTGGCTCCCTTCTCGCTCTTTGCGGAAATGAAATGTCAGGAGCACCTTACTCCATAGAACATAGAACGATACAGCGCAGTACAGGCCCTTCGGCCCACGATGTTGCACCGACATGGGAAGTCAAAAACTAAAGGCCATCTAACCTACACGATGCCATTATCATCCATATGCTTATCCAATAAACTTTTAAATGCCCTCAATGTTGGCGAGTTCACTACTGTTGCAGGTAGGGCATTCCACGGCCTCACCACTCTTTGCGTAAAAAACCTACCTCTGACGTCTGTCCTATATCTATTACCCCTCAATTTAAAGCTATGTCCCCTCGTGCTAGCCACCTCCATCCACGGGAGAAGGCTCTCGCTGTCCACCCTATCTAACCCTCTGATCATTTTGTATGCCTCTATTAAGTCACCTCTTAACCTTCTTCTCTCTAACGAAAACAACCTCAAGTCCATCAGCCTTTCCTCATAAAATTTTCCCTCCATACCAGGCAACATCCTGGTAAATCTCCTCTGCACCCGTTCCAAAGCTTCCACGTCCTTCCTATAATGAGGCGACCAGAACTGTACGCAATACTCCAAATGCGGCCGTACCAGAGTTTTGTACAGCTGCAACATGACCTCATGGCTCCGGAACTCAATCCCTCTACCAATAAAGGCCAACACACCATAGGCCTTCTTCATAACCCTATCAACCTGGGTGGCAACTTTCAGGGATCTATGTACATGGACACCGAGATCCCTCTGCTCATCCACACTGCCAAGAATTTTACCATTAGCCAAATATTCCACATTCCTGTTTTTCTTTCCAAAGTGAATCACCTCACACTTCTCCACATTAAACTCCATTTGCCACCTCTAAGCCCAGCTCTGCAGCTTATCTATGTCCCTCTGTAACCTGCAACATCCTTCCACACTGTCTACAACTCCACCGACTTTAGTGTCGTCTGAAAATTTACTCACCCAACCTTCTGTGCCCTCCTCTAGGTCATTTATAAAAATGACAAACAGCAACGGCCCCAGAACAGATCCTTGTGGTACGCCACTCGTAACTGAACTCCATTCTGAACATTTGCCATCAACCACCACCCTCTGTCTTCTTTCAACTAGCCAATTTCTGATCCACATCTCTAAATCACCCTCAATCCCCAGCCTCCATATTTTCTGCAATAGCCGACCGTGGGGAACCTTATCAAACGCTTTACTGAAATCCATATACACATCAACCGCTCTACCCTCGTCTACCTGTTCAGTCACCTTCTCAAAGAACTCGATAAGGTTTGTGAGGCATGACCTACCCTTCACAAAACCATGCTGACTATCCCTAATCATATTATTCCTATCTAGATGATTATAAATCGTATCTCTTATAATCCTCTCCAAGACTTTACCCACAACAGACGTGAGGCTCACCGGCCTATAGTTACCGGGGTTTTCTCTACTCCCCTTCTTGAACAAAGGGACCACATTTGCTACCCTCCAGTCCTCTGGCACTATTCCTGTAGCCAATGATGACCTAAAAATCAAAGCCAAAGGCTCAGCAATCTCTTCCCTGGCTTCCCAGAGAATCCTAGGATAAATCCCATTCGGCCCCGGGGACTTATCTATTTTCACCTTGTCCAGAATTGCCAACACTTCTTCCCTACGCACCTCAATGCCATCTATTCTAATAGCCTGGGTCTCAGCATTCTCCTCCACAACATTATCTTTTTCCTGAGTGAATACTGACAAAAAGTATTCATTTAGTATCTCGCTTATCTCCTCAGCCTCCACACACAACTTCACACCACTGTCCTTGACTGGCCCTACTCTTACCCTAGTCATTCTTTTATTCCTGACATACCTATAGAAAGCTTTTGGGTTTTCCTTGATCCTACCTGCCAAAGACTTCCCATGTCCCCTCCTTGCTCGTCTTAGCTCTCTCTTTAGATCCTTCCTCGTTTCCTTGTAACTATCAAGCGCCCCAACTGAAACTTCACGCCTCATCTTCACATAGGCCTCCTTCTTCCTCTTAACAAGAGATTCCACTTCTTTAGTAAACCACGGTTCCCTCACTCTACCCCTTCCTCCCTGCCTGACTGGTACGTACTTATCAAGAACACACAATAGCTGTTTCTTGAACAAGCTCCACATATCCAGTGTGCCCAACCCTTGCAGCCTACTTCTCCAATCTACACATCCTAAGTCATGTCTAATGGCATCATAATTGCCCTTCCCCCAGCTATAACTCTTGCCCTGCGGGGTATACTTATCCCTTTCCATCACTAACGTAAAGGTCACCGAATTGTGGTCACTGTTTCCAAAGTGCTCACCTACCTCCAGATCTAACACCTGGCCTGGTTCATTACCCAAAACCAAATCCAATGTGGCCTCGCCTCTTGTTGGCCTGTCAACATATTGTGTCAGGAAACCCTCCTGCACACATTGTACAAAGAACGACCCATCTAATGTACTCGAACTATATCTTTTCCAGTCAATATTTGGAAAGTTGAAGTCTCCCATAACAACTACCCTGTTACTTTCGCTCTTTTCCAGAATCATCTTCGCCATCCTTTCCTCTACATCCCTAGAACTATTAGGTGGCCTATAGAAAACTCCCAACAGGGTGACCTCTCCTTTCCTGTTTCTAACCTCAGCCCATACTACCTCGGAAGAAGAGTCTCCATCTAGCATCCTTTCCACCACCGTAATACTCCCCCCTCACCTAACTCTCTCAGTCACCAAACTCTCACCTGTAGCACTCAAATGCACCAAGTTCAGCACTCCCTCAGTCACCAAACTCTCACTGTAGGACTCAAATGCACCAAGTTCAGCACTCAGTGCAAACAAAGTCTGCACTGTAGCTGGATCCTTTTTATACTGTGAATCTAGCTTCTGAAAACTGGCTTATCCAATTAACTAATTAACATGCTCCAGCTGCAAGTACCTACAAGTAGAACCTTGTTTAAGGCTGTTTTGAATCTTAACATCTCTATCAGTAACCTCTCCCAAGGTATTTTTCCTTTTAACTTTTCTTCTAATTTTCTTTGTCGTAGAACCCACATCTTCATGTAATAACCTGCTGCTTTGCTTTCCATTTATGTTTTTACTTCCCGTTTTATTCCTTTTAATATTACTGGGCCTATTCACTGAGCTCTCCTCAGTCACTGTACCCTGTACTGTGGCCCTTTTTGATTTTTGACTATGGCTTACACTTTCCCCTTCACTGCCTTTTGTTTCTGTCCCCATTTTATTTCACTCCGACTTGCTGTATCGGTTCCCATCCCCCTGCCATATTAGTTTAAACCCTCCCGACCGACCTGCCGACCTGTCAGAATTTCTCCAACTGGAGAAAATCAAATTTGGCATCCGGGGGTCGGAAGAGGGCTTCCACCACAAGACATGGAGGCCATTCAACTGTTCCAGGACCTGTTTGTAGCCAACAGCCAACAGAGCGGGAAGGGTTGAGGTACCTACAGAGAGACCACTAAGACCAACGAAAGGGAAAGGGGGAGGGGGAAGAAGGGAGATAGGGGGGGGAATAAAATAAGGAGGCGTACACGTCGAACACCCCTCCAGATAGAAAATTTGTATTTATCACAATGTAATATATGTGTTACTATATGATCTTGCTATGTATGGAAATAAAAAAACAATATTTTCTTTAAAATCAAAATCAGGGATTTCTCCACCATTCCTAGCCCGCTACTAATCACTACGGGCAGATTTCTGACACAACCACACCCAGTACTTACATCAGGCACCTCCGGCTTACGAAGACACCAATAAATATTGAGTAAAGTTACCTCTGCTCTCTCCTGTCCCAATAATGTATTTAAAGCAAGATACTACGGACGCTGGAATTATTTTACAAACAGAAAATGCTGGAAATACTCAGTCGGTCTGGCAGCATCAACAGAGAAAGAATCAGAATTGATGCTTCAGGTTGAGGACCTTTCATAAGAACCAGTGAAATGAAAATCCTCCCTGTACTTTTGTTTCACAATTGCGTTGAATCTTCCAAAACCAGATCATTACAGAGAGCTTTCTCATTCCCTCGGCCAAGATTAGATTCAAACATGGTCCAAAGAAGAAATTACATGATTAATTCAGTAAGCTATTCAAATCCCAGCATGACTCAGTGCACAGGAACATGCCCTTCGGTCCTCCAAAGCGCTGATCATGATGACTGTTTAAATAAAACTTTCTGCACTTCCAGGATCCCTCTATTCCCATCCTATTTGTCAAGGTGCCTCGTAAACGTCACTATCGTATCAGTTTCCACCATCTCCTCCGGCAGCTAGTTCCAGGCATTCATCACACTGTGTAAAATATTTCCCTCGCACATCTCCTCTAAACTTTACCCCTCACACCTTAAACCTATGTTCTCTAGAAATTGACTTCCCCATCCTGAGAAAAGACATCTGACTATCCACGCCATTCAATTTTGTAGACTTCTATCAGGTCACCCTTCAACCTCTGTCGTTTCAGTGAAAACAATCTGGGTTTATCCAACCTCTCCTCACAGCTAATAACCTCCAAACCAGGCAACATCCTGGTAAACCTCTTCTGTACTCTCTCCAAAGCCTCCACGTCCTTCTGGTAATGCCGCGACCAGAATTGTACGCAATATTCCAAGTATGGCCTAAGGTTCTATACAGATGCAACATGGCTTGCCAATTTTTATACTCAATGCCCCGACGATGAAGACAAGCATGCCGTATGCCTTCTTGTCTACCTTCTCCATCTGCGTTGCCACTTTCAGTGACCTGTGGACCTGTACACCCCGATCTCTCTGTCTGTCAATACTCCAAAGGGTTCTACCATTTACTGTATATTTCCCACCTGTATCAGACTTTCCAAAATGCGTTAGCTCACATTTTTCCAGATTAAACACCATCTGCACGGTAACACAGTGGTTAGCACAGTTGCTTCACAACTCCAGGGTCCCAGGTTCAATTCCTGGCTTGGGTGATTATCTGTACGGATTCTGCATGTTCTCCTCGTGACTGCATGGGTTTTCTCAGGGTGCACCGGTTTCCTCCTACAGTCTAAAGATGTGCAGCTTCGGTGGATTGGCCACGATAAATTGCCCTTAGTGTCCAAAATAGGTTAGGTGGGGTTACTGGGTTATGGGGATAGGGTGGAGGAGTGGGCTTAAAGTGGGGTGCTCTTTCCTAGGGTTGATGCAGACTTGATGGGCCGACTGGCTTCCTTCTGTACTGTAAATTCTATGATTCTGTGAAAAAAGGTTCGGTGGGGTTACTGAGTTTGGGGATAAGGTGGAGGTGTAGGCTTAATTAGGGTGCCCTTTCCAAAGGCCGGTGCAGAATCGATCGGCCAAATGGCCTCCTTCTGCACTGTAAACTCTATGATTCTATGCCGTTTCTCCGCCCAAGTTACCAACCAATCTATATCCTTCTGTATCATCCGACAATCCTCAACACTATCCGCAACTGTCCAATAATTTCTCGACCACTGACGCAAGGCTCACCAGCCTGTAATTTCCTGGATTATCCCTGCCACCCTTCTTAAACAAATAAACAACATTAACTCTCCTCCCGTCCTCTGGGACCTCACCTGCAGCCAATGAGGATACAAATATTTCTGTCAAGGTCCCAGCAATTTGGTTGCATGCCTCCCTCAGTATTCTGTGTTAGGACTGGGTTAACTGACCGTCCAATTACATGTTAATTTGATGTTCAGTCTCCAATAAAGTCACTGATATGTAAAGGGTTACAGGTGGCACTAGTGTATTTGGAGTGGAGTTTTTGTGTGGAACATAGAACAGTACAGCACAGAACAGGCCCTTCGGCCCTCAATGTTGTGCCGAGCCATGATTACCCTACTCAAACCCACGTATCCACCCTATAACCGTAACCCAACAACCCCCCCTTAACCTTACTTTTATTAGGACACTACGGGCAATTTAGCATGGCCAATCCACCTAACCCGCACATCTTTGGACTGTGGGAGGAAACCGGAGCACCCGGAGGAAACCCACGCACACAGGGGGAGGACGTGCAGACTCCACACAGACAGTGACCCAGCCGGGAATCGAACCTGGGACCCTGGAGCTGTGAAGCATTTATGCTAACCACCATGCTACCCTGCTGCCCATGTGGAGTGTGATCAAAGAAAATAAACGTGTTTTGGGGAGAAGCCTCCTTTACTCAATAACAGCCAGAAGCTGAACATTCTGTGGTAGATGCCATCAGGCCCTGGGAACTCACCTACCTCGATGTTTTTCAACACGCCCACCACCTTCTCCTTTTTAATATCGACATGACCCAGATTATCTACACACCCTTCCCTCGACTCATTATCCATCAAGTCCTTTGGCGCGATTCTCCGACCCTGTGCCGGGTCGGAGAATCGGCAGGGAGAGGGCCACGCAAATCGCTCCACGCCGCCCCGTTGCAATTCTCCATTCGGACCGGCGCGGCACCGGTCGGGGCCGCTCCACGTGGCCCCCCACGATTCTCCGGCCCGGATGGGTCGAGCAGCCATTAAAAAAAAAACCCGAGTCCCGCTCTAACATGCTCTGAGCTGGCGGGACCTCAGCGTTGAAGGGTCCGGGGGAGGCCTGGCCCGCGATCGGGACCCACCGATCGGCGGGCCGGCCTCTGTCTCCCGGCCTCCTATCTTCCATGCCGGGGCCTGTACTCCTGCGCCATATTGGGTCAGGGCTGGCGCGGACAAGGGAGGAACCGCGCATGCGCGGAAATCGCACCGGTGGGACTGCGCATGCGCAGGTTCGCGCCCGATCCACTGCGCATGCGCGCATCCCCCAGCGCCCATTCCACAGCCTGATCAGCAGCTGGAGCAGCATGAATCATTCCAGCATCGTGCTGGCCCCCTGTCGGGGCCAGCATTGCTGATCCTGGGGCCGTGTTGACACCGTCGAGAAACGCGATGACGTTTCTGACGGCGTCAACACTTAGCCTCAGGATCAGAGAATCCCGCCCCTTATCTTTGGTGAATATCTATGCTAAGTACTTATTTAGTACCTTACCATGTTCCTCTGGCTCCACACATAAATTTCCCAGAGAAGGTTCAGCAAAAAGTACTGTACATCATACTTCCAAATAATAGTTAGGATAACTTACATTTGTACAGTGAAGTGACCGGGTGTGCTTGTGAGCATCAACCCTGATGTTTGACACACTGGTGTCTTGCATGACTCCACTTATTCCAACCATCATTGAGATCATTTTTGTGAATTCGACACCTGAAGAAAATCAAAATATGATTTAATAGATACTCTTACTTATCACACATTGTTCAAAAGAAGATAGCCTTTATCCAGGTTTTCAAATTAAATAAGGCTGATGCAGGAGTCTGTCATGTCCCTGAATAGCTCACCAAGTACCAGAGTGATTGGTAAATTATCTGGGTACAGCTATCTGGAAACAGCATTTAGAAACATAATCGATATTAGGCATTCCTATCAAATCTACAGTTTGATCCGCGCATGCGTCATAACCATCCTTACAACCTAGATGTCAGCACAGAAGCACAGTGGGTAGCACTTGTTGCTTCACAGCTCCAGGGTCCCAGATTCAATTCCCGGCTTGGGTCACTGTCTGTGTGGAGTTTACACGTTCTCCGTGTCTGCGTGAGTTTTCTCCAGGTGCTCTGGTTTCCTTCCACAAGTGCCGAAAGACGTGTTTGTTAGGTGAATTGGACTTTCTAAATTCTCCGTGTGTGTGTACCCGAACAGGCGCCGGAATGTGGCGATGAGGCGCTTTTCACAGTAACTTCATTGCAGTGTAAATGTAAGCCTACCTATGACAATAAAGATTATTATTTTTCATGTGCATTTTCAAAATTTCAGTTTATGGGTTGACCAGTCTTTGGCTTGGAAAAGTTCAAAGGCTTATATACATCTTCAAAATTTCAAATATATCCCCCCATGAGAGGCAAGTTCCCCCTTCCATCTCCCATCGTGCACACACTCTCTCCCCTCCACTCCTCACACACACTCTTTCTTCCCCATCCACTCCTTGTTCACAGAATCTTGGAATAATAAGTGCAGAAGAGGCCCTTTGGCCCATCAGCCTACACTGATGCATGATTAACACCTGACCTGCCTACATTCGCCAGCACTTGGCTCATAGCCTTGAATGTTATGGCCTGCCAAGTGCTCATCCAGGTACTTTTTTTAAAGGATGTGAGCAACCTGCCTCTACATCCTCCAAACCAGTGCATTCCAGACCATCACCAACCTCCAGGTAAAAAGGCTTTTCCTCAAATACCCCCTAAACTCGAGAACCGCGTTAGGGACCTGGAGCTGGAGCTGGATGAACTTCGGATCATTCGGGAGTAGGGTATTGAGAGGAGTTATAGGGAGGTAGTCACACCTCAGGTAAAAGAAGAAGGTAGATGGGTTACCGTCAGGGGAGGGAGAGGGAACCAGCAGGCAGTGCAGGGATCCCCTGTGGTCGTTCCCCTCTATAACAAGTATACCGTTTTGGATACTGTTGCGGGGGACGACTTACCAGGGGTAAGCAATAGGGCACAGGTCTCTGGCACAGAGTCTGTCCCTGTTGCTCAGAAGGGAAGGGAGAAGAGGAACAGAGCACTTGTCATTGGGGACTCCATAGTTAGAGGAACAGACAGGAGGTTCTGTGGGAACGAAAGAGACTCACGGTTTGTGTGTTGCCTCCCAGGTGCCAGGGTTCGTGATGTCTCTGATCGTGTTTTTGAGATCCTGAAGGTGGAGGGGGAGCATCCCCAAGTTGTGGTCCACATAGGTACCAACGACATAGGTAGGAAGAGAGATGGGGATTTGAGACAGAAATTCAGGGAGCTAGGGTGGAAGCTGAGAGCTAGAACAAACAGAGTTGTTATCTCTGGGTTGTTACCCGTGCCACATGCTAGCGAAGTGAGAAATAAGGAGAGAGAGGAGTTGAACACGTGACTACAGGGATGGTGCAGGAGGGAGGGTTTTGGTTTCCTGGATAATTGGGGCTCATTCTGGGGAAGGTGGGACCTCTACAAACAGGATGGTCTTCACCTGAACCAGAGGGCTACCAATATCCTGGGGGGGGGGGAGATTTGCTAGTCCTCTTCGGGGGGGTTTAAACTAATTCAGCAGGGAGATGGGAACCTAAATTGTAGTCCCAGTGTACAGGATGTTGAGAGTAGTGAGGTCAGGGATAGGGTTAAAAGTTCGAAAGAGGGCACCGGCAAGCAGGACGCTGGTTTGAAGTGTGTCTACTTCAACGCCAGGAGCATCCGGAATAAGGTGGGTGAGCTTGCAGCATGGGTTGGTACCTGGGATCTCGATGTTGTGGCGATTTCGGAGACATGGGTAGAGCAGGGACAGGAATGGTTGTTGCAGGTTCCAGGATTTAGATGTTTCTGTAAGAACAGAGAAGATGGTAAAAGAGGGGGGGGTGTGGCATTATTAATCAAGGAAAGTATTACGGCGGTAGAAAGGACGTTTGAGGACTCGTCTACTGAGGTAGTATGGGCCGAGGTTAGGAACAGGAGAGGAGAGGTCACCCTGTTGGGAGTTGTCTATAGACCTCCGAATAGTTCCAGAGATGTAGAGGAAAGGATTGCAAAGATGATTCTCGACAGGAGCGAGAGTAACAGGGTAGTTGTTATGGGGGACTTTAACTTTCCAAATATTGACTGGAAATACTATAGTTCGAGTACTATAGATGGGTCAGTTTTTGTACAGTGTGTGCAGGAGGGTTTTCTGACACAGTATGTAGACAGGCCAACAAGGGGCGAGGCCACATTGGATTTGGTACTGGGTAATGAACCCGGCCAGGTGTTAGATTTAGATGTAGATGAGCACTTTGGTGATAGTGATCACAACTCAGTTATGTTTACTTTAGCAATGGGCAGGGATAGGTATATACCGCAAGGCAAGAATTATAGCTGGGGGAAAGGCAATTATGATGCTATTCGGCAAGATTTAGGATGTATAGGATGGGGAAGGAAACTGCAGGGGATGGGTACAATCGAAATGTGGAGCTTTTTCCAAGGAACAGCTACTGCATGTCCTTGATAAGTATGTACCTGTCAGGCAGGGAGGAAGTTGTCGAGCAAGGGAACCGTGGTTTACTAAGGAAGTTGAAGCACTTGTCAAGAGGAAGAAAGCAGCTTATGTTAGGATGAGACATGAAGGCTCAGTTAGGGCACTTGAGAGTTACAAGTTCGCCAGGAAGGACCTAAAGGGAGAGTTAAGAAGAGCGAGGAGAGGACACGAAAAGTCGTTGCCGGATAGGATCAAGGAAAACCCTAAGGCTTTCTATAGGTATATCAAGAACAAAAGAATGACTAGAGTAAGATTAGGGCCAATCAAGGATAGTAGTGGAAAGTTCTGTGTGGAATCAGAGGAGATAGGGGAAGCGTTAAATGGATATTTTTCGTCAGTGTTTACACTGGAGAAAGACAATGTTGTCGAGGAGAATACTCAGGTTCAGTCGACCAGGCTAGATGGAATTGGGGTTCAAAAGGAGGAGGTGTTAGCAGTTTTGGAAAATGTCAAAATAGATAAGTCCCCTGGGCCAGATGGGATTTATCCTAGGATTCTCTGGGAAGCCAGGGAGGAGATTGCAGAGCCTTTGTCCTTAATCTTTATGTCGTCTTTGTCGACAGGAATAGCGCCGGAAGACTGGATGATAGCAAATGTTGTCCCCTTGTTCAAGAAGGGGAGTAGAGACAACCCTGGTAATTATAGACCTGTGAGCCTTACTTTGGTTGTGGGTAAAATGTTGGAAAAGGTTATAAGAGATAGGATTTATAATCATCTTGAAAAGAACAAGTTGATTAGCGATAGTCAACACGGTTTTGTGAAGGGTAGGTCATGCCTCACAAACCTTATTGAGTTTTTTGAGAAGGTGACCAAACAGGTGGATGAGGGTAAAGCGGTTGATGTGGTGTATATGGATTTCAGTGAGGCGTTTGATAAGGTTCCCCACGGTAGGCTATTGCAGAAAATAAGGAAGTATGGGATTGAAGGTGATTTAGCGGTTTGGATCAGTAATTGGCTAGCTGAAAGAAGACAGAGGGTGGTGGTTGATGGCAAATGTTCATCCTGGAGTTCAGTTACTAGTGGTGTACCGCAAGGATCTGTTTTGGGGCCACTGCTGTTTGTCATTTTTATAAATTACCTGGAAGAGGGTGTAGAAGGATGGGTTAGTAAATTTGCAGATGACACGAAGGTCGGTGGAGTTGTGGATAGTGCTGAAGGATGTTATAGGATACAGAGGGACATAGATAAGCTGCAGAGCTGGGCTGAGAGGTGGCAGATGGAGTTTAATGCGGAAAAAATGTGAGGTGGTTCACTTTGGAAGGAGTAACAGGAATGCAGAGTACTGGCTAATGGCAAGATTCTTGGTAGTGTAGATGAACAGAGAGATCTCGGCATCCCAGGTACATAAATCCCTGAAAGTTGCCACCAGGTTAATAGGGCTGTTAAGAAGGCATATGGTGTGCTAGCCTTTATCCCAGGGCAGGGGATTGAGTTTCGGAGCCACAAGGTCATGCTGCAGCTGTATAAACTCTGGTGCGGCCGCACCTGGAGTACTGCGTGCAGTTCTGGTCACCACATTATAGGAAGGATGTGGAAGCTTTGGAAAGGGTTCAGAGGAGATTTACTAGGATGTTGCCTGGTATGGAGGGAAGGTCTTACGAGGAAAGGCTCAGGGACTTGAAGTTGTTTTCGTTAGAGAGGAGAAGGCTGAGAGGTGACTTAATAGAGACATATAAGATAGTCAGAGGGTTAGATAGGGTGGACAGTGAGAGCCTTTTTCCTCGGATGGTGATGACCAACACGAGGGGACATAGCTTTAAATTGAGGGTGAGAGATATAGGACAGATGTCAGAGGCAGTTTCTTTACTCAGAGAGTAGTAGGGGTGTGGAACGCCCTGCCTGCAACAGTAGTAGACTCGCCAACTTTAAGGGCATTTAAGTGGTCACTGGATAGACATATGGATGAAAATGGAATAGTGTAGGTCAGATAGGCTTCAGATGGTTTCACAGGTCGGCGCAACATCGAGGGCCGAAGGGCCCGTACTGCGCTGTAATGTTCTATGTTCTATGTTCTAAACCTCCTGCCCCCGATTTTTAACTTCTGCGCCCTTGTAACTGACCCTTCAACTAAGGGGAACAGCTGCTCCAGCGAAAACATCCCAACCCTATCCAACTTCTCCTCATAACATAACATTCTGGCAAATCACCTCTGCACCCTCTCCACTGCAATCACATCCTTCCTATAATGTGGTGACTAGAATTGCACACAGTACTCCAGCTGTGGCCTCACTGAAATTCTCCACAATTCCAACATGACCTCCCTGCCTTTGTAACGTATGTCTCGATTGATAAAGGCAAGTGTCCCATATGTATTTTTCACCACCCTATTAAGCTGCCCGACAGGTGTGACCTGTACAAGAAGGAGGGGATGCATCTAAACTGGAAGAGCACCAATATCCTGGCTGGGAGGTTTGCTAGAATGACTCAGAAGGATTTAAACTAGTATGGCAGGGGTGTGGGAACTAGAGTGTTAGCTTAGAAGGTGTAATAACTGAAGGGGAAATAGAGAAGAAAAATAATAGAACATCACCCTGTCTCCTCAAACGTGTTTTGAGGTGTATTTGTTTCAACGCCTTAAGTATAGCAGGTAAGGCAGATGACCCTATTAGTACTTGGAATTATGATGTTGTGGCTATCACAGAAACATAGTTAAAGGATTGGCAGGATTGACAGCTGAACGTTGGAGGATACAGATGCTCAGGTGAGATAGAGGGGGATATAAAAGGGTGGGGGAGTAGCATTATTGGTCAAGGAGGATATTATAGCCGCACTGCGGGAGAACACATTGGAGGGCTCATACAATGAGGCATTCTGGGTAAAACTTAGGAACAGGAAGGGGGCAATCACAATGTTGGGGGTTTATTACAGGCCCCCAAACTGCCAGCGAGAGATAGAGGAGCAAATAGGTAGAGAGATTTTGGACAGGTGCAAAAGTAACAGGGTTGTTGTGGTTGGGGATTTTAACTTCCCCTATATTGACTGGGACTCACGAGTGCTAGGGGTTTGAATGGGGCAGAGTTTGTAAGGTGTATCCAGGAAAGCTTCTTGATGCAATAACTCAGGAGGGGTAGTACTGGACCTGGCATTGGGGAATCAATCTGGACAGGTGGTTGAAGTTTCAGTAGGGGAACATTTTGGGAGTAGTGGCCACAATTCTGTATGTTTTAAGATACTTTTGGACAGGGATGTGGGTAACCCTTGCATTAAGGTGCTGAACTGGGGAAAGGCTAATTACGATAACACTGGACAGGAATTGAAGAATTTGCATTGGGTGCAGCTGTTGGGAGGGTAAATTAACATTGGACATGTGGGAGTCTTTCAAAAGACAGTTGATTAGGATTCAGGAAAGTCCAAAGAGAACGAGGGATAAGCATGGAACGTTTAGGGAGCGGAGCCTTGGATAGTTAAATTATTGGAGAGAATTCTCAGGGACAGGATTTATATCCATTTGGAAACAAATGGACTCATTAGCGATAGACAGCATGGTTTTGGGAAGGGGAGGTTGTGCCACACTAACTTGATCGAGTTTTTTGAGGAGGTGACTAAGATGATTGATGAAGGGAGGCCGGTGGATGTTGTTTACATGGACTTCAGTAAAGCCTTTGACAAGGTTCCTCATGGCAGACTGGTACAAAAGGTGAAGTTACACGGGATCAGAGGTGAGGTGATAAGATGAGATACAGATCTGGCTTGGTCAAAGAAGGCAGTAGAATGGTGTTTTTCTGAATGGAAGGTTGTGACTAGTGATGTTCCACAGGGATCTGTGCTGGGGCCTCTGTTGTTTGTAATATACATGAACGATTTGGAGGAATATGGTCTGATTAGCAAGTTTGCAGATGGCACCAAGGTTCGTGGAGTAGCAAATAGTGTTGAGGATTGTCAGAGGATACAGCAGGACATAGATGGAATCATAGAATTTACAGTGCAGAAGGAGGCCATCTGGCCCATCGAGTCTGCACTGGCCCTTGGAAAGAGCACCCTAACCAAGCCCACACCTCCACCTTATACCCGTAACCCCACCCAACCTTTTTGGACACCTGGGGCAATTTAGCATGGAGAACCACCTGACCTGCACATCTTCAGACTGTGGGAAGAAACCGGAGCATCCGGAGGAAACCCATGCAGACACAGGGCGAACGTGCAGACTCTGCACGGACAGCGCCCCACGCCAGGAATCAAACCTGGGACTGGGGAGCTGTGAAGCAACTGTGCTAACCACTGGGCTACAGTTCTGGCCCATGAATAGGCTCGTCCGGGATTTGAACCCGGGACCTCGCACATATTTCTACACCGAAACACCCAGAGCGACAATCATGCCCCTAGACAAACAAGCCAGCACCTGCAGGTTGGAGACTTGGGCAGAGAAATGGCAAACGGAGTTTAATCCAGACAAGTGTGAGATAATGCATTTTTGGAGGTCTGACATTGAGGGGAAATATACCGTAAATGGCAAAACTCTTAGGGATATAGAAATCTGGGATCAGAGGTCCACAGATCTTTTAAAGTGCAACACAAGTGTACAAGATCGTCAAGAAAGCAGATAGAATGCTTGCCTTAATCGGATGGGGCACAGAGTATAAAAACTGGCAAGTCATGCTACAGTTGTATCGAACCTTGGTAAGGCCGCACTTGCAATATTGAGCACAATTCTGCTCACCACACTACCAGAAGGATATGGAGGCTTTGGAGAGGGTGCACAGGGGGTTTACAAAGATGTTGCCTGGTCTGGAGGGTGTTAGCTATAGAACATAGAACGATACAGCGCAGTACAGGCCCTTCGGCCCTCGACGTTGCACCGACATGGAAAAAAAACTAAAGGCCATCTGATGCACCCTTGCACTCCGGTGTTTCCCTTTGTTTGGGAAGAGATGGAGTAGGTTCAGACTGTTTTCATTTGAAAGACGGAGGTTGGTCATCCGGTGGCGGTGATATGCTGAGCGGACGCACATCAGGTGGCTCTCCTCCCAATTGTATCCGAAACAGCGAATTCTTTTGAGTTTTTTGGGCCAAAAAGCCACCTAAAACTCTGCCAAACATAAAAGGCACGAACAGCACAGAGAAGAGAGCCACCATACTAGCGAGGTGGGCTAGCACAGGAAGACAGGCAGTAAGGGTGGCCGCGGTGCAGGGGAGAGGGAGCATCTGGCCAAAGGGGGAAAACAGAGAAGGGGGGAAGGAGGGGGGAATGGGGAGACGCACAGAATAGATAGGGGACAGAAATATAGGAAAGGGTTGGCAACGAGACAGACACGGGCCTCGGCGGGCATGGAACAGGGCGAGGAACCAGGATGGCGCCACAAGCAGCCATTCAGGAGGGTCCTGGGCAAAGGGAGACCCCGGAGTGCAGGGGCACACCCACATGGCATACACATCGCTGGTGGCTATGTGGGGTGCCCCTGGACAAAGGGAGGCCCCAGAGTGTAGGTGCCCGACCTCATGGTGAGAGTGGTGACTGCGGCCATTTTGGACGGCCCCCAAACAAAGGGAAACACCGGAGTGCAAGGGTGCATCAGAATTGTTACCTGGAATGTAAGGGGACTTAACGGCCCAGTGAAAAGATCCAGAATCTTTGCCCATCTGAGAATCCTGAAGCCTGACATAATCTACCTACAGGAGACTCACCTGAGGGAGAAGTACAGACTGCTGGTAAGGAAGGGCTGGGTGGGACATAAGAACATAAGAACTAGGAGCAGGAGTAGGTCATCTGGCCCCTCGAGCCTGCTCCGCCATTCAATTAGATCATGGCTGATCTTTTGTGGACCCAGCTCCACTTTCCGGCCCGAACACCATAACCCTTAATCCCTTTATTCTTCAAAAAACTATCTATCTTTACCTTAAAAACATTTAATGAAGGAGCCTCAACTGCTTCACAGGGCAAGGAATTCCATAGATTCACAACCTTTTGGGTGAAGAAGTTTCTCCTAAACTCAGTCCTAAATCTACTTCCCCTTATTTTGAGGCTATGCTCCCTAGTTCTGCTTTCACCCGCCAGTGGAAACAACCTGCCCACATCTATCCTATCTATTCCCTTCATAATTTTAAATGTTTCGATAAGATCCCCCCTCATCCTTCTAAATTCCAACGAGTACAGTCCCAGTCTACTCAACCTCTCCTCATAATCCAACCCCTTCAGCTCTGGGATTAACCTAGTGAATCTCCTCTGCACACCCTCCAGCGCCAGTCCGTCCTTTCTCAAGTAAGGAGACCAAAACTGAACACAATACTCCAGGTGTGGCCTCACTAACACCTTATACAATTGCAGCATAACCTCCCTAGTCTTAAACTCCATCCCTCTAGCAATGAAGGACAAAATTCCATTTGCCTTCTTAATCACCTGTTGCACCTGTAAACCAACTTTCTGTGACTCATGCACTAGCACACCCAGGTCTCTCTGCACAGCAGCATGCTTTAATATTTTATTGTTTAAATAATAATCCTGTTTGCTGTTATTCCTACCAAAATGGATAACCTCACATTTGTCAACATTGCATTCCATCTGCCAGACCCTAGCCCATTCACATAACCTATCCAAATCCCTCTGCAGACTTCCAGCATCCTCTGCACTTTTCACTTTACCACTCATCTTAGTGTCATCTATGTAGATTGCAGGGCAGCACGGTGGCCTAGTGGTTAGCACAACCGCCTCACGGCGCTGAGGTCCCAGGTTCGATCCCGGCTCTGGGTCACTGTCGGTGTGGAGTTTGCACATTCTCCCCGTGTCTGCGTGGGTTTCGCCCCCACAACCCAAAAATGTGCAGAGTAGGTGGATTGGCCACGCTAAATTGCCCCTTAATTGGAAAAAATAAATTGGGTAATCTAAATTTTAAAAAAATCTATGTAGATTGTGAACAACTGTGGGCCCAATACGGATCCCTGAGAGACAACATTAGCTACTGATTGCCAACCAGAGAAACACCCATTAATCCCCACTCTTTGCTTTCTATTAATTAACCAATCCTCTATCCATGCTACTACTTTACCCTTAATGCATCTTTATGGACAGACGGACCATTCATGCTACGGGGAGAGGGCTAGGGTAGTAGCCATATTGATCAGTAAGAGGACGAGGTTTACAGAGGCTAGGACGGTTACAGACCCAATGGGATGGTACGTCATGGTCAGCAGTGTCCTGGAAGTTGTGGTGCTGGTAAATGTGTACGCTCCCAACTGGGACGACACAGAATTTATCAAAAAGACCATGATGGAAATCCCGACATTGACACACATCGACTGATTATGGAGGGCTACTTTAACAGTTGCTGTCTCTTGTGGCTGTCAATTATTTAAATATCTCAGCTAGGGTGCCAGCAGATTTCCTCCCTAGCGTCCCACAACGTCCTGGGTTACATTTCATCAGGTCCCAAGGATTTATCTAGCTTGATGCACTTTAATACCTCCAGCACCTCCTTAATAAATATGTACACTCCCCAAGCCATCACTTTTTATTTCCTTAACATTAGTGCCTTTCGCAACAGTAAATACTGATGAGAAATATTCATTTTGGACCTTTCCCATCCCTTGTGGATCTGCACATAGATGACCTTAAGAGGCCCGACCCTCTCCCTAGTCACCCTTTATGTATCTGTAAAAGCTTTTTGGATTTTTCTTTGCCTTATCTGCCAAGATAATCACATGTCCACTTTTTGCCCTCCTGTTTTCTCTCTTAACTCGACTCTGACAAGCCCTATACTCTTGATCCCAGCTGCTTATGCATGTCATATGCCTCCTTCCTTTTGACCATGGCCTCAATATCCTGAGTCATCCAGGTTTCCCTCCTTCTACCAGCCTTATCCTTCACTCTAAGAGGAATGTGCTCACCTTGAACCCTAGTTAACACCTTTTTGAAAGACTCCCACTTATCAGCTGTCCCCTTGCTGGCAAACAGGCACCCCAACCAACTTTTGAAAGATCCTACCTAATATCCTCAAAATTGGCCTTGCCCCAATTTTGAATTTTAACTTTTGGGCCAGAACTATCATCCTCCACAGTTATCTTAAAACGAATGGAATTGTGGGCACCATGGTAGCACAGTGGTTGGCACAGTTGCTTCACAGTTCCAGGTCCCTGGTTCGATTACCAGCTTGGGTCACTGTCTGTGCGGAGTCTGCACATTCTCCCTGTGTCTGCGTGGGTTTCCTCCAGGTGCTCTGGTTTCCTCTCAGTCCAAAGATGTGCAGGTTACATAAATAGATACATAGAAGGTAGGAGCAGGAGGAGGCTTTTTGGTCCTTCGAACCTGCTCCACAATTCATCACGATCACGGCTGATCATCCAATTCAATAGCCTAATCCGGCTTTCTCCCCATAGCCTTTGATCCCATTCTCCCCAAGGGCTATATCCAGCCACCTCTTGAATGTATTCAAAGTTTTAGCATCAACTACTTCCTGTGGTAATGAATTCCACAGGCTCTGTGTGAAGAAATGTCTCCTTATCTCTGACGAAATGGTTTACCCTTTAAAATCTTGCAAGTCTCTATGAGATCCCCCCTCATTCTTCTGAACTCCAGTGAGAACAATCCCAATTTAGTCAATCTCTCATATTATGACAGTCCCACCATCCCTGGAATCAGTCTGGTAAACCTTCGCTGCACTCCCTCGAGAGCAAGGACATCCTTCCTCAGAGGAGACCAAAACTGCACACAATACTCCAGGTGTGGCCTCATCAAGGCCCTGTATAATTGCAGCAACACATCGCTGCTTCTATACTACGGATTGACCATGCTAAATTGCCCTTAGTGTCCAAAAAAAAGATTAGCTGGGGTTACTGGGTTACGAGGATAGGGTGGAGGGTGTGGGCTTGGGTGGGGTGCTCCTTCCAAGAGCCGGTGCAGACTCGATGGGCCGAATGGCCTCCTTCTGCACTGTAAATTCTATGGTCATTGGTCCCAAAGTGATCTCTCGCTAACACTTCTGTCACTTGCCCTTCCTTATTCCCCAAAAGGAGGTTAAGTTTTGCCCCCTCTCTAGTCGGGCCATACGCCATATTGAATGAGGAATTCTTCCTGAATACACTCGACAAATTTCTCTCCATTCAAACCCCTAGTGCTATGGCTGTCCCAGTTAATGTTGGGAAAGTTAAAGTCCCCAACTGTTATTTTTTCGGCAGCTGTCTGTAATCCCTACATATTTGCTCCTCAATATCCCGCTGCCTATTTGGGGGCCTTTAGTCCAGTCCTATCAAAGTGATCTCACCCTTCCTATTTTTCAGTTCTACCCATATAGACTCAGTGGGCGAACCCTCGGATATATCCTCTCTCTGTACTGACGTGATACTGTCCCTAATCAAAAATGCCTGGCCTATCTTTCCTATGGTATCTGTACCCCAGAACATTGAGCTGCCAGTCCAGCCCCTCCTTAAGCCATAGAACATAGAACATAAAACAGTACAGCACAGAACAGGCCCTTCGGCCCTCGATGTTGTGCCGAGCAATGATCACCCTACTCAAACCCACGTATCCACCCTATACCCGTAACCCAACAACCCCCCCTTAACCTTACTTTTTAGGACACTATGGGCAATTTAGCATGGCCAATCCACCTAACCCGCACATCTTTGTACTGTGGGAGGAAACCGGAGCACCCGGAGGAAACCCACGCACACACAGGGAGGACGTGCAGACTCCACACAGACAGTGACCCAGCCGGGAATCGAACCTGGGACCCTGGAGCTGTGAAGCATTTATGCTAACCACCATGCTGCCCCATGTTTCAGTAATAGCTATAATATCCTAGTCCCAGGTACCTATCCATACCCTGGATTAATCTGCCTTGTCCGTTAGGCTTCTTGCATTGAAATAAACACAGATCAATCTGTTCCTCTGCTTTCCACTTTTCTCCTTACTGACTATTGTTTCTATCCTCTCTTTACTACCCTACGATTTCATGTATTGGTTCCCATTCCCCTGCCACATTAGTTAAAATTCTCCCCAACAGCGCAACGTCACATTGCTCACTTAATTTTGCCAGAACAGAATACCATTGCTCTTATAACGCACATCGTTGTCAGGAAATAAGTCAATAACATGAGATCAACAGCATAATCACAAGGGTATAGAGTTTCAGATTATTGATGAACTTCAGGACAATAACATCATCCATGATTATAGTCATTGGAGTTTAGAAGGATGAGAGGGGATCTCATAGAAACTTACAAAATTCTAACAGGATTAGACAGGGTAGATTCAAAAAGAATGTTCCTGATGGTGCGAGAGTCCAGAACTGGGGGTTTGAGGATAAGTTGTCAGCCTTTTTTTTTTAAATTTAGAGCACCCAATTCTTTTTTTCCAATTGAGGGGCAATTTAGCGTGGCCAATTCACCTACCCTGCACTTCTCTGGGTTGTGGGGGTGAGACGCACGCAGACACGGGGAGAATGTGCAAAGTCCACACGGACAGTAACCCAGGGCCGGGATCGAACCCGGGTCCTCGGCGCCCTGAGGTAGCAGTGTTAACCACTGCGCCACCGTGCCGCCCTTAAGTTGCCAACTTTTAGGACTGAGGTGTGGAGCAATTTATTCGCCCAGAGAATGGTGAATCTGTGGAATACACTACCACAGAAAGTAGTTGAAGTCAAACCGTTGTGCAATTTAAAGAAGAAATTATATATATATATATTTTTTTTTAAATACTCTTTATTGTCACAAGTAGGCTTACATTAACACTGCAATGAAGCCACATTCCGACGCCTGTTCAGGTACACTGAGGGAGAGTTTAGAATGTCCATAATTATTATTAAGTGGCAAATTGCTGGTAATTGTGGAGCCAAGATATGTGAAATTCTAAACAACCTCCAGTGTCACCCTGCCACACGACAGCAATGACAATGTCCTGGGTCATCATCCAGAATCACAACATTAGTATGCAACCTTTGAAAACCACTGTAAAAGCACTAAAACAGACTTCATGTTTGGCTGCAGCACCTGCAAAATGGGGATAGAAATTACTGCCTGAAATCCTTGACCTGAGCTCAATAACACCATTTAGAATGCACAAATGGGTCCTCGTAATTAGACTTCATAAGCATAGCAATCTTCCAATGCCTTGACCAAATGACCTTTTACTATACTATATTCAGCTCTCAAAATGTGGTCTGCTCTTCATTTGGGAGACCAAATTCAGATTGGACTCTACTTTGTGGAACACTTTGGCAAGCATGGCCTCCAGTTTCCGCTGACTGAATAACAATATTCCACCTTGTTCTCATGCTGGTCT
Organism: Scyliorhinus canicula; assembly: GCF_902713615.1. Taxonomy (NCBI): domain Eukaryota; kingdom Metazoa; phylum Chordata; class Chondrichthyes; order Carcharhiniformes; family Scyliorhinidae; genus Scyliorhinus; species Scyliorhinus canicula. Next base: position 167,498,253 of record NC_052146.1, read on the forward strand.
CCGTCCTTGGCCTCCTGCACTATTCCAACATAAACTTGGAGCACTGCTCCGTGTCATTCGATTAGGTGTTCCAGAGCCTTCCAAACTCAAAGATGAAGTCAACAATTTCAGACAGTAATTTCTATCCCCATTTTACTTCCAATTTTTATACCCTTTAGTCTGCTTTTCCCTTGCTTTTGTTTTCAGGTGATAACTGTTCATCATTCTGCTGTTCAAAATTCCTCCAGAAACATCTTTTCTTTCTTCAGCTTTTTAATTCTGGTTTCTATAATTTGATTTTTAGACCAATATGTTGAGGAAACAACTTGCGAATATGCTATCCTATATTTGCTACTATGCAATGAGAATGGGTGAATTAATAATCTTGTTGTGCGGTGTGCTTTAGGGAGCAGTGATCAGAACCATGGGGCAGCAGGGTAGCATGGTGGTTAGCATAAATGCTTCACAGCTCCAGGGTCCCAGGTTCGATTCCCGGCTGGATCACTGTCTGTGTGGAGTCTGCACGTCCTCCCCCTGTGTGCGTGGGTTTCCTCCGGGTGCTCCGGTTTCCTCCCACAGTCCAAAGATGTGCGGGTTAGGTGGATTGGCCATGCTAAATTGCCCGTAGTGTCCTAATAAAAAAGTAAGGTTAAGGGGGGGGGGTTGTTGGGTTACGGGTATAGGGTGGATACGTGGGTTTCAGTAGGGTGATCATGGCTCGGCACAACATTGAGGGCCGAAGGGCCTGTTCTGTGCTGTACTGTTCTATGTTCTATGATGGAATTCTTCATTAGGATGGATAGTGAAGATTGGATTGGATTGGATTTGTTTATTGTCACATGTACCGAGGTACAGTGAAAAGTATTTTTCTGCAAGCAGCTCAACAGATCAGTACATGGAAGAAAAGGGAATTAAACAAAATTCAAGAAAATACATGAGAATACATAATAGGGCAACACAAGATATACAATGTAACTACATAAGCATTGGCATCGGTTGAAGCATACAGGGCGTAGTGTTAATGAGGTCAGTCAATAAGAGGGTCATTTAGGAGTCTGGTGACAGTGGGGAAGAAGCTGTTTTTTAGCCTGTTCGTGCGTGTTCGCAGACTTCTGTATCTCCTGCCCGATGGAAGAAGTTGGAAAAGTGAGTAAGCCGGGTGGGAGGGATCCTTTATTATGCTGCCCGCTTTCCCCCGGCAGCGGGAGGTGTAGATGGAGTCCACGGATGGGAGGCAGGTTCGTGTGATGGACTGGGCGGTATTCACGACTCTCTAAGTTCCTTGCGGTCCTGGGCCGAGCAGTTGACATACCAGGCTGTGATGCAGCCCGATAGGATGCTTTCTATAGTGCATCTCTAAAAGTTGGTAAGGGTTAATGTGGACATGCCGAATTTCCTTAGTTTCCTGAAAGTTGTGCTTTCTTGGTGGTAGCGTCGACGTGGGTGGACCAGGACAGATCTTTGGAGATGTGCACCCCTAGGAATTTGAAACTGCTAACCATCTCTATCTCGGCCCCGTTGATGCTGGCAGGGGTGTGTGCAGTACTTTGCTTCCTGAAGTCAATGACCAGCTCTTTAGTTTTGCTGGCATTGAGGGATAGATCGTTGTCACTGCACCACTCCACTAGGTTCTCAATCTCCCTCCTGTATCCTGAGGAAGTATAGGCGCTGTTGTGCTTTCTTGGTGATAGCGTCGACGTGAGTGGACCAGGATAGATTTTTGGTGATGTGCCCCCCTAGGAATTTGAAACTGCTAACCATCTCCACCTCGGCCCCGTTGATGCTGACAGGGGTGTGTCACAGAAGAAGCCCAATCTGTGACGAGGATCATAAATTAAAACAAAATAAACCACAAAGCTATGCGACATGAGTTGGCAGATGGATGAGTGACAGAGACACAGAGAGATCTGGGCGTGCAGGTCCACAGATCCTTAAAAGTGGCAGCACAGGTGGATATGGTGGTAAAGAAAGCATGGGTATCGAGAATAAAAGCTCGAAAATTATGTTACAATTATATAGAACGTTGGTTAGGCCACATTTGGAATACTGTGTCCAATTCTGGTCACCGCACTATCAGAAGGACGTGGAGGCTTTGGAGAGAGTACAGAAAAGGTTTACCAGCATGTTGCCTGGTATGGAGGGTTGAGGAGAGATTGAATAAACTGGGATTGTTCTCCCTAGAGACACGGAGGCTGAGGGGGCAACCTGATAGAAGCTTATAAAATTACTCGGGGTATAGATAGGGTGAACAGTTGGAGGCTTTATCCCAGGGCTGAAATGACAATTACATGGGCCACAAGTTCAAGGTGAGGGGGGAACGGTTCAGTGGAGATGTGCGGGGGAGGTTTTTTTACACAAGCTTGGAATGCACTGCCAAGTTAGGTGGTTGAGGCGGATACATTGGCGACTTTTAAGACTTATCTGGATAGGCACATGAACAGACGGGGTATAGAAGGATACAGGCGGTTGGTCGAGATAGGATACGTGATCGGCGCAGGAGGACTGAAGGGCCTGTTCCTGTGCTGTATGTTTCTTTGTTCTTTCAATTTATGAATTACTTCCATTGATCTGTTTTTTACTCACCATTGTTTCCCCCTCCCCCTCAATCCACTTGTGCTTGCTGTTCCTATTTGCCCTTTGAAACACTGCTGACCTTTGCTTTGCCATTCACACATTCTAATCTCTTTATGTGCCACTATCAGCACTCTTCTGAACTTTAATTTACATTCCTTTTGTCTTCTGTCCTCGACATGTTTGTTCATCTCCACCTATCGCTGGCCCCCTATCCAGCCCACCGCTCCATGCCCCCCCCCCCCCCCCACGACAATATAAATCTCACCCCATTTCCAGTTCTCTCCAGCCCTGACAAAGACTCTCAAAGACTCTAAATGTCCGCTCCCTTCCCTCTCCACAGATGCTGTCTGACCCCCTCAACCCAAACCAAAATCTCCCGACTTACTACAAAGTAACCAATCCTCGAATACACCTTTTCGATGTGTGGAAAAGAGCAATACTCCCTGCCCCCTAGATTGTGAAAGCGGCAGGGATCCGCCTCACCTCCTTCCAACTCACAAATCCCATTTTGTTGCTCGTTAAAATCGCCACTCCCCTCGATTTCAATCACACACCGAGTGAAAAACCTGCCCGACCCACCCCTTCCTTCAACTAACCTGGTCCTTGATACGGAGGTGGATCTCCTGCAGGAAGAACAACCCCCGCTTTCAAGCTTCTGAGGTGCGCAAACATCCGCGACCTTTTAACTGGCCCATTCAGTCCCCGGACGTTCCACGTTACCAGCCACGTTATGCCTCCAATCCCTTCTACCGTCCGTCATCTTCCCCACTTAACTCCCGCCCCCTTAATTCCAGCTATACCTAGCCCATCCCAGATGCCCCCCTTCTCAGCCGCTGGTCATGTCATCTCACCCCCTGCCACGTTGCATAAACTTCCCCCGTGCCCCCCACCTCTCCCCCCCCCCCCTTCTTGGCCTTCTCCGCCACCACCTCACTTCCATTCACCAGCACCACCTACTAGCATGACAGCCCCTGCCCAAAGGCATCCCTCCCCCCACTCCTCAGCTCAAGGAAGAAGGCTCCCTGTTGACCTTACCCTCCCTCACCCAAACAAACAAATGCGAAACGCAAAGTCTCTAAAACAGGAGGGGGGGTGGGGGATGTGAACATGCATCCGCACATAAACATTTCACCCCTTCAATCCCAAAAGTAAACAACAAACACAGAAAAGCGCCCCCTCCAAACTGGAGGGTCGAATATCCCCCAATCCCTACCACCAGTTCGAACATATTACCAACCATCACAAAGTGCCAGCACCCCGGTTCCCAAGCATTGTCCATTCAGTTCTCCCCCAGTTTATGCTCCTTAATGAAGTCTTCGGCCGCTTCTGGGGTCTCAAAATAATATCCCGGCCTCCGAACGTCACCAATAATTTAGCCGGAAAAAACACCCCAAACCAGATCTGTCGCCGGTACAGCACCGCCTTGGCCTTGTTGAACTCTGCCCGCCACTTTGCCAACTTGGCTCCAATGCCTTGATGAATTCGGACCTTATTCCCCTCCCAGTAGCTGGTACGCTTTTCCTTGGCCCATTGCAGAGCTTTCTCTTTCTCCACAAATTTGTGGAGTCTCACGATCACCTCCCGCGGCGGCTCCCCAGCTCTAGGCTTCTGCTTCAGGGACCAATGCGCTCGGTCTACTTCAGGCGCCTTATCTAACACCCCTTCTGCCACTTGCCTTGCCAGCATCTTCGAGACGTACCTCATTGCACTCACACTCACTACTCCTTCAGGCAGACCCAATATTCGCAGGTTCTGTCTTCTTGAGGTATTCTCTTGCTTCTCCATCTTTGCCCTCAACGGTTTACACAGGTCTCCTGGGAACCTCACCTCCGCCACCAGAGCCACCACACGATCGCTGTGGTCCAAGATCACTACTTCGATCTCCCGAATCTGCGACTCGTGCACCTCCAAACACTTCTCCATTCATTCCAACGAACTCTTCAGGGGGTGCCACAGCTCCTTCAAGTGCCTTCGAGTGATCCTCCCCCCATTTTCTTCCTCTGCTAGCAGTATTTCTCCTTAATAAATGCCATCAACTGCTCCACCCAATATCAGGTAAAAAGATCTCCTTTTTGTGCCTTCAAGAGGGCAGCACGGTAGCAGAGGGCAGCACGGTAGCATGGTGGTTAGCATAAATGCTTCACAGCTCCAGGGTCCCAGGTTCGGTTCCCGGCTGGGTCACTGTCTGTGCGGAGTCTGCACGTCCTCCCCGTGTGTGCGTGGGTTTCCTCCGGGTGCTCCGGTTTCCTCCCACAGTCCAAAGATGTGCGGGTTAGGTGGATTGGCCATGCTAAATTGCCCGTAGTGTCCTAATAAAAGTAAGGTTAAGGGGGGGTTGTTGGGTTACGGGTATCGGGTGTATACATGGGTTTGAGTAGGATGATCATTGCTCGGCACAACATCGAGGGCCGAAGGGCCTGTTCTGTGCTGTACTGTTCTATGTTCTATGTTCTAAGAAGGAGCTGCCCTGTGTGCGACCACTCACACCATGGCCGCCACCAGAAGTATCGCTCACTGAACTTGTCTAAATTACCTTGACAACTGTGATGAATATAGAAAGTGTTGTATATTATATTTCATGTTTGTGGCAGTAATGCTATTAAAACCCTGATTTAAAATACACATAGACAGCATGATTACTAAAGCTGTAATTAAGGATTTGGAAAAGCTGAGGTAATGATTGGTGCTAATCATATTGTTTAGAGAGAGTTGGCTAATGGGGTATTATTTTAATTGTACAAGATTCCCTGGACCGGAGATAATTTATGAAGGATTGTATTTTGTCCAAGTTAAGCAGGTGATGGGACATCTCAGTGGGATACAGATGATGTAATCAATGGAGGAGCCAGGGTTGTCTGTAGTTTTGCAGTCTGTTATAGGATTTTAAGTAGCACAGCAGCTTGCCATACGATTTGTGTCTGACAAGACAGAATGATTTGTGTTACATAGAACATAGAACAGTACAGCACAGAACAGGCCCTTCGGCCCTCAATGTTGTGCCGAGCCATGATCACCCCACTCAAACCCACGCATCCACCCTATACCCGTAACCCAACAACCCCCCACCCCTTAACGTTACTTTTTAGGACACTACGGGCAATTTAGCATGGTCAATCCACCTAACCCGCACATCTTTGGACTGTGGGAGGAAACCGGAGCACCCGGAGGAAACCCACGCTCACACGGGGAGGATGTGCAGACTCCACACAGACAGTAACCCAGCCGGGAACCGAACCTGGGACCCTGGAGCTGTGAAGCATTTATGCTAACCACCATGCTACCGTGCTGCCCGTGTTGTTCCTGAAAAGGGTCACTCTGTCTCTCTCCAAGGTCTGCACAGATAAGCAAGTAACCTGTTTGTTAACTTTATGAGTGGCATTTGGGACTTCTGGTGATGGAGATGTGCTGTGTGGACGCACAAAAGGTGGCTATCCTTCTTGGAATTCAAAATTAGGCTCTTTTAGTCAACATAACCCACCAGAACCGGGAAAAAAGCATCCCCTCACCCTCTCCAATTGAAATACAAAGACCGAAGTCATGGGAGTGTACCTTTAAGAAATGGGTGTTTATCAAGTAGCTGCCGTGATGTTATTGTGTGGGTCGAACTGGGTTGTGTCAGTGGCATTTACTTACATTTTGAGTTGGAAGCTGTTTGTGGCTGTGTTTTGCTTTCATTTTAGGCAGTTGAAAGCTGAATTCAGACAAGGAAGGTCTCTTTTTGTCTCTCTCTCTGTTTGTTAAAAGGTGTCCAGAACATTTGATAATTTCAAAGTAATAATTGTCTTGTGTAAAGAATTTATAACTACTGCTGTTAAAAAGGCTTATGGATGTTCTTAGGAAAGTTCTGAAGAGTTACATGCAGACTACTGTATCTGTGAGGGGTATTTGTGTTGGTAGTTGATAAGATGACTTAATAGAGGTGACTTAATAGAGGCATACAAAATGATCAGAGGGTTAGATAGGGTGGACAGCGAGAGCCTTCTCCCGCGGATGGAGGTGGCTAGCACGAGGGGACATAGCCTTAAATTGAGGGGTAATAGATATAGGACAGAGGTCAGAGGTGGGTTTTTTACGCAAAGAGTGGTGAGGCAACAGTAGTGAACTCGGCAACATTGAGGGCATTTAAAAATTTATTGGATAAGCATTTGGATGATAAGGGCATAGTGTAGGTTAGATGGCCTTTAGTTTTTTTCCATGTCGGTGCAACATCGAGGGCCGAAGGGCCTGTACTGCGCTGTATCGTTCTATGTTCTATGTTTACTGTGTGTTTATAAAATGTTAACTGAATTCATAGACTAAACATTGTTTTGTTTAAAAATACTTAAGGTCTCTGTTGCATCACACCTGGAACATAGACCCTTGTGCTCCTCATAACCAAAATCTATTAAAAGTTGTAGGTCAGGTGAACCCCATGATATACTTTGGAGTTTTCTGAACCCTGGCCCATAATACCGATGCCGAACAATAGCAGCTCCAGAGGCCGAAAAGAGGCAAAAAGCAGCAGAAGCTAGGCGAAACGAGTGAACGGGACGGCGGACCCATGAGGCGCCAAAACTCTGGCCACAACAGAAAGGGAGGGTGAATGGAAGAGGTTCCTCAACAGGGAGCTAAGGAAGCTCAAATTGGACATAAAGGCAGCAGTGAAATGGTCACCAAAATACTGGCTGCCATCCAGATGGCCCTGGACAAAGCCAAGAGGCCACTAGAAGCCCAGGAGAACACCATCAAAGAGCTTGAAAAGGCCTCAACAGACCAGAGTGACCAGATCGTTGCCCTGGAGATGGAAATAGTGAGGTTGGTGGCAACGCAGTGGAACCCTAAGGGGGAAGATAGAAGACCAGGAGATGTTGCGGAACCAACATCTGAGGGGAGTGGGCCTGCTGGAGGGAACCGTAGGCAGGAACTCCACAGGCGACATGACCCAGATGCTGAGAAAGCTGGTGGAAAAGGACAACTTCCTCAACCCGCCAGAGATGCACAAAACCCAGGCCTGGGGAACAGCCGAGGGCCCTAATCGCCAAGATGAACTGGTACCAGGACATGGAAAGAATCCTGCGCTGGGCCAGGCATACAAAGACCTGCAACTGGGAGGGACACCAGATTCCGATAAACCTGGATATTGGGGCAGACCTGGCCAAGCGCGGGGTGGAGTTTCACAGAGCAAAGGCAGCCCTGTACAAAAGTGGGGTGAAGTTTGGAATGTTGTACTCAGCCAAATTATAGATCACATTCCAGGGCACGGAACACTACTTTATGGCCCCTGCGGACAGGGACAAATCCATCCAATGGAATGGGCTGAGAAGGCAGCAATGAAAGCAACAGTGAAATGGTCACCTGGAGAGATTAAAATGCTAAAAGACAATTTGTGAAGGACTGTACCGCCTCACTCTGAACTTGAGAGCTAAAACGCAGAAAGGAGGGGATGAGGGCAGCAGAGCTCAGGGGAGGGCGAGGAGGAGGAAGAGGGGGTAGACCTAGATCTACCCAAGGATGGGGGCCATCAGACTAGGGGGAAAGCTAGCGCCAGGAGGTACGGGTGAAGGGGGGGCCGCAGCGCATTTTACGCCGGTGTAAGAGCGCTTGGTGAAAGGAGGGGGCATATGCCATCGACGAGGGTATAGTTAGAGGGATAAAAGGGGAGGTGGACAACAGGAGTGGGGGGGGGGGGGGGGAAGAGAAGCAGAACCATAGGGGACAAAAGAGCCAAGGGGAGGCTGGAAGGTTTCAAGGCTCGCGACAACGGGCCGCACATGGCAACAAGAAACAAACTGGTACCGCCGACAGCCAATTTGGTGGGTCCCCAAACAAAGGGAAACCCTGGAGTGCGGGGTCTTGCTCATATGGGGTACCCATAGTTGACTGTCCTTTTACCTCCTCCCGTCTCACCATCTCAGGCCCTAAACACTCTTTTCAAGGAAGGCAGCGTTTCTTGTGCATCTCCTGTTGCATTTGTTGCTCCTTCCCAATGCAGTCTACTCTACATGAAGAGACTAAAAGCAGACTGAGTGACCACTTTGCAGAATACCAACAATTCATCTGCACGCAGGACCCAGACCTTCCTGTCGCATGCCATTTCAGCTTACCGTCCTGCTCTCTCATCCACATGTCCGTCCATGGCCTGCTGCAATTTTCCACTGATGCCACGCACAAACTGGAGGAACAACACCTTACCTTCCGATTAGGCACGTTGCAGCCTTCTGGCCTTAACATTGAATTTAACAACTTGAAACTGTGAGCACTCTCCTCCACCTTCACCCGCTTTTTTTATTTCCGGGTAACTATAGGCCAGTGAGCTTGATGTCAGTGACATCAGGCCGCCACCCAACGCTTCGCGCAGAGTTGCCGCCGGCAGCTACCAGGTGTGGATGGCGCCGGCGGGACTCTACTTTTTCCGCGCGGCGGCTCGGCCCATTCGGGCCAGAGAGTCGACAGCCCAGCCTCATACAGCGGCCCGCAACCGGCGCTGCGCCAAACGCGCTGGTGCAAATGGCTCCATTCTCCGCACCTTGGAGAATTGCGTGTCGGGGCAGCGTGGCACGGTTGCTGAGATTCTCCGGCCCGGCGCGGGGCTGGGAGAATCGCGCCCAAGATCTACGCACATTTGGAAGTGAATCGTCTTATTAGCGACAGACAGCATGGTTTTGTACGAGGGAGGTCATGCCTCACTAATTTGCTTGAATGTTTTGAGGAGGTGACAAAAATGATTGACGAGGGAAGGGCTGTGGATGTTGTCTGCATGGACTTTAATTTGGTAAGGTCCCTCATGGCAGGCTGGTGCAAAAGATTAGATCATATGGGGTCAGGAGTGAACCAGCTGAATGGATTCAGAATTGGTTTGGCCATGGAAGACAGACAGTAGCAATGGAAGAGTGTTTTTCTGAATGGAGGTCTGCATCTAGTGGTGTTCTGCAGGAATCAGTACTGGGACCTCTGCTCTTTGTAATATACATAAACGACTTGGAAGAAAATGTAGCGTGTCTGACTAGCAGGTTTGCGGATGATACTAAGATTGCAGGAGTTGAGGATAGTGATGAAGATTGTCAGAGAATACAACAGGATATAAATAGGGGTCTAGTATAATGGGTCACAGTCTGAGGATATGGGGGATGCCATTTAGGCCTGGGATGAGGAGAAACCTCCTCACTCAGAGGATGGTGGACCTGTGGAATTCTCTAAAATAAAAGGCTGTGGAGGCTCGATCATTGAATACATTTAATAAACAAAGAGTTATATTTCTAGATTCTAAAGGTGTCAAGGGCTATGGGAAAAATGCAGTGGTGAGATGTTGAGACAAATTAGGAGAGGGGAATAGAACATAGAACAGTACAGCACAGAACAGGCCCTTCGGCCCTCAATGTTGTGCCGAGCAATGATCACCCGACTCAAACCTACGTATCCACTCTATACCCGTAACCCAACAACCCCCCCCCCCCCCCCCCCCCCAAACCTTACTTTTTAGGACACTACGGGCAATTTAGCATGGCCAATCCACCTAACCCGCACATCTTTGGACTGTGGGAGGAAACCGGAGCACCCGGAGGAAACCCACGCACACACGGGGAGGACGTGCAGACTCCACACAGACAGTGACCCAGCCGGGAATCGAACCTGGGACCCTGGAGCTGTGAAGCATTTATGCTAACCACCATGCTACCGTGCTGCCCCATATGTGCAACAAGACCTGGGTGCCCTTGTACACCAGTCACTGAAGGTAAGCATGCAGGTGGAGCAGGCGGGAATGAAGGCAAATGATATGTTGGCCTTCACAGCAAGACGATTGGAGTACAGGAGCAGGGATGTCTTGCTGCAATTATACAAGCCTTGATGAGGCCACAGCTTGAATATTGTTTACAGTTTTGGTCTCCTTACCTGAGGAAGGATGTCCTGCTCTAGAGGAAGTGCAGCAAAGGTTTACCAAACTGATTCCTGGGGTCGGGGGGCTGACAATATGAGGACAGATTGAATCTGTTAGGATTGTATATGCTGGAGTTCAGAAGAATGAGGGGGTATCTTGTAGAAATCTATAAAATTCTAACAGGACTGGATAGGGTAGATGCAGGAAGGATGTTCCTAATGGTGGGAGTGTCCAGAACCAGGGCCACAGTCTGAGGACACAAGGTAGACCATTTAAGACAGAGATTAATAGAAATTTCTTCACCCCGAGAGTGGGCGACCTATGAAATTTGCTACCAAAGAATGTACTTGAGGCCAAACATTGCATATTTCAAGAAGCAGTTAATAATAATAAAAATAATGACAATTTTTTGAAGGGGTGGAGGATAGGTGTGGACGGTGTGCAGATGGGCCTGAAAATCATGTCCACATGTTTTGGGCTGTCCGAAGCTTGGGGGATTCTGGCAGGGGTTTGCCGACGTTATGTCGGAAGTCTTGAAGGTAATGGTGGTCCCGAGTCCAGAAGTGGCATTCTTTGGAGTGTCACAAGACCCAGGAGTGCAGGGGGTGAGAGATGTCTTAGCCTTTGCCTCCCTGGTAGCCTGGAGATGGATCTTGTTGGAATGAAGGGACTCGGAGTCGCCAAAACCAGGCTGTGGGTGAGCGACTGGCACAGTTTCTTCGGCTGGAGAAGGTAAAGTTCACCTTGAGAGGATCTGTGCGGGGGTTTGCCTAGAGATGGCAGCCGTTCATCGACTTCTTTGAGAACAGTTAAGATGTCAGCGAGAGGGGGGTTTTGGAGAGCAGGAGGCAGGATGGTGGGGTGTTAGGCATTTAGTTGGTTTGATTATTTGCAGCGTTGGTTTGTTTTGCTTTATGGTTGTGTTTGTTGTGTAAATATGTAAATGCCTCAATGAAATATTTTTCAAAAGCAAAAATAAGAATAATAATCTTTATTAATGTCACAAGTAGGCTTGCATTACACGGCAATTAAGTTACTGTGAAAAGACCCTAGTCGCCATACTCTGGCGCCTGGTCGGGTACACAGAGGGAGAATTCAGAATGTCCAAATTACCTAATCACGTCTTTCGGGACTTGTGGGAGGAAACCGGAGCACCAGGAGGAAACCCACGCAGACCCGAGGAGAACATGCAGACTCTGCACAGACAGTGACCCAAACCAGGAATCAAACCTGGGACCCTGGCACTGTGAAGCAACAGTGCTAACCACGGAGCTACCATGCCGCCAAGTTAGATATAGCACTTAGGGCAAAGGGGATCAAAGGATATGTGGGAGGAAAGCAAGATTAGTCTCTAGTGTTGGATAATCAACCATGATCATACTGAATGGCGGAGCAGGCTCGAAAGGCAGAGTGGCCTCCTCCTGCTTCTATATCCTATGCTTCTACGTTTGTATTTGCTCATTTTTAATTGTGAATTGATAAGATTTTTGTTAGGAGGTGTGAAAGGAATGTGATTTTCCTATTGGAAGATTTGGATTTCTATTTTGAATCTGTTTGTTTACAATTCTTTAATCCATCAGAGATGTCCTATATGGCTATAAATTCAGAATTAAGAAAGTGAGATTTAAAGAAAAACTGAAAGCTAAGTATAACGGGCACAAACTATCAGTGTCAGTAAATAGTTAATTTCTGCATATCCTCTATAACTGTGTGCACCATACCAGGTATTGTGGAAACTCTACCTGCAGAGAGCAGCATTTGAATAGAGTTTGCTGCAGAGTCAGAGTCCATGATTTTTCAATTTCATTTTGATTAGTGGTGATTCACAGATTGCACACCTACAATTTTCTACGATACACCCAATGGGAATCAGTCCTTCAGCACATTGCCCAAAATTTCCATTCTCTCCTTTAAAAGTGTTCAGCATGAGGAAAGTTGAGGCGAGTCCTCATAATCTCTCAAAATCTACATTGTTTTCTAAATGTTAAGATCTAAGACTGGATAGCAATCACTAATTTATGCACATTCAAACTATATAGCAAAATAACTTTCCCCTCACTTGGATAATCATACCTGCAGACTTGTTCAATTCAAAGCGGCACATTAACCAGAGCTCTTGATTGTACGTGGACAACACTGGTGTTTGCAGCTTTAAAGGGCTAGTCTAGTAAAAAGGGAAAAGATAAAAAGTTAAATGTCGACCTCCGATGAATACTTGGTGGTATAGAACTGCCAATTTATTGACATCACAAGTCTTCAAAATCCAGGTGGCATTTGGACAATTCAGTTTAAATGCTGCAAATTTCCCCAAATCCAAACTTTACCTTCTGTCACCCAGACTGACAATGAATACTCAAAACTGGCTCCAGACTGTGTCTGTTGCTAATCGCTTCATAGAATTCACAGTGCAGAAGGGGGTCATTCGACCCATCGAATCTACACCGGCCCCTGAAAGAGCACCTTACCTAAGCCCACACCCTCTACCCTATCCCCATAACCCAGCAACCACACCTAAATTTTGGACACTGCGGCCAATCCACCTAACCTGCACATCTTTGGACCGTGGGAGGAAACCGGAGCACCTGGAGAAAACCCACGCAGACATGGGGAGAATGTGCAGACTCCGCACAGACAGTGACCCAAGCCTGGAATCAAGCACTTAATATCTCAGCCAAACCCTGCATGTTTAAATTCCATTTTTGGTGCCTAATCAGCCTTACTCTTTCCTAATCGGCGCTACTCCTCATGGGTGAACTCAGGTGGTTTGGCAGATCTGGGAACAACAGTGAGCTGAACTAAAGCTATTAAACCAGACATTTATATAGCCCCATGTGCCTCAAAGCTAGCAAGCAGCTACATCAGAGGTGTGAAATGTATAGTCTGCAAAATAGCTTTCACATTTCTGTTTTTAAGGTCACTGTCCTATAATGGTGTATGAATCTGTTGGACACTGGTTTTAAGAGCAAGGTGAATTTCCCTGAAAAAGGAAGCAGTTGGTGAATGGGACAGAGTTGTGAGGTTGGACTGAAAAAAGATAACTAGAGATCAGGGAGCAGGTAATTAGGCCTGTGCATGGGGGGAGGGCAAGGTAAAACTTGGGACAGGAAAAGGAGGACGGTAGGGAGATAAGGAATGGTTGGTAGATTCTTAGGTGAAGGACAATAGGGATGAAGAGTGAAAAAGGACAACCAGAGAGCTGAGAAATTGGAGCTTACAAGATGAAGAGTGCTGGGAAATAGGATGGTTCCCATCATTTAATGCAGAGTAGGGAACAGCAAAAGCAACATCTCGAGTGGGAGCTGCAACAAGCAAGAAACAGCCACTCTGAAGGTGCAAGTGAAATGCAGTGGTCATATCGCGGGAAATTGTGATAGATTGTTTCCACTGATGGGCGGGGAGAAATGCGAAACTGCACACAGAGAGTTGTGATCATTGATCTGACATCAGTACATGGAGGAGGCAAGAGGTTCAATTAATAATAATAATCTTTATTGTCACAAGTAGGTTTATATTAATACTGCAATGAAGTTACTGTGAAAAGCCCCTAGTCGCCACATTCCGGCACCTGTTCGTACACTGAGGGAGAATTCAGAATGTCTAAATTGCCTAACAGCACGTCTTTTGGGACTTGTGGGAGGAAACTGGAGCACCCGAAGGAAACCCATTACAGGCCAGCACTTCTGCGTCCTCGACACTCCACAGAACAGGCAGTTGCCTAATACTTAGAGAATCCCTACAGTGCAGAAGGAGGCCATTTGGCCCATCGAGACTACACTGACCTTCTGAAAGAGCACTCTACCTCGGCCCACTCCCAGCACTACCCCATAACCAAATAACTCTACCTAACCTTTGGACACTCAGGGCAATTTAGAATGGCGAATCCACTTAACCTCCAATGGCAGCTCAAAGGATTGGTATGGAATATTTGTATTTAAATTAATTCAATGCTCATTCATGCAGTATTCTGTTCTACCTGAAAACATTGAGATCCATTATGGCAGTAGCCATGATGTTGGCACAGATTAGATGCAGAACCTCATAGCTTTTTAATATACATGACTCATGACTCAAAATCTGGCAAAACACATACCACTGCTCAATTTGCCCACAAGTCTCAGGTTATCTGATCAAACCCACCATTTAAATTGAGTTGTAAGTCCATTTCGCATGTGAATCCCTCCTACACTTTACCAGTATGTGATGCAATGCTACATGAATCATAGAATCATAGAATTCACAGTGCAGAAGGAGAAGGACTCTGCACCGGCCCTTACAAAGGGCACCCCACTGAAGCCCACGTATTTACCCCACCTCCGTAACCCAGCAACCCCCACTCAACATTTTTTGAGCACTAAGGCCAATCGACCTAGCCCGCACATCTTTTGGGGGCCTCACGGTAGCATGGTGGTTAGCATCAATGCTTCACAGCTCCAGGGTCCCAGGTTCGATTCCCGGCTGGGTCACTGTCTGTGTGGAGTCTGCACGTCCTCCCCGTGTGCGCGTGGGTTTCCTCCGGGTGCTCCGGTTTCCTCCCACAGTCCAAAGATGTGCGGGTTAGGCGGATTGGCCATGCTAAATTGCCCGTAGTGTAAGGTTAATGGGGGGATTGTTGGGTTACGGGTATACCGGTTACGTGGGTTAAGTAGGGTGATCATTGCTCGGCACAACATCGAGGGCCGAAGGGCCTGTTCTGTGCTGTACTGTTCTATGTTCTATGTTCTATGATCTTTGGATTCATCACAACTTCCATATTTAAAAATAGTAAAAGCATAAATAACAATCTAAGATGTACAAATCTGGGAGGAAGAATAGGTAGTGAGGAAGCTGAATGTTAAGACTGCCCCCACTTAAAGGAACATCTGTGTAAAGCACTCAGATGTGCAGGTTTTCTGTTGTATCACTGACAGCATCCAAAGATTTCATGGATTACGATTGATCTTATGATCAGAAAACCGAGACCCCTGGCAACAACAAGCAAACAGGAGCAAAGGCTGCAGAAAATTAAAGTCTAATTAACAGATTCACCAAACCCTGGTTGAAACAAATAAATGCTTCACAGCACACACTCACCAGGCCAGCTTTGCTTTTGGGGGAAATTGGTGGCAGTGCTCTGGATGTAATAATTTCCGGACCTGCAATCAGAAGGAATAGATCTTGAGAAACAAAGCATAATAACGTCAAATGGGGTCGGGAGCATGGTGAATAGTGAAGGACATCAATGCATTTCTTTCCAACCTGCCTCAATATCAGGAGGTACTGGAAAACGTTCTATATTAATTTCTCTCCAAGGGCAGCATGGTGATGCAATGGCTAGCACTGCTGCCTCATGGCATCGAGGTCCCAGGTCCGATCTCTGCTCTGGGTCACTGTCCGTGTGGAATTTGCACATTCCCCCCATGTCTGGGTGGGTTTTGCCCCCACATACCAAAGGTGTTCAGGGTAGGTGGATTGGCCACAATAAATTGCCACAGAAATTATCACTTTTTAAAAACATATTATATTATAGGGTATGAGCATCAGTGCTCGTGCCTTCCCTAACTGCCCTTGAGATGCTGCTGCCTTGCCTTCTTGAATTGCAACAGGTCATTTGGTGTGGGTACACTCAGTTATTATGAACAGAGTTCCTGGATGTGGACTCAGAATTAGAGGAGGAAAAGCAATATAGTTCCAAGTCTGGAAGGTGTGTAGCTTGGAGGAGAACATACAAGCAGTGGTTTTCATATGTATGTATCTACTGCCTCTGTCCTTCTAGATAGCAGAGATCGCAGGTTTCAAAGGTGGTGCCAAAAGGGGTTTGGCAAGTTCCTATCTTGTTTATTGGCACTGTTGACACAAAGTGTCTGTGCTGAAGTAAATGTTGAAAGTAGTGGATCGGGTGTCAAAAAAGTGGGTTGCATTGTCCTGGATGTTGTTGCACCTCAAGGCTACACTCATCTAGGCAAGTGGAGAGTATTCTATCACACTCCTGACTTATATCTTGTGGTGGACAGGTTTTGGGTAGTCACGGAGGGGAGTTACTTGCTGCAGCATTCCCATACCCAAACCTGCTTTTCTAGCCACGATTATTTACATGGCTGGTCCAGTTAAGCTTTTGGTCAACAATAATCTCCAGGGTGTTGATGGTGGGGGAAATCAGCAATGGTAATTCTGTTCAATGTCAAAGGGACATGGTTAAATTCTCTCTTGTTGGAGATGTCACTTGTTTTGCACAAATGTTACTTGTCACCTATCAGCCCAGACCTGATTATCGTCCAGATCTTGCTGCATATGGACAGAAACTACTTCAGTATCTGAGGACTTGCACTGCAATCATCATCAAATTTCCACATTTATGACCTTAGGATCCAATAGAGGCGGCAGAAAAGGATTGTGGGAGAAATCAACTCAGTCACCTCGACTGTACTGTGGGTGGTTGATGGATCTCAGTCTCTATTCGGAACCTGGATATGCGTTATCCATTCTTAGTTCCCAAATAACAGACGTTATTTGAAACTTTATTTGTCAGCTTTTTATAAGTGTCCACTGGTAAACTCAATTTCAATATAAAATTTTAGAAAGTTCCAACTGGCCCTGCAGCAAGCTAGTCAGATCAACTGTCTTTAGCAAATACAGTAATTGAATTCAAAATATAATTATATTTCTTGGTAATTTCTTCGACTCAAGATGCATAGTACCAAAAACGACTGATTGATTTAAAACAAAAGAAAATGGCGATTTTGCAAAGCAAGCAGAATAGGTTTCAGAAAGTAGGTCAGAGTGATTCCGAAATGAGTTTTCTCATCCCGATAACTGATCTTTTAAGGAGATTACTATCTTAAAGTTTCGGCCTCTTTCTGGCTGTGATTGGCTTTAACTAATTTACAATTCACTCAATTCAGCCGAACTGTCTGTCCATCAATTTAAGAGATAAAGGATTTGGGTGTGATTTTGTAATTTTCCATACCCTGACTTGTCAGTTATGCCTCGAACATTAATTAGATTAACACTACTTCCAGCTGCACAGGGGCACCAGACAAGGATGCCCACTGTCCCCGCTGCTGTTCGCACTAGCAATCGAACCGCTAGCAATCGCACTCAGGGCAGCAAAAAATTGGAGGGGGATCCAAAAGGGAGGCAGAGAGCACAGAGTCTCACTCTATGCAGATGATCTGCTCCTCTATATCTCAGACCCACAAAGCAGCATGGACGGAATCATCGCGCTCCTGAAAGAGTTTGGAGCCTTCTCGGGCTACAAACTCAACATGAGCAAAAGCGAGATCTTCCCAGTACACCCGCAGGGGGGGGGGGGGGGGGGGGGGGGGGTGCAGCACTAAAGGGGCTGCCGTTCAAACAAGCCCGACACAAATTCCGCTACCTGGGGATCCAAATAGCCCATGACTGGAAAGGGATTCACAAATGGAACCTCGCCAGCCTGACGGAGGAAGTAAAAATGGACCTGCAAAGATGGAACACACTCCCACTCTCCGTCGCGGGGAGTCTCCAGACGATCAAAATGAACGTACTGCCCAGGTTCCTCTTCCTGTTTAGATCCATTCCTATCTACATCCCCAAGGCCTTTTTTAAAGTGCTGGACAAACTTATCATGGCGTTCGTATTGGGGGGGGGGGGGGGAATACTAGGATCCCAAAGATGGTCCTACAAAAAACAAAATCCAGGGTGGGGCTAGCCCTCCCGAATCTACAATTCTATCACTGGGCGGCAACAGCCGAGCGAGTAAGGGGATGGATCCAGGAGCCAGAAGCCGAGTGGGTGCGTGCGGAGGAGGCCTCCTGCATGGGGACCTCGCCACGGCAGCACTCCCATCCCCACCCAAAAAACACTCCAGCAGCCCAGTGGTGACAGCTACCCTCCAATCCTGGAACCAACTGCAGCAGCAATTTGGCCTGACCAAAATGTCGGACAAGGCTCCCATCTGCAACAACCATAGGTTCACACCAGCACTGACTGACGCCACCTTCAAAAGGTGGAGGCAGGACAGGGGGACACTGACAGTCAGGGACCTATACACG
Source organism: Scyliorhinus canicula (assembly GCF_902713615.1). Lineage (NCBI taxonomy): Eukaryota > Metazoa > Chordata > Chondrichthyes > Carcharhiniformes > Scyliorhinidae > Scyliorhinus > Scyliorhinus canicula. The sequence continues at coordinate 167,516,670 of NC_052146.1, forward strand.
GACCACAGGATCGCAACACTGGACGAACTGACAGAGAAATTTTGACTAGCTGGGGGGAACGAGCTACGGTACCTGTAGCTCAAAAACTTCCTACGAAAGGAGACAAGGACGTACCCACAACCGCCACGACAGACACTACTGGAAGACCTACTGGACGCAAGTATCCTAGAGAAGGGGAACTGTAGCGACATGTATGACCGACTGGTAGAAAGGGACGACACCGTACTGGACGCAACAAGAAGGAAATGGGAGGACGACCTGGGGATGGAGATAGGGTGGGGACTCTGGAGCGAAGCACTGCATAGGGTCAACTCCACCTCCACGTGCGCAAGGTTTAGTCTGACGCAACTAAAAGTGGTACATAGAGCCCACTTAACGAGAAACCGTATGAGTAGGTTCTTCCCAGAGGTGGAGGACAGATGTGAACGGTGCCAAAGAGGCCCGGCCAACCACGCCCACATGTTCTGGTCTTCCCCCAGACTTGTGGAGTACTGGACAGCCTTCTTCGAGGCTATGTCCAAAGTGGTGGGGGTGAGGGTGGAGCCATGCCCGATTGTGGCGGTCTTCAGGGTTTCAGACCAGCCAGATCTATTCCTGGGGAGGAGGGCAGACGCCCTTGCCTTTGCCTCCCTGATCGCCCGCCGTAGAATCCTGTTTGGCTGGTGGTCAGCAGCACCGCCCAGAGCTGCAGACTGGCTGTCTGACCTCTCGGAATCTCTCCAAATGGAGAAAATCAAATTCGCCATCAGAGGGTCAGACGACGGCTTCCACAGAACTTGGGAGCCATTCATGCAATTGTTCCGGGACCTATTTGTGGCCAACGAACAAGAGGAAGAATAGTCGGGTAGCCAAGAATCAGGGGAAAATGGACGGGTATCGGGGGAAGGTAGCCGGGGGGGGGGGGTTCGTTATGGGGGTTTGATGGCAAGCTAAGGCCCAAAACCAAACTATAAATAAATGCCTATAAACATGTGCCTCGGCCATATTGGGGATTGTAAAATATGTATGCCGGCTAAAGGGGGCGGCCACAATTGTTATTATGAAGATGCTTACCTGTAAATATATATGTTAATTTTTGCGTGTTTTTTTTCTCTAATAATTTGTAATATGTTGTATATAAAATATGAAAACTCAATAAAAAAAACATTTAAAAAAAAATTAGATTAACACAGCTTTTGAAAAGTCATTATGACCCTGACTGACTATTACCATGGAAACATGTCTGTCCAGGCATGGGAAGGCATCTGCCTTTAAGGAAATCTTTTGTCACTGGCCTTCGAACAACTTGAACATTTTAAGTCTTGTCTGATTAATTCCCAGTTAGTTAGCTTCTCTTACTCTCATGGTGAATATGATTCAGTCAATTACTCCTGATGATTTCTTATTTAAATCCCCTATCTACCTCATCAATAGCTAACCACAAAATCTGATTTCAAAGAACTGGTATCAAGGAGCGGTTAATCCCGAAACACTAGAACAAAGAAAAAGTACAGCACAGGAACATGTCCTTTGGCCCTCCAAGCCTGCGTCGACTATGCTGCCCGTCTAAACTAAAATCTCTACACTTCCTGGGTCCGTATCCCTCAATTCCCATCCTATTCATGTATTTATCAAGATGTCCCTTAAATGTGACTATCGTCCCTGCTTCCACCACCTCCACCGGCGCAGCGAGTTCCAGGTACCCACTACCCTCTGTACATGAAAACACCTGCCTCGTACATCTCCTCTAAATCTTGCCCCTCGCACCTTAAACCTATGCCCCCTAGTAATTGAGCCCTCTACCCTGGGAAAAAGCCTCTGACTACCCACCCTGTCTATGCCCCTCATAATTTTGTAGACCTCTATCAGGTCACCCCTCAACCTCCGTCGTTCCAGTGAGAACAAACCGAGTTTATTCAACCGCTCCTCATAGCTAATGCCCTCCATACCAGGCAACATCCTGGTAAATCTCTTCTGCACCTTCTCTAATGCCTCCACATCCTTCTGGTAGTGTGGCGACCAGAATTGAACACTATACTCCAAGTGTGGCCTAACTATGTTCTATACACTGCAACATGACGTGCCAATTCTTATACTCAATGCCCCGGCCAATGAAGGCAAGCATGCCGTATGCCTTCTTGACTGCCTTCTCCACCTGTGTTGCCCCTTTCCGTGACCTCTGGACCTGTACACCTAGATCTCTCTGACTGTCAATCCTCATCACTATCCACAATTCCACCAACCTTTGTGTCGTCTGCAAATTTACTAATCAGGCCAGTTACATTTTCCTCCAAATTATTTATATATGCTACGATCAGCAAAGGTCCCAGCACTGATCCCTGTGGAACACCACTAGTCACAGCCCTCCAATTCGAAAAGCACCCTTCCGTTGCTACTCTCTGCCTTCTATGACCTAGCCAGTTCTGTATCCATCTTGCCAGCTCACCCCTGATCACGTGTGACTTCACCCTTTTCTCCAGTCTACCATGAGGGGCCTTGTCAAAGGCCTTACTGAAGTCCATACAGACAACATCCACTGCTCTACCTGCATCAATCATCTTTGTAAGCACTGATGTTTCCCTCCCTTCCACCTCCTTGAGCAAAAAAAAGGCACTGTGAGGAAGACAAGTGTGAAGAAGGATAGCACGGCCAACAGGTAAGTGATTGGCTGGTGACTGGCAAGTAGTTTTTATTTTCTATTTTCTTTTCTCTTATTCTCTCTAGGCGTTGTTGTAAAGTTAACTTAAGGGTTAAGTCATGGCAGGAGATCCCAGACCCGTGTCATGCTCCTCCTGTGCAATGTGGGAATTCAGGGACACTTCTGGTGTTCCTGACTTCTTCATGTGTTCGACGTGTGTCCAACTGCAGCTCTTGTCAGACCGCGTGATGGCTCTGGAGCTGCAGGTGGATTCACTTAGGAGCATCCGTGAAGTTGAGGAAATCATGGATAGCATGTTCAGCAAGTTGGGCACACCACAGATAAATATTACTGAGGGAGATAGGGAATGGGTGACAATCAGACAGAGGAAAAGTAGGAAGGCAGAGCAGGGGTCCCCTGTGGCCATCTCCCTCCAAAACAGATTTACCGTTTTGGAAACTGTTGGGGGAGATGGCCGGCAGCATTCGTAAGGCAGGGACTCACTTCAGAAACCTGGGGGTGCAGGTTGCTCGAGATTGGGGGGGGGGGCTCCATAGGTACACCATTTTTATTTTGATGGGGAGGGTGAAAGCTGCTCTTGCAAGGTGGGATGGTCTCTCTCTGTCACTGGCGGGTCGGGTACAGGAGGTTAAAATGAACGTGTTGCCGTGATTTCTGTTTATTTTTCAATGCCTGCCTATTTTCCTGCCAAAGGCATTTTTTAAGAGAGATTGAGGGAAGGATTACCTCATTCATATGGGGAGGGAAGATGGCCAGAATTAAAAAGGTGCTACTACAGAGAGGAAGGCAGGAAGGAAGTTTGGGTCTTCCAAACCTGATATATTATTACTGGGCGGCGAATGTGGAGAAGGTACGGAGATGGGTCAGAGTGGTTGACTCCCAATGGGTCGGAATGGAGGAGAGTTTGGGTCGGGGGTCGGGATTGAAGGCACTAGCGACAGCGCCGCTCCCTACGGCCCCGGGGAGATACTCAGTGAGTCCGGTAGTAATAGCTTTGTTGAGAATTTGGAGGCAGTTTCTACAGCACTTCGGGTTGGGAGCAGGGTCAAGGGAAATGCCAATTTGGGCGAACCATAGATTTGAGCCAGGGAAGTGGGATGGAAATTTTCAGAGATGGGAGGAGAAAGGGGTTAGGACACTAAAAGATTTTTTTCTTGGGTGTTATTTTGTGGGATTGAAGGAGCTGGGAGCGAAATATGGGCTGGAGCAGGGGCAAATGTTTAGATACATGCAGGTTCGACACTTTACTAGAAAGGAGATACAGAGCTTCCCAGTAGAGCCGGCATCCACATTGCTGGAGGAGGTGCTGACAATAGGGGGGAACGGAAGAAGGGGGGTAGTATCGGTGATTTACGGGGCTATTTTGGAGGAGGAGAAGGCACTGATAGAAGGGATTAAGGAAAAGTGGGAGGAAGAGTTGGGAGAGGGGATGGAGGAGTGGTTCTGGTGTGAGGTGCCCCGGAGGGTGAACGCCTCCACCTCGTGTGCGAGGTTGGGGCTGATACAACTGAAGGTGTTGTATAGAGCTCACCTTCCAAGGGCAAGGATGAGCCGACACTTTTGAGGGGGTAGAAGATGTGTGTGAATGTTGTGGGGTGGGGGGCGACCCCGCAAACCACGTTCATATGTTTTGGTCCTGTCCAAAGCTGAAGGATTACTGGAAGGAGTTGTTTCGGGTAATCTCTAAAGTGGTGCACGTGAAACTGCACCCGGGCCCTCGTGAGGCCAAAATCGGGATGTCGGACTAGTCGGGGTTGGAAACGGGTGCAGAGGCAGGTGTTGTAGCCTTTGCCTCGTTGATCGCCTGAAGGCGGATCCTGTTAGGTTGGAGATCAACCTCTCCACCCTGTGCCCTGGCGTGGCGGGGGGACCTGCTGGAATTCTTAATGCTTCACAAGGTTAAATTACAACTGAGGAGAAGGATGGAGGGGTTCTACAATTCATGGGCGTTATTCATTATGTGCTTTCAAGAATTGGATAACATCAAACATTAGGGGGGTTCGGGGCTGGGAGGTTTGGGAGGAGGGGGACTGTATGTGTTAATGGTGACCATGGGCGATTCCCGATTCCTTCTTGTCATTTGTTTACGTTAACATGCGGGCTAATGTCTGGGATTTGGTGGGAGGATGAGAATGTTGTTATTGATATGGGGATTGACATTACATTCGTTACTGATTGTTGTTTATTGTTGGCTGTAAATTTGGTCGAAAATGTGAAAAAGGAGGAGCATTAAAAAATATTTTTAAAAAGACGGTGCTCCTTCTCCCAGCATACAAGCAGAACCTCAAGTTGGCGAATCTAGCTAAGAACGTTGTGCAGTGCTGGTCCGAGGAAACAGAAGAGTTCCTACGTGACTGCTTAGAGACAGTGGACTGGTCCATATTTAAGAACTCAGCGATCAACTTAAATGAGTATGCCACCACCGTCACAGACTTCATCAGCAAATGTGTGGGCGACTACGTGCCAAAGACAGCAGTATGTACGTTCCCCAACCATGGCTCAATCACGAGATTGACTCCCTACTGAAGGACACGTATGAGGCGTTCAAGTCAGGCAACCCTGACCTATACAAGAAATCCAGGTACAACTTCCGCAAAGCCATCCGAGATGCCAAGAGAGAATATCAGACCAAGCTAGAGTCACAGATGCGTTACAGACTCTCGGCGGTTGTGGCAAGACCTAAACAACATAACGGGCTACAAAGCGAAGCCGAGCAGTATCTCCAGCAGCAATGCACCCCTCCCCGATTAACTCAATGCATTCTATGCTCGGTTCGAGCAGGAAACCAGCGATCCGCTGTCGAGTACCCCAGCAGCCCATAACACACCCATGCCCACCGTCACAGCTTCCAAAGTCAGATCGGCCTTCCTGAAAGTGAACCCTTGGAAGGCAACTGGTCCAGACGAGATTCCTGGTCGTGCACTCAGAGCCTGCATGGACCAGCTGGCAGATGTGTTCACAGACATCTTTAACTCCGCTCCAAAGTCCCCACCTGCTTCAAGATGATCACCATCATTCCGGTGCCAAAGAAAAACCAGGCAACGTGCCTCAACAACTACCGTCCGGTGGCCCTGACTTCAGTCGTAATGAAGTGCTTCGAGAGGTAGGTCATGAGCGCATCACCTCCATACTCCCAGAATGCCTTGATCCACTGCAATTCACATGAAACTGGTACACAGCAGACGCCATCTCCCTGGCTCTACACTCATCCCTACAGCATCTCGACAACAAGGACTCCTACATCAGAATCCTATATATTGACTCCATCTCCGCCTTCGACACCATAATCCTAGCCAAGCTCATATCAAAACTCCAAAACCTAGGACTTGGCTTCTCACTCTGCAACTGGACCCTCAGCTTTCTAACCCACAGACCATAATCAGTGAGAATAAACAACAACACCTCCTCCACAATAGTCCTCAAACCGGGGCCCCGCAAGGCTGCGTATGTAGCCCCCGACTATACTCCCTGTACACACATGACTGCAAGACAAAATTTGGTTCCAACTCCATTGACAATTTTGCTGACGATACAACCATAGTGGGTCGGATCTCGAATAACGACGAGACAGAATTCAGGAGGGAGATTGATAACCTAGTGGAGTGGTGCAGTGACACCGATCTAGCCCTCAATGCCAGCAAAACTAAAGAGCTGGTCATTGACTTCAGGAAGCAAGGTACTGTACACGCCCCTGTCAGCATCAACGGGGCCGAGATAGAGATGGTTAGCAGTTTCAAATTCCTAGGGGTGCACATCTCCAAAGATCTGTCCTGGTCCACCCACGTCAACGCTACCACCAAGATAGCACAACTTTCAGGAAACTAAGGAAATTCGGCATGTTCACATTAACCCTTACCAACTTTTACAGATGCACCAAAGAAAGTATCCTACCTGGCTGCATCACAGCCTGGTATGGCAATTAGAACATAGAACGATATAGCGCAGTACAGGCCCTTCAGCCCTCGATGTTGCACCGACATGGAAAAAAAACTAAAGGCCATCTAACCTACACTATGCCCTTATCATCCATATGCTTATCCACTAAACTTTTAAATGCCCTCAATGTTGGCGAGTTCACTACTGTTGCAGGTAGGGCATTCCACGGCCTCACCACTCTTTGCGTAAAAAACCCACCTCTGACCTCTGTCGTATATCTATTACCCCTCAATTTAAGTCTATGTCCCCTCGTGCTAGCCACCTCCATCCGCGGGAGAAGGCTCTCGCTGTCCACCCTATCTAACCCTCTGATCATTTTGTATGCTTCTATTAAGTCACCTCTTAACCTTCTTCTCTCTAACGAAAACAACCTCAAGTCCATCCGTCTTTCCTCATAAGATTTTCCCTCCATACCAGGCAACATCCTGGTAAATCTCCTCTGCACCCGTTCCAAAGCTTCCACGTCCTTCCTATAATGAGGCGACCAGAACTGTACGCAATACTCCAAATGCGGCCGTACTAGAGTTTTGTACAACTGCAACATGACCTCATGGCTCCGGAATTCAATCCCTCTACCAATAAAGGCCAACACACCATAGGCCTTCTTCACAACCCTATCAACCTGGGTGGCAACTTTCAGGGATCTATGTACATGGACACCGAGATCACTCTGCTCATCCACTCTGCCAAGAATTTTACCATTAGCCAAATATTCCGCATTCCTGTTATTCTTTCCAAAGTGAATCACCTCACACTTCTCCACATTAAACTCCATTTGCCACCTCTCAGCCCAGCTCTGCAGCTTATCTATGTCCCTCTGTAACCTGCAACATCCTTCCGCACTGTCTACAACTCCACCGACTTTAGTGTCGTCTGCAAATTTACTCACCCATCCTTCTGCGCCCTCCTCTAGGTCATTTATAAAAATGACAAACAGCAACGGCCCCAGAACAGATCCTTGTGGTACGCCACTCGTAACTGAACTCCATTCTGAACATTTCCCATCAACTACCACTCTCTGTCTTCTTTCAACTAGCCAATTTCTGATCCACATCTCTAAATCACCCTCAATCCCCAGCCTCCGTATTTTCTGCAATAGCCGACCGTGGGGAACCTTTGCACTGAGTGCTGAGCTTGTGGCATTTGAGTGCTACAGTGAGAGTTTGGTGACTGAGGGAGTTAGGTGAGGAGGGAGTAAGGTGCTCCTTACATTTCATTTCCTATATTTATCAAAGAGCGTGAAGGGAACCAGGAGTTTAGAGTACAGCTGACTGGAAGCAGAGTCGGAGGGCGGAGGTCCAGTTGGTCCACAGGGCAGCTAATTCTGTAAAGTAAGAGGGGATGGAGGCTAGGGCAGTTGCATGCTCCTCCTGTAGGATGTGGGTGGTGAGGGATACCACTGGTGTCCCCGCTGACTATACCTGCGGGAAGTGCACCCAACTCCAGCTCCTCAGAGACCGTGTTAAGGTACTGGAGCTGGAGCTGGATGAACTTCGGATCATCCGGGAGGCAGAGGGGGTCATAGAGAAGAGTTACAGGGAGGTAGCCACACCAAAGGTACTGGACAAGAGTAGCTGGGTTACAGTCAGGGGAAAGAAAACTAACAGGCAGACAGTGCAGGGATCCCTCGTGGCCATTCCCCTTCAAAACAAGTATACCGTTTTGGATGCTGTTGGGGGGGATGACCTACCGGGGGAAGGCCCCAGCGGCCAGGTCTCTGGCACTGAGTCTGGCTCGGGGGCTCAGAAGGGAAGGGGGGAGCATAGAAAAGCAATAGTAATAGGAGATTCAATGGTTAGGGGAATAGATAGGAGATTCTGTGGTCGCGAGCGAGACTCCCGAAAGGTATGTTGCCTCCCGGGTGCCAGGGCCAGGGATGTCTCTGATCGTGTCTTCAGGATCCTGAAGGGGGAGGGTGAGCAGCCAGAAGTCGTGGTGCACATTGGTACCAACGATGTAGGTAGGAAAAAGGGTGTGGAGGTAATAAACAAGTTTAGGGAGTTAGGCTGGAAGTTAAGGGCCAGGACAGACAGAGTTGTCATCTCTGGTTTGTTGCCGGTGCCACGTGATAGCGAGGCTAGGAATAGGGAGAGAGTGCAGTTGAACACGTGGCTGCAGGAATGGTGTAGGAGGGAGGGCTTCAGGTATTTGGATAATTGGAGCGCATTCTGGGGAAGGTGGGACCTGTACAAGCAGGACGGGTTGCATCTGAACCAGAGGGGCACCAATATCCTGGGGGGGAGGTTTTCTAGTACTCTTCGGGAGGGTTTAAACTAATTTGGCAGGGGAATGGGAACCGGATCTGTAGTCCAGCAACTAAGGTAGACTATAGTCAGGACGCCAAAGCACATAGTGATGCAGTGGGGAAGGTAACAATGACAAAGGAGAGTACTTGCAGGCAAGGAGATGGGTTGAAGTGTGTATACTTTAATGCAAGAAGCATCAGGAATAAGGTGGGTGAACTTAATGCATGGATCGGTACTTGGGACTACGATGTGGTGGCCATCACGGAAACTTGGATAGAAGAGGGGCAGAAATGGTTGTTGGAGGTCCCTGGTTATAGATGTTTCAACAAGATTAGGGAGGATGGTAAAAGAGGTGGGGGGGTGGCATTGTTAATTAGAGATAGTATAACAGCTGCAGAAAGGCAGTTCGAGGGGGATCTGCCTACTGAGGTAATATGGGTTGAAGTTAGAAATAGGAAAGGAGCAGTCACCTTGTTGGGAGTGTTCTATAGGCCCCCCAATAGCAGCAGAGATGTGGAGGAACAGATTGGGAAACAGATTCTGGAAAGGTGCAGAAGTCACAGGGTAGTAGTCATGGGCGACTTCAACTTCCCAAACATTGAGTGGAAACTCTTTAGATCAAATAGTTTGGATGGGGTAGTGTTTGTGCAGTGTGTCCAGGAAGCTTTTCTAACACAGTATGTAGATTGTCCGACCAGAGGGGAGGCCATATTGGATTTAGTACTTGGTAATGAACCAGGGCAGGTGATAGATTTGTTAGTGGGGGAGCATTTTGGAGGTAGTGACCACAATTCTGTGACTTTCACTTTAGTAATGGAGAGGGATAGGTGCGAGCAACAGGGCAAGGTTTATAATTGGGGGAAGGGTAAATACAATGCTGTCAGACAAGAATTGAAGTGCAGAAGTTGGGAACATAGGCTGTCAGGGAAGGACACAAGTGAAATGTGGAACTTGTTCAAGGATCAGGTACTGCGTGTCTTTGATATGTATGTCCCTGTCAGGCAGGGAAGAGATGGTCGAGTGAGGGAACCATGGTTGACAAGAGAGGTTGAATGTCTTGTTAAGAGGAAGAAGGAGACTTATGTAAGGCTGAAGAAACAAGGTTCAGACATGGCGCTGGAGGGATACAAGATAGCCAGGAGGGAACTGAAGAAAGGGATTAGGAGAGCTAAGAGAGGGCATGAAAAATCTTTGGCGGGTAGGATCAAGGAAAACCCCAAGGCCTTTTACACCTACGTGAGAAATATGAGAATGACTAGAGTGAGAGTAGGTCCGATTAAGGACAGTAGCGGGAGATTGTGTATTGAGTCTGAAGAGATAGGAGAGGTCTTGAACAAGTATTTTTCTTCAGTATTTACAAATGAGAGGGGCCATATTGTTGGAGAGGACAGCGTGAAGCAGACTGATAAGCTTGAGGAGATACTTGTCAGGAAGGAAGATGTGTTGCGCGTTTTGAAAAACTTGAGGATAGACAAGTCCCCCGGGCCTGACGGGATATATCCAAGGATTCTATGGGAAGCAAGAAATGAAATTGCAGAGCCGTTGGCAATGATCTTTTCGTCCTCGCTGTCAACAGGGGTGGTACCAGAGGATTGGAGAGTGGCGAATGTCGTGCCCCTGTTCAAAAAAGGGAATAGGGATAACCCTGGGAATTACAGGCCAGTTAGTCTTACTTCGGTGGTAGGCAAAGTAATGGAAAGGGTACTGAGGGATAGGATTTCTGAGCATCTGGAAAGGCATTGCTTGATTAGGGATAGTCAGCACGGATTTGTGAGGGGTAGGTCTTGCCTTACAAGTCTTATTGAATTCTTTGAGGAGGTGACCAAGCATGTGGATGAAGGTAAAGCAGTGGATGTAGTGTACATGGATTTTAGTAAGGCATTTGATAAGGTTCCCCATGGTAGGCTTATGCAGAAAGTAAGGAGGCATGGGATAGTGGGAAATTTGGCCAGTTGGATAACAAACTGGCTAACTGATAGAAGACAGAGAGTTGTGGTGGATGGCAAATATTCAGCCTGGAGCCCAGTTATCAGTGGCGTACCGCAGGGATCAGTTCTGGGTCCTCTGCTGTTTGTGATTTTCATTAACGACTTGGATGAGGGAGTTGAAGGGTGGGTCAGTAAATTTGCAGATGATACGAAGATTGGTGGAGTTGTGGATAGTGAGGAGGGCTGTTGTCGGCTTCAAAGAGACATAGATAGAATGCAGAGCTGGGCTGAGAAGTGGCAGATGGAGTTTAACCCTGACAAGTGTGAGGTTGTCCATTTTGGAAGGACAAATCTGAATGCGGAATACAGGGTTAATGGTAGGGTTCTTGGCAATGTGGAGGAGCAGAGAGATCTTGGGGTCTATGTTCATTGTTCTTTGAAAGTTGCCACTCAAGTGGATAGAGCTGTGAAGAAGGCCTATGGTGTGCTAGCGTTCATTAGCAGAGGGATTGAATTTAAGAGCCGTGAGGTGATGATGCAGCTGTACAAAACCTTGGTCAGGCCACATTTGGAGTACTGTGTGCAGTTCTGGTCACCTCATTTTAGGAAGGATGTGGAAGCTTTGGAAAAGGTGCAGAGGAGATTTACCAGGATGTTGCCTGGAATGGAGAGTAGGTCATACGAGGAAAGATTGAGGGTGCTGGGCCTTTTCTCATTGGAACGGAGAAGGATGAGGGGCGACTTGATAGAGGTTTATAAGATGATCAGGGGAATAGATAGAGTAGATAGTCAGAGACTTTTTCCCCGGGTGGAACACACCATTACAAGGGGACATAAATTTAAGATAAATGGTGGAAGATATAGAGGGGATGTCAGAGGTAGGTTCTTTACCCAGAGAGTAGTGGGGGCATGGAATGCACTGCCTGTGGTAGTAGTTGAGTCGGAAAATTTATGGACCTTCAAACGGCTATTGGATAGGTACTTGGATTAGGGTAGAATAAGGGAGTGTAGGTTAACTTCTTAAGGGCAGCACGGTAGCATTGTGGATAGCACAATTGCTTCACAGCTCCAGGGTCCCAAGTTCGATTTCGACTTGGGTCACTGTCTGTGTGGAGTCTGCACATCCTCCCCGTGACTGCGTGGGTTTCCTCCGGGTACTCCGGTTTCCTCCCACAGTCCAAAGATGTGCAGGTTGGGTGGATTGGCCATGACAAATTGTCCAAAATTCTATGATTAACCTAGGACAAAAGTTCGGCGCAACATCGTGGGCCGAAGGGCCTGTTCTGTGCTGTATTTCTCTATCTCTAACCTTATCAAATGCTTTACTGAAATCCATATACACCACATCAACTGCTCTACCCTCGTCTACCTGTTCAGTCACCTTCTCAAAGAACTCGATAAGGTTTGTGAGGCATGACCTACCCTTCACAAAACCATGCTGACTGTCCCTAATCATATTATTCCTATCTAGATGATTATAAATCGTATCTTTTATAATCCTCTCCAAGACTTTACCCACCACAGACGTTAGGCTCACCGGCCTATAGTTACCGGGGTTATCTCTACTCCCCTTCTTGAACAAAGGGACCACATTTGCTATCCTCCAGTCCTCTGGCACTAGTCCTGTAGCCAATGATGACCTAAAAATCAAAGCCAAAGGCTCAGCAATTTCTTCCCTGGCTTCCCAGAGAATCCTAGGATAAATCCCATCAGGCCCCGGGGACTTATCTATTTCCACCTTGTCCAGAATTGCCAACACTTCTTCCCTACGCACCTCAATGCTATCTATTCTAATAGCCTGGGTCTCAGCATTCACAATATTATCTTTTTCCTGAGTGAATTGATCGGCCTAAGACGTCAAGAAACCTCAGAGAATTGTGAACACAGTCCAACCCATCACCCAAACCTGCCTCCCATCCATTGATTCCATCTACAACTCCCGCTGCCTGGGGAAAGCGGGCAGTATAATCAAAGACCCCTCCCACCCGGCTTACTCACTCTTCCAACTTCTCCAATCGGGCAGGAGATACAAAAGTCTTAAAACACGCACAAACAGAATCAAAAACAGCTTCTTCCCTGCTGTTACCAGACTCCTAAATGACCCTCTGATGGACTCACCTTATTAACACTACACCCCTGTTTGCTTCACCCGATGCCGGTGTTATGTAGTTACATTGTATATCTTGCGTTGCTCTATTATGTATTTTCTTTTATTTCCTTTTCTTTATGTGTACTTAACGATCTCTTGAACTGCTTGCTTTTCACTGTACCTTGTTACACATGACAATAAACAAATCCAATCCAACCTTGGTAAGGACAAACTTGGAATATTGTACATAATTTTGGTCGCCACACTAGCAGAAGGATGTGGAAGCTTTGGAGAGGGTGCAGAGGAGATTTACCAGGTTGTTTCCTGGCCTGGAGGGTGTTAGCTATGTGGAGAGGCTGAATAGACTCTGACTGTTTTCATTAGAAAGTTGGAGGTTGAGGGGTGACCTGATAGAGATCTACAAGGTTATGGGAGGCATAGATGGAGTGGATGGGCAGGATGGAGGGGTCGGTCACCAGGGGGCATCGGTTTAAGGTCTGTGGGGCAAAGTTTAGAGGAGATGTGCGAGGCAGGTTTTTTACGCAGAGGGTGGTGAGTGCCGAACGTGTTGCCAGGGGAGGTTGTGGAAGCAGATACACTAACGGTGGTCAAAAGGCATCTTGACAAATACATGGATAGGATGTGTACAGAGGGATACGGTATAAGGAAGTGCTGAGTGTTTGGCAAAGGATGGTATCAGGCTTGGAGGGCCAAAGGGCCTGTTCCTGCACTGTATTGTTCTTTGCTCAAGGACCTCAAAGGTATTAATCTCCGGATTGCTACCAGTACCATGGCTAGTCAGAGTAGGAATGGCAGGATAAGGGTACGTCAGCCACCTAGTCTCTTGCTGCACCCCCTCATGCACTGCTCACACCTCCAAGGTGACCTCTCACCCAGCTACCTTGCGGGTTGCCCACAAGGCCCTCTTCCCCTTCACCGCAATCCCCGTGGTGCCCCTCCATCCTCTACTCTGCTTCTCACATTCTTGCTTTCACTCAAGCCCAATGCATGCCACTCCTCAACCACCTGAATTGGCAGAACTCCCACCTACAATCTCCCCATCTATCGCTCTGCAGTACAAAATTGAACACAACAGGTGTGAGAGAGCACAGCTTTGCAGAGTAATGCGAGAGCACCCTCACCCCCCATGAGGTCAGAGCCCTTGAGCTGGCCAGAGAGGACCAAGACCCTGCCTGTGCAGATGGAAAAGCAGGTGCAATTAGCAAAAGCGAGAACCCCAAGGATAGATAGATAGATAGATAGAGATAGAGAAATACAGCACAGAACAGGCCCTTCGGCCCACGATGTTGCGCCAAACTTTTGTCCTAGGTTAATCATAGAATTTTGGACAATTTTTCATTGCCAATCCACCCAACCTGCACATCTTTGTCATTCCTCAAGCCTCACGTGAGGAAACATCTCGCATCATTTATCCTCCATGAAGTACGAATACCATCTCTCTTACTTTGTAGGGCAGTCAGACGAGCAGCCCGGACTATCCTCGCTGACCCGAGCAGCTCAGAGAGGGAATTTGAGGTCACCACCATAGAAAAGGTGTCACATCTGTCAATCACACCCTCCACCAGCAGACACTCACACCTTGATGGGATCAAATAGTAGGAAGGCATCTGGGTCACTCATTGGTGGAGGCAGGGACATCCCAGGGATTCAGAGCCCAGGACACTGCTGAGCCCCTGGCCGATGACGTGCACCTGGGTCAGATCATTGCAGAGCTGATGGAACTGTAAAGGCAGTCGCGAGCATCAGGTAAGCATCCTTCTTCTGACTGCCAGGTAGACTGGCGACCTCCCATCGATTCTGTCTGAGGAAATGGTGTCATCACTCCGAAGCAACAAGGCAACACTGTGAGAGTGGTATCCGCACTGTGAGAGTGGTATCCGCAATGGAGACTTCGGTGCAGGACGTACACTCCATGGCAGGGAATATCAGCTCCATGACTCAGCTCATGGCCTCTATGGCGGAGGGCATTAGCTCCATGGTGCAAGGCACTTGTGGGAATCCACGCATTTCAGCACCAGAGGTCAGCAGGGGTTCTGCATCTCACTCCAGCTGCCCCTCTATCCCATGGAGGAACCCGGGGGCCATGGGCACCCAAACGGAAGAGGATCACCAGGAGCACAGCCCGAGATCTTCCACGCAGGGTGTCCAGCCCATCGGACATCCTCCCTCCCCGTGAGCGACACACCTCCAGGCCAGCACACTGTGAAGGGTAGCACTGCAACACCTGTGCTGCCCGAAAGTAAGCCCGGACCTTCAAGTCCAGGTCTCCCAGGGAAAGCACGCCAAGGTCATCAAAGAGCAGGACCAGCACAGTCGGAATCTCAGGATTGCCACCGGTGCCACATGCAAGTGAGACAAGGAACAGAGAGCAAGTGCAGCTGAACATGTGGCTACAGGGCTCGGGCAGGAGGGAAAGTTTCAGACATGTGGATCATTGGGATATCATCTGGGGAAGGTGGGACCTGTACATAGGGCAAGGTTGCACTCAGTGGAATGGGTTGCACTCAGTGGAATGGGTTAAAGTGTGTCTGTTTCAATGCAAGGAGTGTCAGGCATAAGGGAGATGAACTTAGACCATGGATCAGTACTTGGAACTACGATGTTGTGGCCATTACGGAGACATGAATTTCACAGGGGCAGGAATGGTTGTTAGATGTTTCGATGCTTTTAGAATAATAGGGAAGGAGGTAAAAGAGAAGGGGGAGTGGCACTGCTAATTAGGCAGTGCATCACAGCTGCAGAAAAGGAGGTAGTTGAGGAGGGTTTGTCTACTTAGTCAGTATGGGTGGAAGTCAGAAACAAGAATGGAGCAGTCACTTATTGGGAGTTTACTACCCCCCCCCCCCCCCCCCCCAAGAACAGCAGAGAGATAGAGGAACAGATTGGGTAGAAGATCTTGGAAAGGTGCAGAAGTAACAGAGTTGGTGTCATGGGTGACTTCCCTAATATTGACTGGAACCTCCTTACTGCAAATGGTTTGGATGGAGCAGATTTTGTCAGGTGTGCACAGGAAGGATCCCTGACTCATTATGTAGTTAGGCCGACTAGGGGGAAGGCCATATTGGATTTGGTGCTTGGCAACGAACCAGGCCAGGTGTCAGATGTCTCGGTGGGAGAGCATTTCGGTGACAATGACCACAACTCCTTGACCTTTACCATAGTCATGGAGAGGGAGAGGAACACATAGAATGGGAAGGTATTTAATTGGGGAAGGAGAAATTATACTGCTATCAGACAGGAGCGGAGGAGCATAAATTGGGAATAGTTGTTCTTGGGGAAATGCACAACAGTAATGTGGGAGTTGTTTAAGGAGCATTTGCTGCGAGTGCTGGACAGAACATAGAATAGTACAGCACAGAACAGGCCCTTGGGCCATCGATGTTGCGCTGGGCTTTGTCCGAAACGAAGATCAATCTATCCCACTCCCTGTCATTTTGGTGTGCTCCATGTGCCTATCTAATAACCGCTTGAAATTTCTGAAAGTATCCGACTCCACTATCACAGCAGGCAGTCCATTCCACACCCTAACCACTCTCTGAGTAAAGAACCTACCTCGGACATCCCTCCTATATCTCCCACCCTGAATCTTATAGTTATGCCCCCTTGTAACAGCGACATCCACCCGAGGAAATAGTCTCTGAACGTCCACTCTATCTATCCCCCTCATCATAGAACATAGAACAGTACAGCACAGAACAGGCCCTTCGGCCCTCGATGTTGTGCCGAGCCATGATCACCCTACTCAGACCCACGTATCCACCCTATACCCGTAACCCAACAACCCCCCCCCTTAACCTTACTTTTTAGGACACTACGGGCAATTTAGCATGACCAATCCACCTAACCCGCACATCTTTGGACTGTGGGAGGAAACCGGAGCACCCGGAGGAAACCCACGCACACATGGGGAGGACGTGCAGACTCCGCACAGACAGTGACCCAGCCGGGAATCGAACCTGGGACCCTGGAGCTGTGAAGCATTTATGCTAACCACCATGCTACCGTGCTGCCCACGAATCATATCATCTTATAGACTTCTATTAAGTCGCCTCTCATCCTCCTCCGCTCCAAAAAGAAAAGCCCTAGCTCCCTCAACCTTTCCTCACAAGACCTACCCTCCAATCCAGACAGCATCCTGGTAAATCTCCTTTGCACCCTATCCAATGCTTTCACATCCTTTCTATAGTGAGGTGACGAGAACTGCACACAATACTCCAAATGTGGTCTCACCAGGGATCTGTACAATTGCAGCAGAACCCCACGGCTCTGAAACTCAAGCCCCTTGTTAATAAACGCTAACACACTATAGGCCTTCTTCACGGCTCTATCCATTTGAGTGGCAACCTTCAGAGATCTGCGGACATGAACCCCAAGACCTCTCTGTTCCTCCACAAAGAACAAAGAAAAATGACAGCACAGGAACAGGCCCTTCGGCCCTCCAAGCCTGCGCCGATCCAGATCCTCTATCTAAAACTGTCACCTCTTTTCTAAGGATCTGTATCCCTCTGCTCCCTGCCCATTCATGTACCTGTCTAGATACATCTTAAATGACGCTATCGTGCCCGCCTCTACCACCTCCGCCAGCAATGAGTTCCAGGCACCCACCACCCTCTGCGTAAAGAACTTTCCATGCATATCTCCCTTAAACATTCCCCTCTCAACTTGAACTCGTGAGCCCCGGTAATTGAGTCTCCCACTCTGGGAAAAGCTTCTTGCTACCCACCCTGTTTATACCTCTCGTGATTTTGTAGACCTCAATGAGGTCCCCCCCTTCAGCCTCCGTCTTTCTAATGAAAATAATCCTAATCTACTCAACCTTCCTTCATAGCTAGCGCCCTCCATTCCAGGCAACATTCTGGTGAACCTCCTCTGCACCTTCTCCAAAGCATCCACATCCTTTTGGTCATGTGGCGACCAGAACTGTACGCAGTATTCCAAATGTGGACGAACCAAAGTCTTATCCAACTGTAACATGACCTGCCAATCAATACCCCTCCCGATGAAGGAAAGCATGCCATATGCCTTCTTGACCACTCTATCGACCTGCGCAGCCACCTTCAGGGTACAATGGACCTGAACACCCAGATCTCTCTGTACATCAATTTTCCCCAGGGCTTTTTTATTTACCGTATGGTTTGCTCTTGAATTAGATCTTCCAAAATGAATCACCTCGCATTTGCGCGGATTGAACTCCATCTGCCATTTCTCCGCCCAGCTCTCCAATCAATCTATATTCTGCTGTGCCACCCAACTTTCTAATCTATCTCTCTTATGCTGCACATTCCTCAGAAACCTGCCGTTGACCCTGTAATCCACATTCAAATTTGTCCTACCAAAATGAATCACCTCGCACTCATCAGGGTGAAACTCCATCTGCCATTTTTCGGCCCAGCTCTGCATTCTATCAATGTTTCTTTGCAGCCGACAACAGCCCTCCATCTCATCCACTACTCCACCAATCTTGGTGTCATCAGCAAATTTACTGACCCACCCTTCAGCCCCCCTCCTCCAAGTCATCTATAAAAATCACAAATAGCAGAGGACCCCAGCACTGATCCCTGTGGTACACCGCTGGTAACTGGTCTCCAGACTGAAAATTTTCCATCCACCACCACCCTGTGTGTTCTATGTGATAGCCAGTTACTTATCCAATTGGTCAAATTTCCCTCTATCCCACACCTCCTTACTTTCTTCATGAGCCGACCATGGGAAACCTTATCAAAATCCACGTATACGACATCAAATGCTCTACCTTCATCTACACACTTAGTTACCTCCTCAAAGAATTCAATCAAATTTGTGAGGCAAGACTGACCCTTCACAAATCCATGTCACCTATCCCGGATTAAGCTGCATCTTTCCAAATGGTCATAAATCCTATCCTTCAGGACCTTTTCCATTAACTTACTGACCACCAAAGTAAGACTAACTGGCCTATAACTACCAGGGTCATTCCTATTCCTTTTCTTGAACAGAGGAACAACATTCGCCACTCTCCAGTCCTCTGGCACTATCCCCGTGGACAGTGAGGACCCAAAGATCAAAGCCAAAAGGCTCTGCAATCTCATCCCTTGCCTCCCAAAGAATCCTAGGATATATCCCATCTGGCCCAGGGGACTTGTCGACCCTCAGGTTTTTCAAAATTGCTAATACATCTTCCCTCATTACATCTACCTCCTCCAACCTACCCACCTGTATCACACTCTCATCCTCAAAAACATAGTCCCTCTCCTTGGTGAACACTGAAGAAAAGTATTCTCAATGAGAGTGAGAGTAGGGCCAATCAGGGATAGTGGAGAGAACTTGTGCCCAGAGTCTGAGGAGATGGGGAGGCCCTAAATAAATATTTTGCTTCAGTATTCACTAGAGAGAGGGACCTTGATGCTCATGAGGATAGCGCGAACCAGGTTAATAGACTCGAACAGGTTGATATTAAGAAGGAGGATGTGCAGGAAATTTTGAAAAACATCAGGATAGTTAAGTCACTGGAGGGCGGTGACCAGTGGTGTCCCGCAGCGATCTGTTCTGGGACCTCTGCTCTTTGTGGTTTTTATAAATGACTTAGATGAGGAAGTGGAAGGGTGGGTTAGGAAGTTTGCCGATGATACAAAGGTTGGTGGAGTTGTAGATAGTGTTGAGGGCTGTACAGATGACAAAATGATATTGACAAGATGCAGAGCTGGGCTGAGAAGTGGCAGATGGAGTTCAATCCTGATAAACGTTAAGTGATTCATTTTGGAAGGTCGAATTTCAAAGCTGAATACAGGGTTAAAGGCAGGATTCTTGGAACTCTGGAGGGACAGAGGGATCTTGGGGTCCACATACATAGATCCCTCAAAGTTGCCACCCAGGTTGATAGGATTCTTAAGAAGGCATATAGTGTGATGACTTTCATGAACAAGGGAATTGAGTTTAAGAGCCGCGAGGTTTTGCTGCAGCTTTATAAAACTCATTATGGGAAGGATGTGGATGCTTTGGAGAGGGTGCAAATGAGATTTACCAGGATGCGGCCTGGACTGGAGTTTTATGAAGGAAGGTTCAGGGAGCTAGGGCTTTTCTCACTGGAGCAAAGAAGGCAGAGAGGTGGCTTGATAGAGGTGTACAAGGTGATGAGAGGCATGGATAGAGTGGCTAGCCAGAGACTTCTCCCCAGGATGGGAAATGGCTGTCATGAGGGGACATAATTTTAAGGTGATTGGAGGAAGGTATAGGGGAGATGTCAGAGGTAGGGTCTTTACACAGAGAGTGGTGGGTGCGTGGAATGCACTGCCAGCAGAGGTGGTGGAGTCAGAGTCATTAGGGACATTAACATCGTGGGCCGAAGGGCCTGTGCTGTACACGCACACACACGCACACACCTCTAAGTTCTGCCACTCTTCACCAGTGATGAGGATGCCATGCACTGACAAAATGGAGAGAGGCTGACCAACCGACGGTTAGTTGAAGGAACACAACAGAATCCCGGACCTTAAGGGGAGCTGTTGCAGATGATTCATTGAATGATTGATTGATTGATATTTATTGTCACAGTACAGTACAGTGAAAAGTATTTTTCTGCGGCCAAGGGAACGTTCACAGTAGACAAAATAATAATCAACTATTCCCACTTCTCTAAACCCCATGGCAGGATGCATTCAGCTCTCTGTCAAGGAGTCAGATTTATTGCTGACGATGAGAGGACCCTCGTCTGGTCCTCAATGTTAATCATCACCATTCTCCCACAAAGTCCGGCCAACGGCTTCAGTGCCCTGTCCATGAACTTGGACACCATCACAAAAACCTACCACTGATGAGGTGCCACTCCATATGGTGGGAAATCTCCTCACTCTCTATCCTGGTCATTATGTGTTGTTAAAAAACCTGGTTTAAAATACATACATCCCATATATCTGATAATCCTGTGATTAAGGCTTCAGAAAGGTGAGGTAATCATTGATTTTAACCATTTACTTGTTTATAGAAAGATGGTTAATGCAATATTGTTCATGTTTTTGAAGGTCCCAGAGGCATAGATAATTAATGACGGATGGTGTTTATCATAGAATCCCTACAGTGCAGGAGGAACTCTCATAATAAATTAGTTAAACATGATTTTGGCATGGTAGCACAGTTGCTTCACAGCTCCAGGGTCCCAGGTTCAATTCCCAACTTAGGTCACTGTCTATGCGGAGTCTGCACGTTCTCCTGGTGTCTGCGTGGGTTTCCTCCGGATGTCTTAGTTTCCTCCCACGGTCCAAAGATGTGCAGATTAGATGGATTGGCCATGCTAAATTGCTCTTAGTGTCCAAAAACAGTTAGGTGGGGGTACGGGGATAGGGTGGTGGTACGGACTTGGGTCGGGTGCTCTTTCCAAGGGTCAGAGAAGACACGATGGGTCAATGGCCTCTTTCTGCACTGTAAATTCTATGATTCTATAGTCCGCACTTACCCTTTTAAGACAAACATACATCGACCCAATCGCAGGCACTGCCTTGTAACCCCACGTAACCTTTGGAACACATCGGGACAATTTAGCACAGCCAATCCACCTGACCTCTTTGAACTGGGAAGAAACAGAGCACCCAGAGGAAACCCACAAAGACACGGGGATAATGTACAAACTCCATACAGACAGTCACCCAAGGACAGAATTGAACACGGGTCCCTGGTACTGTGAGGCACTGTAACCACTGTGTCACTATTCCGCCTCTTTAGTCCTACCTAAGCAGGTCCTTGGACATTTTAGTGGGACAGAGATGATATAATTAATAGGTAGAGCCAAGTCTGTCTGTGGTTTTGGTAATTTTGCCATAGAATCATAGAATTTACAATGCAGAAGGAGGCTGTTTGGCCCATCGAGTCTACAGTGGCCTTTGGAAAGGGCACCCTAATTAAGCCCACATCTCCCCATAGCCCAGTAACCCCACCTAACCATTTTTTTTGGACAAGGGCAATTTAGCATGACCAATCCAACTAACCTGCACATCTTTGGACTGTGGGAGGAAACCGGAGCACCCGGACGAAACCCACGCATACACGGGGAGAACGTACAGACTCCTCACAGTCACCCAAGCCAGCTTCAAATCTGGGACCCTGGAGCTGTGAAGCAACTGTGCTAATGGATGACAAGGGAATAGACAAGGGAAGATGGGCTTTAAAGTGGTTTCACAGGTCAGCGCAACATCGAGGGCCGAAGGTCCTGTACTGCGCTGTAATGTTCTATAATCACTGTGCTACCGTGCCACCCTCGGATTTTGAGTCTGACAAGATGTAGCCACCTGGTGTGGCCACTGCCCAAACACAAAATGGAAGATTGCAAGGAATGCAGGGAAAATGGACATGTTGTAAAAAGCAAGCAGCTTGCAGAGCGCTTGTACATTTGGACTGCTGCAGAAACCAGTTTTGACTGTTGCAGAAACCAGACAGCACTATGAAAAGAAAACAGTTAACATATTAATGAGGCGATACCGGGCGATCCCCAGGCACAAAAGAAACAAGTTAACACTAATCGATACATTCAATGGAAGGCCAGACTTTTCGGCGCCAAAGAAGCCCAAAACAATAAGTCCCAAGAACCGCCCCAGTGATCAAGCAACTGCCCCGCTATTGGGGAATTCAAATCAATCAATTGGGAAGAGACCCAATCGATTGCGAGAGTATAGAGGGTCCGCCCAGGTGGGCGCAAGACCCTGAGAGGAGTATAAGACAGAGACCCCGACCCCAGCTCGCTCTCTCTGTCAGCCTCTCCTTGACCAGCTAGCCCTCCCAGCAGAACACCGTTGCAGCAGAAGAACCTTGTGCAGGAGGGGTCTGGATAGAAGCCGCCAGCAAGTAAGTCACACACATGCTATGGGAATAGACACTCCTGACCCCTTTAGACCATAACCACTGGAAGCCTGCGGACCCAGGACAAAGCTAGAAGCCGTTCTTCCCTGATCCGGCAGTCCTCTTATCCAGATAAGTATTTGGCCTAGTAGTGGTAGGATTAGCCTAGTCTTATAGTTTATATGCGTGATTAGTAGATTACTGTAATATAATAAACGTGTCTTGTTTGAACTTACTAATTGGTGTGTATGATTTTATTGCTTTGAACTTGACCTTGAAACTTGTGGCGGTATCTTAACGATACCTGGCGACGCCAAAGCTAACGAACGAGACAGAGCCAAAACTCGATTAGCAGTGGCCCCCCCACTCCGAGAGAACGCAGTAATTTGAATCTGAATTCCAATTGGGAAAAGGGAAAATCACAAGTGTTCAAGTAGTTCAAATCAATAATCATAATTCGGAAGTGTGTTTTTGCATGCGTAACTAACAGGGCAGTCAGGTAAAACCGAGAGATTTTTGTTGCGAAAAACTGTCGGGAGTTTTATAATTCGGAACATAGCAAAAGCCGTACCCGTATTTTATAAGCATTGCCTTATTATCCCTCGTTCCAAATTTAAGCGAGCATAGGAGAAAAAGAAATGGCCATGCAGGCAATGGAAAGCCTCATGAACCCAGAGCAGTTTGTGGTCGCAGCGACCAGCAGCTGCCGAGTAGGCCAGTGTCCCGTATGGGAGCTGGAACTCAGGAAGTACCTCAAAGGGAAAGGATGGCCCCTTTGGAGTGAGTTGTGTGTCAATGAGGAGACAGGTCCCGGGAGTATAGGACATACTTGGTGGGAGAACCTATCTGGAATTCACAAGAAGAATTTAGGTAAAGCACGTAAGCCGATGGCAATTGTGTCCTGCTTGGCACAATTGCGAAGCACGGAGGAGGTCGTCAGGATGCTCCGAGCAGAGTTAGATGAGAAGAACAGAATGAGCAAAGTGGATGTCAGGGACATTGAAACGGAAAATATAGGATTAAGGCAACGACTGGCAGATAAGAATAGAGAGGTGGATGATGCCAAGAGGGCACATCAGTCTTGTCTAGCCCATCTGAGCAGTTCTCAAGTTCAATATGAAAAAGCCTATCAAGATGTGCAGCGTGCAGTCTTGGTAAGAGAAGAGTCAGAAAAACAGGTAGAGACACTGAAGAAGCAGTGTAGCGACCGAAAGGCAGCTTTAAGAGCACTCCATGTTGCCACCACTGAGCAAAGGCAAAGCACAGTGGACCACGCGAAATGTAGGAAGCAGATTGCGCAGCTGCAATCTCTGCTTTTTGTGCGGAAT
This sequence comes from Scyliorhinus canicula, assembly GCF_902713615.1. Lineage (NCBI taxonomy): Eukaryota > Metazoa > Chordata > Chondrichthyes > Carcharhiniformes > Scyliorhinidae > Scyliorhinus > Scyliorhinus canicula. Next base: position 167,540,660 of record NC_052146.1, read on the forward strand.
GGCTTCCAAGAGACATTTGGGACACAGTTAGAAGAAGAAAATGCCCCAGATTGGCAGGAGTTGAGTGAAACAGCGCAGCGCTATGTTCAGGGAACATGTGCGCCAGCAGCGCAGCAGAAAAGGAAAGCGCCCCAACCCCCCACAGATCAGATAGCACCCGCACCAATGAACCCAGTCACCACCCAAAGAAAAGCAACCGCAGAAGGCGCACCCGAGATCACGTACACCACCCCCTTAACCGTAACACAACTAAGAGACATGTGTGAGAAAATCACCCCGTTCCTCCCTACTGCAGACCCCCACCAATTCTTTGCACGAGTGAAACAGCAGGCGACCATGTACGGCCTGGATGAGCGAGAGCAGGTTAAGCTCACAGTTTTGAGTTTAGACTCATCGGTAGTAGCAGCCCTCCCCGACCCACAGAACGTTGGAGGAGGCACCCTCGAAGAGATGCATACATCTATTTTAGACGCGATAGGGTACAACAGAGAAGACCCAGTCGAAGGCCTAAATAAGTGTAGGCAGAAAAGGACCGAGCACCCCACAGCATTCACAGCAAGGCTGTGGATTCATTTCACTGCCGTTTTTGGTGATTTAGACGGCGCACATTTAACCCGAGATAATATGGTTAAATGGACCCGCACCATCATCTCCCACGCCACAGGTGCAGAACATAAGAACATAAGAACATAAGAACTAGGAGCAGGAGTAGGCCATCTGGCCCCTCGAGCCTGCTCTGCCATTCAATTAGATCATGGCTGATCTTTTGTGGACTCAGCTCCACTTTCCGGCCCGTAATGCCGGAATGTCTGCAGCAATTATGACCCCTCAGAAGAGGCCCATAATGAAAAATGGGTATTGAAAAGATTGTCCCGCGCTTGGGAACAATCTGTCCACGGCAAGATAACAGTTAAGAACCCCGCAAAAGCTCAGGCTGCAGCAGATATTCAGGCAGAGAGAGCACACCCAAACCCCGCATGGGTAAATGAGGGAAAGAACAGCCCCCTCACAGATGTCACAAGAATGTTATAACAGCAGACAGTTAGGGCATTGTGCTAGGGAATGCAACTGCCCACAGAAATCTCAGAGAGGCCAGCAGACAGGCACTCTGAACTTGAACAAAGCAAAGCCTATCCATAGTGTAGGGACGCAGTCAGGACAGACCAATGTGGACGGAACGGACTGACAGTGTTCGGGCTCCCCCACTTGGTCTGTGACACCCTCTGGGACCGATCCGGACGGACCGGTGGTCACGGCGAAAATTTGGGGAAAGCCCATAGAATTACTTTGGGACACAGGAGGGTCCCGCACAACAATTAATTCCTCCAGTACACCACAGGCAGACACGTGGCCCACTGCAGCCACAATTACACTCAGCGGATTTACAGGTTACTCACAGCAGGGACACATTACAGCCCCTGTATCAATTCAGCTAGGGAACATCTCCACCAGACACCCCGTTGTTTTAGTTAATCTGCCCCGCACAGCAGAACACATACTGGGCATTGACTTCATGAATGCCCACAGCCTGTCGTTCGACCCAATAAATCAATGTGTCTGGCGAATGGCGAAATCAGACAGAGCACCCGCAACGCTCACAGTAGGAGAGTACGCTAACAGGATTAGCGCAGTAGGCGACTATTGTTTTGACCCGACCATGCTTAGCACGGACAAATAGGTTAGGGCAGTATTGAACAAACACAGGACAGCATTTGCCAGTCACCGGCACGACTGCGCCAGAATGACTGGACAAGTTCAAGTTACTGGACCTGACCCGAGACCAAAGAGACAGTACCGATTTCCCCTAGAAGCAGAGGGAGAAATTGGAAAAGTTATAGAGAGCTTATTAGAGCAGGGTGTACTTAGGACAGTAGCCTCGACTAATAATGCACCTATTTGGCCAGTGAGGAAGCCCGACGGATTTTGACGTCTGACCATTGATTATCGTGAACTCAACAAAGTTACCCCAGCAGTAGCCCCCACGGTAGCAACACGTCCCGAGACCATGCTCAAGCAGGGACTCCACTCCAAATATTTCACGGTATTGGACATTAGCAACGGCTTCTGGTCAATCCCATTGGCAAAGGCGTGCCAGTACAAATTTGCCTTCACTTTCAAAGGACAGTAGTACACGTGGACATGCCTCCCACAAGGATTCCACAATTCCCCCTCCATTTCCCACCGACAGCTGGCAAATGGACGAGCAAAATTTTCCCGACCCAAATGTCTGGTACAGTATGTGGACGACCTATTACTGCAGACAGACACCAAGGCAGAGCACATCACGCTTCTGTCCGGAATCCTGGAACTTCTGAACTCAATCGGATGTAAGGTTAACCCAGAAAGGCCCAAATATTGGAGAATCAAGTGATGTATTTGGGTACAGTCATCACACACGGCAAACGTGAGATCGAGTTCAAAAGAATTGACTCGATCGTCAAATTGCCCCTTCCCCAAAATGTTTCAGCCCTCCGGTCATTTTTAGGACTGGTTGGGTATTGTCGTTACCATATCGATGGTTTTGCGACCAAGGCAGCCCCACTTTCAGACCTCCTTAAGAAAGGAGCCCCTTGGGAATGGCTTCCGCAGCATACAGAGGTTGTGGAAGAGTTAAAGAAAGCCCTTAGCGCAGCACCCGCGCTACAAGTTCCAGACCCACTCTCCCCCTATGCAATTGAGGTCGCTAGCACAGATCTGACCCTCTCTGCCGTGCTCCTTCAGGAACGGCACGAGCAGCTACGACCAGTGGCTTATGCCTCACGACTGTTAGACCCCGTGGAGCAAGGTTTCTCAGCCTGCGAAAGGCATCTGCTCGCGGTATTCTGGGTAGTACAATACTTTTCTTACATTACCGGACTCAACTCCATCACCATTCTGACCAAACACACCCCCACACAGTTACTTTTAGACGGACGACTGAAGGACGGTTCAGTGAGCCAGATAAGAGCAGCTAGATGGACACTTATGTTACAGGGACGGGACACAACAGTTAAACGGACCAAGACACACACATTTATAGCGGACAACCTACAGTATCCAGGAAAACCCCACGAATGCAAAATAGTAGCACCCCTACACAACACAGGATCCTTCATTGCTACAACACCCCCCAGAAAGATAGGGAATTCAAGCCAGAGCCCCCAGCACACAGACATGTGTGCCCCCTTGAAAATCTATGTGGACAGTTCATCCACAGTTTTAGATGGCGAACGCATTACAGGATGCGGTATTTATGTAGAAAATGTGCAGGGACGCGCACTAGAGGAGATATCATTAAAGTAACCCGGTCACTTAGGCGCGCAGGCAGCAGAGCTCGCGGCCACAGCATACATAGTTGACCAGCCAGATTCGTTCCCCAGCCCAGCAGACATATATTCGGACAGTCTATATGTATGTAACAGCCTCACAGATTTTCTACCCCTGTGGAGGACAAGAGGTTTTGTCTCCGCGGACGGGAAACCCCTTCCATCAGCCCCATTACTCCACCATATCCTAGAGAAGACAAAGGATAGGACGTATGGCATTATCAAGGTTAGAAGCCACCATCGATCATCCCCCCCGGAAATGTGAAAGCCGACGCACTGGCTAAAGCAGGTTCCAGGCGAGGTCATTTTTGGACACCCCCAGCTAGCGCACCAGCTAGCGCCCCTGTGAATTAAGTTCAGGTCTCAGACAGACATAGAAGATTTAGTACAGGCACAATTCAGGACGCAAATCTCAGTGAGATTTTAAAAGGAAACTTTGTGGCCCAGTACGACAAATTCAAACACGCTTTGACCACACATGAGGTTGTGATTATCAAAGACCAGTTGTATGTGGTTCCTGAGAAAGACAGGAATCAAATGAGTGCCTATGGTCATGATGGTCATAGACACCAAGGGATCGACCCTACCATAGCCCACCTTAGGCAACTCTGTTGGTGGCCCAATTTAAGAGACGATGTCACGCGCTACATCGAGAACTGTTTAATTTGTGCTCAGAATACCCAGAGAGGTATTCAAAGAAGGCACAACTAAGCCACACTTGCCCCGTTAATGGCCCCTGGACTAACCTCCAGATCCATTTTATAGGCCCATTGCTCCCTTGCAGGAATGGCTATAAATATGTTCTGGTGGTCATAGACACGTTTACGAATTGGGTAGAGGCATTCCCATCTCGTACAAACACTGCAAAGACAGCCGCAAAGATCCTGAACCACCACATTTTTACTATATGGGGACTCCCCAGAAGTATTGAATCAGATCAGGGATCTCATTTTACAGGACGGATCATGAAAAACATCCTGACCATATTCGGCATCAAACAAAATTTTCACATTGCGTATCACCTCCAGTCAAGCGGAATAGTGGAACGCATGAAACGGACTCTAAAATCGACCCTTAGAAAGATGGTACAGGAGAACAATTCAACTTGGGATTCAGTGCTCCCATTCACACTTATGTTTATACGAAACACTGTTTCAGCATCAACAGGTTTCACCCCATACACACTCATGACCGGACGCCTATGAAAGGTTCAGAATTCCTTTAGGACTCAACATGACCAGCCCAGAAGTGACGGTCCTCACACACGAGACAGCAATAAAACAATTAGTTGAGACTGTAAGGTCGGTTCAGCTAGCAGCCCGCAGTAAAACTGGGTAAAAGGCGGAAACAGAGCAAGGCCTGTTCAACAAAAATGTCCATACCACAGAATTTCAGGTTGGGCAACAGGTAATGTTATCTGTGTATACCCCAGCACGTTTTTGGCCCCAAAATTTTCCGGCCCGTACTCAATTTCGGACAAAATCAGCCCGTCAGTATATAGGATAAAGTACCCAAACGGGAGGACTGCGTGGTTCCATATTAACCAGTAAAGGTTTATGGAACACAGTCCAACCACTCACACCATGTCCTGCTAGATGCAGCAGAACACCTCACCCCCCCCACAAAAGACACATTTCACCCTCCCCCTCACAGACCAGTTCCTCATCGACTCGACCTCAACACCGCCCACTGAGTTCAGACCACGCCCCCCGAAACGCCTACAAGCTTCCACAGCAGAGACAGCAACTGTGACTTAGACGACAGCCACAGCACGCCTCTCTACTGCCCTGATTCACAGACCCCACACACATCAACTACGACACCGACTACAGTGATTCAGAGATCACTTATATTAAAACTCCAGACCCACACCCAAACCCACCTCCGACTATGACGACCCCGAAAACGTTCATTCAAATTTAGACCACACGATTTGGCACAGGGACAATTCTTGGAGACTTGTCCGCAATGACGAGAGTGACCCCGGTCACACAATGCTAAAATTGCATGCCTGATCCATACAAGGGTATGGGATCTGGGAGAAGAGGATGACTTGATGTCTGACTCCCGACACGGCAACCCCTTTGCGACCCTGTTCGCAGAGAATGAAGATTATTGAGGTGTCCAGATGATGTAAAAAGAGGAACCGCTTGAGAGATAAACGGTGTCCTTTCTGATGGAACCTGCACGCATGTTGGTTATGATGTTTGTTTGTATGTTAAGTGTTTGATTGGAGATTGGCCACTCGCTTTAAGCTGAAAAGCTTGTGACAACCTCACATGCACGTTAAGTTTGTCCGCAGAAATTTCTGAGAACTTGACTCAGCTGCAATGTCTGGAGCCCAACTTAAGGCTTCACCCTTCACCCCACTAGGAGCATCTGGCTCCCCCTTTTTTTTTTAGGTGCCCCTCTATTCTGGGAATAGAGACTGCAATTTCACAATGAATACATTCATGCCCGTTCGTTCCAGGTCGCTCAGGCAGTGGAGAAACGGCATTGAGGACCCACCCTGTCTGAGGACCACCCCTCTGGTCAGCTAAGCTTGGGTACAGCACAGCATGCCCTACCCGGGGATCCCATTCAAATCTTAACCGTCGCGGCCCATACGCAACTCATTCAGCTTTCTCATTTCTAAAGTTTGGTTTCATTTTTGTTTGAGGTAGCCCTTCGGTTACCATTCCTTATGCTATTTACATCCAGGAACATTGGGATGGTGAATCGCTAAACCTGCGAGACGGCTCGCAGTGGCACAGTTGTTGGGTGTATGACTGGTCCTAAATTCGCTTTTGAAAAAAAAATGAGGAGAGTCACAGGGTGTGACTTGGCCATTCATTTAAGGGACAATTAGAATGAGAGGACAGATACACAAACATTAAAAGTATTAAACGAATTATTGACAGATACTATGCTTGATCCATTAGCTTTCGAACGTTCGAAGGATCAGAGCAGATCAGCAATACAGAAAGGCCTGAAGGAAGAAAAGAAAGACGACCGAGATGACGAACTACATGTTTTAGTTATTGTTTATGTATTTTGCACGCTGACGCAAACCCTTTTTCCCCTATGACCCCCGCCGTTAATGTTTCCCAGACACCAACTTCTCAAAGCCCAGTAATGAACAGCAATGACCAGACCTGGTGCACAAAATTCATGAACTGGTACTCTCTTTCGTACGTTATTGAAACACTTTTGGTGATAACAGCTCTCTGCATCATAGTGCACACTCCGGTTAAGAAAATGGAGGAGAGCCTCCCGCTCTTGCACCTCAACCATTTACAGAGTACAATCCCCTATTTTCGGCTTCCACCAATCCCCCCAACCCCTTGGTGTGTAATGAATGATTTAATTTGATTTGATGTTGTAAATAAAGACCTTTGCGGATGTATTGTAATGTTCTGAGCTCGACTGCCGAGTCAGAAATGGAATGTACTGATAATGTTATGGATAGGAAGTTAGAATGCGTAAATGTGTTAGGGAGTGTAGTTTACAAAGGATAGTTAGAGGTTCCCTAGTAATGCATGTCCCCTTTGACATAGCGCCAACCAGAGACTGTTAGATAACAATTTTGTGCCATAATTGAGGAAAGTACAGAGGCCATGGGACTCGCTGAGATCAGGGAACCCAAAGACACCGACCTTGGGTGATCCTTCATGATTTCTCATGAGGATCACAAGGAGGGAGTGTAGCCACTGCCCAAACACAAAATGGAAGATTGCAAGGAATGCAGGGAAAATGAACATGTTGTAAAAAGCAAGCAGCTTGCAGAGCGCTTGTACATTTGGACTGCTGCAGAAACCAGTTTTGACTGTTGCAGAAACCAGACAGCACTATGAAAAGAAAACAGTTAACATATTAATGAGGCGATACCAGGCGATCCCCAGGCACAAAAGAAACAAGTTAACACTAATCGATACATTCAATGGAAGGCCAAAACAATAAGTCCCAAGAACCGCCCCAGTGATCGAGCAACTGCCCCACTATTGGGGAATTCAAATCAATCGATTGGGAAGAGACCCACTCGATTGCGAGAGTATAGAGGGTCCGCCCAGGTGGGCGCGAGACCCTGAGAGGAGTATAAGACAGAGACCGCGACCCCAGCTCTCTCTCTCTGTCAAGCCTCTCCTTGACCAGCTAGCTCTCCCAACAGAACACCGTTGCAGCAGAAGAACCTTGTGCAGGAGAGGTCTGGACAGAAGTCGCCAGCAAGTAAGTCACACACATGCTACGGGAATAGACACTCCTGACCCCTTTAGACCATAACCACTGGAAGCCTGCGGACCCAGGACAAAGCTAGAAGCCGTTCTTCCCTGATCCGGCAGTCCCCTTATCCAGATAAGTATTTGGCCTAGTAGTGGTAGGATTAGCCTAGTCTTATAGTTTATATGCGTGATTAGTAGATTACTGTAATATAATAAACGTGTCTTGTTTGAACTTACTAATTGGTGTATGGTTTTATTGCTTTGAACATAACCTTGAAACTTGTGGCGGTATCTTAACGATACCTGGCAACTCCAAAGCTAACGAACGAAACAGAGCCAAAATTGAGTGTTAAGCACACTCACCCAGAACGAGTGACAAAGAGATAAGGATTTTCTGATTATTCCCAAAAGAGCCTCTCTCCAAAGGTCTGCACAGCAAACAGCAGGTAACCCTGATTGCTAACTTTATTTTTTTTAATTCAAAGTACCCAATTCTTTTTTTCCCAGTTAAGGTGCAATTTAACTTGGCAAATCCACCTACCCTGCACACCTTCTGGTTGAGGGTGTGAAACACATGCAGTCACGGGGAGAATGTGCAAACGCCATACATAAATACATAGAAGATAGAAGCAGGAGGAGTCCTTTTGACCCTTCGAGCCTGCTCCGCCATTTATCACGACCATGGCTGATCATCCAACTCAATAGTCTAATCCTGCTTTCTCCCCATAGTCTTTTGATCTCATTCTCCCCAAGTGCTGTATCCAGCCACCTCTTGAATATATTCAAAGTTTTAGCATCAACTACTTCCCGTGATAATGAATTCCAGAGGCTCACCACTCTTTAGGTGAAGAAATGTCTCCTGATAGTATCCCAAATGGTTTATCCTGAATTCTCAGACTGTGACCCCCTGGTTCTGGACACACCCATCATTGGTAACATCTTCCCTGCATCTACCCTGTCTAGTCACATTAAAATGTTATAAGTCTCTGTGAGATCTGCCCTCATTCATCTGTGATAACAATCCCAAACTAGTCAATCTCTCCTCATATGACAGTACCACATCCCTGGAATCAGTCTGGTAAACCTTTGCTGCACTCCCCCGAAAGCAAGAACATCTTCCTCAGAGAAGGAGACTAAAAATGCACACAATACTCCAGATGTGGCCTCACCAAGGCCCTGTGTAAATGCAGCAACTATGCTTCGATACTCAAAACCTCTCACAATGAAGGCCAACATACCATTAGCCTTCTTTACCGCCTGCTGTACCTGCATGCTTACCTTCAGCGGCTGGTGCACAAGGGACACCCAGGTCTCGCTGCACACTGACGTCTCCCAATTTACAACCATTCAGGTAGTAATCTGCCTTCTTGTTTTTGCTTCCAAAGTGAATAACTTCACATTTATCCAAATTATACTGCATCTGCCATTGATTTGCCCACCATCGCCCAACCTGTCCAGATCATGCTGTGGGATCCCTGCATCCTCATCACAACTCACCCTGCCGCCCAACTTGGTATTGTCTGCAAACTTTGAGACGTTACATTTTGTTTCCTCATCCAAATCATTAATATGTATTGTGATAGCTGGGGTTCCAGCACTGATCCCTGTGGTACCCCATTTAGTTACTGCCTGCCAATAAAGGATCCATTAATCCCTATTCTTTGTTTCCTCTCTGCCAACCAGTTTTCTATCCACCTCAATACATTTCCCCCATTCCATGCCGCTTTAATTTTGCACAATAATCTCTTATGTGGGACTTTATCAAACGCCTTCTGAAAGTCCAAATATACCACATCGACTGGCTCCACCTTGTCAACTGTACTGGTTACATCTTCAAATAATGCCAACAGATTTGTCAAGCATGATTTTCCCTTCATAAATCCATGCTGACTCTGATTGATCCTGCCACTGCTTTCAAATGTTCCGCTATAAGCATTTTCCCCACTACCGATGTTAGGCTTACTGGTCTATAATCCCTGCTTTCTCTCTACCTCCCTTTTTGAATATCGGAGTGATGTGAGCTACCCTCCAATCTGCAGGGGACAGTTCAGAGTCTATAGAATCCTGGAAGATGACCACCAATGCATCCACTATTTCCAGACCCACTTCCTTAAGCCACTGGGTATGCAGATTCTCAGGCCCATGGGATTTGGCCACCTTCAATCCTATTACAGCTGTATTGTGGGAGGACGCCTCAGAGGGCTCATGCAGCGAGGCAATATGGGTAGAGCTCAGCAATAGGAAGGGTGCAGTCACAATGTGACTGTTTACAACAGGCTTCCCAACAAGCCAGTGGGAGACTAGGTAGGCAATTTGTTTGTGTTTTCACAGAATTTACAGTACAGAAGGAGGCCATTCGGCCCATCGGTCGTCTGCACCGGCTCCTGGAAAGAGCACCCTACCCCAAGGTCAACACCTCCACCCTATCCTCATAACCCAGTAACCCACCCAACACGAAGGGCAATTTTGGACACTAAGGGCAATTATCATGGCCAATCCATGTAACCTGCACATCTTTGGACTGTGGGAGGAAACTGGAGCACCCGGAGGAAACCACGCACACACGGGGAGGATGTGCAGACTCCGTACAGACAGTAACCCAAGCCGGAATCGAACCTGGGACCCTGGAGCTGTGAAGACAATTGTGCTATCCACAATGCTACTGAGCTGCCCACAATTTTGAAAGGTGTAAAAGCAACAGGGTTGTTGTGGGTGGGTGATTTTGTTTGTAAATTTAGAGTACCCAATAATTTTTAAAATAAATTTTTCAGGGGCAATTTAGCGTGGCCAATCCACCTAACCTGCACATCTTTGGGGTTGTGGGGGTGAAACCACGCTGACAGGGGGAGAATGTGCAAACTCCACACAGTGACCCAGAAGCCGGGATTCAAACCCGGGTTCTCAGCGCCGCAGTCCCAGTGCTAACCACTGCACCACATGCCACCCAATTGTGGTGGAGTGATTTTAACTTAGCCTATATTAACTGGGACTCACTTAGTGCTAGGGGCTGGGATGGAGCAGAGTTTCCAAGGAGCATCCAGGAGGGCTTCTTGAAACAATATGTAGATCGTCTAACTAGGCAACGGGCCGTTCTGGACCTGGTATTGAAGAACAAAGAACAATACAGCACAGGAACGGCCCTTCAGCCCTCAAAGGCTGGCGCCGATCATGTGTCCTATCTCGACCTGTATCCTTCTATACACAGTCTATTCATGTGCCTATCCAAATAAGTCTTAAAGGTCGCTAACGTATCTGCCTCAACCACCTCACTTGGTGGCGCATTCCAGGCCACCACCACCCTCTGGTGTGTAAAACGTCCCCCCGCACATCTCCACTGAAACCTTTCCCCCCCCCCCCCCCCTCACCTTGAACTTGTGCCCCCTTGTAATTGTCATTTCTGCCTGGGAAAAAGCCTCCAACTATTCACCCTATCTATACCCAATATTTTATAAACGTCTATCAGGTCGCCAATCAGCCTCCGTCTCTCCAGGGAGAACAATCCCAGTTTATTCAATCTCTCTTCATAGCTATTGGGAATGAGCCCGACCGGTGACTTAAGTTTCAGTAGGAGAGCAGTTCAGCTGGTTCCTATCTCAATACCCTCCTGGTCATTCGAGGTAAAACACAACCATCCCAGAGGTCGTCCAACACCCAGAAGTGTTGACCAATAGAGGTATGAGGGGGTGGGGGGGTAATTGGTGCAGATTATAGGTGGGTTGGTACCATCCCACAAAATAAAACATAGAATATACAGTCTAGAAGGAGCCATTTGGGCCATTGAGTCTGCACAGGCCTTTGGAAGGAGCACCTTACTTAAGACCACACCTCCACCCTATTCCCCAGAACCCTTAGGCCCACCTAACTATTGCACAGTACCTTGGCCGTGTGTGTGGCAGTGGTATGGCGGGTGGGAGTGGCTTCCACCCACCTTGGAGAATTGTCCACTGTTACTCGGACATTTGTTATCTTGACTCTGTGGAAGGTGAGAGGTCGTCCACCTGAAGGTGTTGGAACTGCCCCGGGAGTGCAGGAGCCTTCAGCTGAGGGTACTGTGCTTTGGTTCCAGCATTATTATTATTCTTATTACATTCATTATTCATTTCACAAGTTAAGCAGCGATCTACTGCAGATTGGCTTTTTCTCAAGACCCCGTCCCCACCAGTTTGCGTTGGAATCAGGCCATTGTCTGCTCGGATCCTAGGTGTTCACAGGAGTGAATTTGTTGTCCTAGGCATGGCATCAGTGTGGTAGGGGCTACAGGTGTTCCTGTCTCAGCGTGTCACCATATGTCATCCAGCAGAGGGCAGCAGAGCGGAGCTACTGATTGGCTCCGGGGAGATTTGCATACGTGCAGTGCGGTCAGCCTAATTTGAAGGTGCACCCGCGAAAGAGACCCGAGGAGTTCGAGTGCAGGCGGGCATCCAGCAGAGGGCGGCAGAGCGGAGCTACTGATTGGCTGTTCCGGGGAGATTTGCATACGTCCAGTGCGGTCAGCCTAATTTGAAGGTGTACCCGCGAAAGAGACCCGAGGAGTTCGAGTGCAAGCGGGCATCCAGCAGAGGGCGGCAGAGCAGAGCTACTGATTGGCTGTTCCGGGGAGATTTGCATACGTGCAGTGCGGTCAGCCTAATTTGAAGGTGTACCCGCGAAAGAGACCCGAGGAGTTCGAGTGCAAGCGGGCATCCAGCAGAGGGCGACAGAGCGGAGCTACTGACTGGCTGTTCCGGGGAGATTTGCATACATGCAGTGCGGTCAGCCTAATTTGAAGGTGGTTTGTGAAGGGGCTGTTGTCAAGTGACAATTTATGTCCATACCCAGCAGTGCTTGGGTCACAGGTCCCACCGACCCAGGTGTCTCAATTTGGTGTGGCCCCAAGTCTATGACGACAGGTATGGTCTCAAACCTGGGCATCGGCCTTCCCGTTGCCCCTTTACACAGCATTGTATTGCCTGACAGGGGAACACAGGGAAGCTGTTTACGAGGTATGCACATTAATTCAGCTGCGCTATCTATTAAACAGTCCACTGATTGTTCACCGACCCTCTCATTGACAGATAGGCCTTCGGCCCATTGTTGTACGAGGGTCAACAGGGCCTACTCAATTTTTGTCACCTGCACAGTGCTTCTTGCTGGCAGGTTGGGTGTTGTCTAAATTGGGCCACTAATCCATCAGTGTTGCCGTTGTCACTCTTCCCTTTACTGATATTCTAGCCCTCCTTGCCCCTTCTAGTATGGAACATTTTGGCCTAATGTCCTTCCATCCCGCAGTGGTGGCACTGCCCCGGGCGTCTGTTATTAGACGATTGCACAATCATTTGTGCTGTCCTGACATTTGCGATCATATCCCGTCCCAATCGGTTAAGATAACAAGGTGAGTAAAGTCAGTACTCTCTGTATCCCAATCGGGCTGATTTATTCTCAAACTTTTGGACAATTCTGATTTCAGGCCGGCCCAAAGGCCGTTTGAGTGCTATCAAACTACCTTTGTCTATATTTTCAGGGCACCTCTCCTCTCTAATGCCGAAGTCTTTTAACCATGTTCTAAATCGCTCTTCATAGTCATATACTTCCTCACTTGCTTTCTGTTGGCAGGCAGATCTGGGGCATTTGCCATGCAACAGTTCTTACTTGGTCCCAACCTTCTGCCAGATTTGCCCAACCTGACCCAATCCTGTCTGTACTTTCTGTAACAATTCACCACCCTTATGCTCGGGGACGACCTAACTGAGAATTAGGACTCCATCTATTAGAGTGGAGTCTATAGATTCCTTTGAGACGTTTTAGGGCAACCCAAGTCTTGGTTCCACTTTTTTAGGGAATGAGGAATATCTTGTTCCCACTTATCAATCTTCTCTAGTTTTGCTGGCTTGTGAGAGTGATGTGTTTAATAGGCATGTGTCTTTAATCATGTCCCCGACAGTTCATCTTTGGTTTCAACCATGGTATCTTTCGGTGATCGAGTTTTTACTGGGAAAATATGGGCACGGACGGTACCTTGTCCTCCTCGCTGCTACTCTCTCCACCTGAAGACTACGAAGAGTCGTCCTGCCTGCACTGTCAGATTTGACTACCTTTAACCCATGCCGGAGGGCCTGCCAATGACGGGTTTACAGGTGGTGAGGGCAAAGTTCCGTGTTTTGGGGTGTTTTTAAGGATTATTGTTGTCAGTTAATATTTGGCATTTATGTTTCTCCTCCTTTAAGGGCACACAGACGGTGGCCAATTGGTCCTGCAAACCTTTCGTATCATAGTCTGATTCGGACCGACGTGTTCTCTCATTCCTCTGTCTTAGTTGATTTATCACGGCAAGTGACCAGCAGATGCAGTCCGAACTGGATAACCTCTTTGTTTTTCCCACGCTCTCCTGATGTCATCTGAAGTCCGCTGTCCCTTAGAGTCTCCATATATTTGTTCACTTTCCGCAAACATATTTTGGAGGTCAAATAGTTGTTCAATAAATTCTCTTACTTGTCGCATCATTTCTGCTTCAGTCACATCAGGGGGAGCCCTACCACCTTTCATGGTCTCCTTCTCCTCCTTTTGTCATGTTATTCAACTCCGGACGCTCTGAACGCGAGTCTTTCGACCGTTAGACCATTATGGGTCGGTTATGGGGTGCGCACTGAGAAATGGTTCTGGAGCCGATAGGGCGACAAGTCTCAGGTTCTTTAAGGATTACGCACATCTGAGGAACTAAAGAGAAAGTAGGCTGCCACAAATAAGATTTAAGTTAGAGACAGCAACGGCAGGATGGATTTGGACCCAAGTGAGGACTTTACGAACTTTTACCGAGGATTATAGAGCTCCGAGGGGGTCTCGGGGATATATCAGTTCCTTGACAGACCGGATATGTCACTGGTGGGGGAGGACAAGAAATAGAAGTAGTGCTAGGGCTGGGCAAAATCTTGGAATGCATCAACTCCATGCAATAAGGGAAAGCGTCAGGACCGGACAGATTCCAGGTAGACTTTCACAAAGAATTCTCAGCAGCGCTGGCCCCGCACTGGCGGGAAATGTTCAACGACTCACTAATCGAAGGAGGCACAGGCCTGGTTCATTTTGATCCCCAAAAAGGGCAAAGACACGACAGACTGTGGATTATACATACCCAGCTCTCTCTTAAATTCAGGTGCGAAAATCATAGAATCAGAGAATTTACAGTGTAGAAGGAGGACATTCGGCCCATCGAGTCTGCACCGGCCCTTGGAAAGAGCACCTTACCCAAGCCCACACCTCCACTCTATCTCCGTAACCCCACCTTATCTTTTTGGACACGAAGGGCAATTTAGCATGGCCAGTCCACCTAATCTGCACATCTTTGGACTGTGGGAGGAAACCGGATCACCCGGAGAAAACCTACGCATACACACAGGGAGAACGTGCAGACTCCGCACAGACAGTGACCCAAGCCGGGAATCGAACCTGGGAGCCTGAAGCTGTGAAACAACTGTGCTAGCCACTTTGCTACCGTGCTGCCCAAATCTTAGCAAAAGTACTGGAGGGGCAACTTGAAAGCTATCTGCCAGAAGTGATCATGTAAGATCAGACCAGGTTTGGTAAGGACAGACAACTAGCAGCTCCATCAGATGCCTGCCGAGGGTAATAATGACCCCATCTGGGGAGAAGACACCAAAGGTGATCGCCTCCCTGGACGTTGAGAAAATCTTTGAAAGAGTAGAATGGAGGTATCTCAAGGTGGTGCTTGAACGATTTGGATTTGGGGAAGGGTTCACCATGTGGGTGAAGCTCCTGTACAGTGCTCCTACAGTGAGCGTACGGTCAAAAGCAACCAGCTCCAAGTACTTCTGGTTGCACAGGGGAACGAGGTGGGGTGCCCGCTATCCCAGCTCCTGTTCACACTGGCAATTGAGCCACTGGCTATCGCCCCTAGATCAGCGGATTGGTGAACAGGCATCCAGAGACTGGGCAGAGAGCATAGAATTATACTCTACGTCGACGACATGCTCCTTCACTTGTCGACCCCTCTAGCCAACATGGGAAAGATAACAGGACTCCTCAGGGAATTCAGCATCTTCTCAGGTAACAAACTCAACCTGGGGAAGAGCAAAATCATCCCGGTAAACCCCCGAGGGGGAGGAGCAAAATAACCCAAAAAGTTCAGATACCTGGGTATCCAAGTGAACCACACCTGGAAGAGGCTTCATAAATTGAGCTTTGACGAAGAGACATCGGAGTCGAAACGTTAGCTCTTTTTCTCTCCCTACAGATGCTGCAGGACCTGCTGAGATTTTCCAGCATTTTCTCTTTCGTTTCAGATTCCAGCATCCACAGTAATTTTCTTTTTTTTTCACAAATTGAACCTCTCCAGCCTGGTGAAGGGGGGACCTGCAAAGATTTGTCGCACTCCCCGTTTCACTAGGTGGACAGGTACAAACAGTCATAATGAACGTGCTGCCTAGATTCCCCTTCGTATTCAGATCGCCCCAATCTTCACCCCCAAATCCTTCTTCACCAGCGCCGACAAATTAATTATGGCTTTCATCCGGGGGGGGATACACGAGGATGTCTCTCCACAGCAACGCACACACTTCAAACTAGGCGAGATGCCCACGGTGGACCCCGTCTGCAACAACCAGAAGTTTGCACAGCGCAGATAGATGCCACATTTGAGACATGTCAGGAAGACAGAGGGATGCTGACAGTAGAGGACATGTATGTGGACAACAGACTGGCGACCCTGGGAACTTACAAGCGGCAGGGCCCCCGGCAAACCACTATAAATGCCAAACACTAATGTATAGATGTAAAGATTAAGTAGCATTTCAGCCCCAGTCACGGTTATGGATGACAGTGAGGGGCTCAAATCTTGTTTTTCCTATTGTTGGTTATTATTATTGTTGTTGCATTACTTGTTACATGCAAAACTCAGTTTCCTCTTCCTTTTTGTTTGCATCTATACTTCAAAACACAATAAAAATATATTTTTTGGAAAAGCATCTGGACAAGCACTGAAAATCGCCAAGCACTGAAAATGGTCCAAACTATGGACCAAGTGCTGGTAAATGGGATGAGTATAGATTGGTTGGGATAGACACTGTGGGCTAAAGACCTGTTTCTATGCAGCAAAACTCTATAATTCTAAGGTCAAGAAATGTACACTTTCAAGAGGAGGAAACCAGGAACAGAACTGCATAACAGGACACTGCCTCCCAGGGAAGCCCAAGCCTCAAGGAGGAGGACTGTCTGACTCTCTATACAAGACCACTTGGAGGAACAAAGAACAATACAGCACAGGAACAGGACCTTCAGCCCTCCAAGCCTGTACCGGTCATGATACCAAACTTTGCCAAAACCCTCAGCACTTCCTTGTGCCGTATCCCTCTATACCCATCCTATCCATGCGTTTGTCAAGATGCCTTTTGAAAGTCGTTAATGTTTCTGCTTCCACAACCTCGCCTGGCAGCGTGTTCCAGGCACTCACCACACTCTGCGTTAAAAACCTGCCTCGCACATCTTTAAACTTTGCCCACGGACCTTAAACCAATTCCCCTGGTGACTGACTCCTCCACCCTGGGAAAGAGTGCCTGCCCATTCATGCCCCTCATAGGAGGGCGCTCTATTCCCCCCTCCAGCCTAACGGCCAACCAAAGAGCAACAATGCTGAACCGAAGCACTCAAGACTTGCTCTCAGGCCCTGTAGCCAAAAGGATGCTACCTCACCAGGAGAACCACATCTCAAGAAGAGCAGTCCAGGAACCCCCAAAAAGGGACAACTCGGGAGAGGGTGACTGACTCCACCTAAAGAAGGCCAACCCAAGAAAGGCTAGATAGGCTAGCTATCCAAGGATTAACTGACCACACCTGTGCACCAAAACATATTTCTTCTGACTCCAAAGCGAAAGGCACCCACCACAGAAAGAAAATAGGAACCTAGTTTTCTCCAGGATACATGATCTGAATGTACCTTCATAGCAGACAAGCAAGGAATCCATAATCTAAAAATAACAGAAGTATAAAAGAAAAGCACAACACTAATAGTTCTAATGGGGGTTTTCCTCACCCACAATGAAGACTTAAATGGCCAAACCAACCACCACTATACCAAACCATCCACCTATCGTACTGCTGTGGCGCCAATCATCTGTCTACAAATAATGTTAAAGATACCTAATAAAAATGCTCTCTCGGTGTAAAAGCAAGGATTACAGCACACAAATTCGGCACAAGTCTCATGTCATAGAACTGTGGTCAATGTAGGCATTTTTTATATAAAATGTATTTTGTGTCTGCTGTAGTAATGTTATCAAAAGAACTTACATTAAAGTATCCAGATTATATGTCTGCTGAAGCTGTGAGCAAGGCATGCTGTGATGTCATCATGGCTGAGGCTGGGTCTGTTTTAGTTTTCAAGTTCTGCTCTGGGTTCTGAGGAAAGGTGTGTTTCTCAGACTGACTTCTGACAGCTTCTCTACCAGGGACTTTGTGAATAAATGTGTACACCACCGAGTGTTAGCTGCATGCTGATTAGCTGTTAGCTGAGTGGCATTTAACCTGTATGAGGATTTTGCTTAATTTAAATTTTCGAAGTAGATGGTGAAGTAAGCTCAAAGACCGGTCTCTTTTTTTAAAAAAATAACTTGTAGCCATCTGGGATGGCCACTTTCAGTATACAAAATGGACAATACAAAGCTACAAGCAGGCACAGAGCCTGAATGTATATTTGGAAAGCAATCAGCAGACGGAATCGAAACTCTGGGTCGATTTACATATTGATGGCCCGTCTTTTGGAAACAAAGAACAAGTGCTCAGGTAGCCGATACTGTTCCAGACAGTCCGGCACCACTACCCCACCTAGAAGACACAAACAAAACAAGGCCAACGGCCACCTAGGATACGCCCAGCCATCAAGGCACCCGCCCCTTTACTGGTTTAGATCGATGACAATGATCAAGAAGCTGCCCAATTAATTGGGACCAAGTTTAAGGCCTGCCTAGAAGCCCCTCCAAGTATGAGAAGGAACCCCCACCAAAAGTTCAGCCTCTTGGATTTGGCTCTCAAGCGGAGAAACCCTTCCACCAGAAGCAGTAAGTTCAAGTTCAACGCTCGCTACCCTTAGCTGTTCTCCTGTTACCTCTTCGAACCCAACAGCCTCAGATCCGAACAACGGCCATTGTTCCTCTGACCTAAGTGGGCACCCGAAGTTAAGTATAGGTGTTAGTGATAGATATAGTTTAGCCTGTAGGGTTATTGTGCATGAGTAAATCATACTGTGTGTAAATAAATAGTATTAACTTTGAACTAACTAACTGGTGTATTGGCTCTTTGATCGGCATTCAGGTTGAACCTTGTGGCAGTATCGTGAGATACCTGGCGACTCTGAAAGGATAATTAGGATTAAGAAAGGCAACCTTATTAACTGTCATATTTATAGCAAGTAAACAGAGCAACATTACTGGCGACATCTGACGGGACTCGACCAAGAAGTGGCTTTGTCACTCCGAGAGAACCCAAATTTGAATTAGAAACCCAATTGGAAAAAGTAAAAACCACAAGTATAAGACCAATATCGATCAAACCACCAATATTCGGAATTCCAGATTTTTTTTTTTTACTGAACTCAAATTTCAGTAAAATTTGCAGTGGCAGGATTCAAACCCGAGTCTCCAGAGCATGACCCTGGGTTTCTGGTTTACTAGTCCAGTGACAGTACCACTATGCCACTGCCTCCCCTAATATTGTGTTAATAATAGTTTGTTTCAATACCAAAAATCTCTATTTGTCAATGGAATCACTCCTGAGGGCAAAGTTGCCTTTCTTCACATTTCACAAATTGAAAAATTGTTGGGGTTTCTCATCCGGTTTCCAAAGATAAATTGGAGGTCTGGTCCAGAACCCTAACACCAACCAACTCAGCATGATTTTCGAATACAACTGGAAACAGACGACCAACGCCTCTGTGCTCATCAATCATACACGCTCGTCATGAGAAAAGGCAAAACAACACAAAATCAGGGGTATAATCGCAAGGGACCAAAGTTCTGGATTCTGATATCGGACCACGCTCCACACTACATGGATGTGCGGCTAGAGACGGGCAGGGCCCAGCGCCCCACATGGAGGTTGGACGGTGCCTTACTAGCTGACAAGGCCTTCAACGAAAGGATAGCGCGGGCCATAGCAGAGTACACAGAGAACAACCAAAACGGGGAGGTCTCATCCTCCACGTTCTGGGAAGCGCTTAAGGCCGTACTAAGAGGGGAAATCATTTTCTTCAAAGCGCAAAGAGATAGGGAGGAAAGGGTGGCTAGGCAGAAGCTGGTCGACTCCATACTGGAGGTAGACCGTAAATACTCTGAGGCCCCGACCGTAGAGCTCCTGGCGGAGAGAAAACAACTACATTGGAACTTTAACCTGCTCTCCACCAGGAAAGCAGTGCACCAACTCCGCCAGGCGCGCGGGACCCTGTACGAACACGGAGACAAAGCCAGCCCGCCTGTTGCACAACCAGCTGAGAAAGCAGGCACCACCAGAGAAATTGCGCAAATCAGGGGTACCAGAGGCACGTTGGAAACAGAACCAGAGAGGATTAACAAAACCTTCAAGGCCTTCTAACCAAGAGCTGTACACCTCAGAGCCCCCAACGGGGAAGGCTGGGATGAACCGGTTTCCTTGATGGACTGGACATTCCAGTCGTGGGGGAGGGCAGAAAACGGAACCTGGAAGCACCACTAGCACTGGGAGAGGATCATGGACGGCATTAGCTCCATGCAGACGGGGAAGGCGCGGGACCGGATGGATTCCCGCGGACTTCTACAAAAAATTCCCGACAGCGCTGGCCCCGCAGCTGCGGGAGATGTTCACAGACTCGCTAGCCAGTGGCACACTGCCACCCACGTGTAGCACAGCCCTCAATCTCGCTGATACCTAAGAAAGACAAAGACCCAACGGAATGTGGGTCATACAGACCCTATCTCTGATGACGCAGACGCCAAAATACTGGCCAAAATCCTAGCCAAAAGGCTAGAAGACTGTGTACCTGAGGTGTCACGAGAGGACCAGACGGCTTCGTCAAAGGTAGACAGCTTACCTCGAACATCGGCGCCTGCTGAACGTGATAATGACCCCCTCCGGGGAGAGAACACAAGAGGGTGATCGACTCCCTGGACTCAGAGACAAAGGCCTTCGACAGAGTCGAATGGAAATACCTCTAGAGGTACTGGAGCGGTTCGTGCTTGGAACAGGGTTCACCGCTTGGTAAAGCTCCTATACAACGCTCCCATGGCGAGTGTATGGACCAACCATACCAACGCCCATACGTCCAGCTGCACAGGGGCACCAGACAGGAGGCCCACTGTCCCCGCTGCTGTGCGCACTAGCAATCAAACCGCTAGCAATCGCGCCAGGGCAGCAAAAAATGGAGGGGGATCCGAAGGGGAGGCAGAGAGCACAGAGTCTCACTCTATGCAGATGATCTGCTCCTCTACATCTCGGACCCACAAAGCAGCATGGACGGAATCATCGCTCTCCTGAAAGAGTTTGGAGCCTTCTCGGGCTACAAATTCAACATGAGCAAAAGCGAGATCTTCCCAGTACACCCGCAAGGAGGGGGGGGGGCAGCACTAAAGGGGCTGCCGTTCAAACAAGCCCTACACAAATTCCGCTACCTAGGGATCCAAATAGCCCATGACTGGAAAGGGATCCACAAATGGAACCTCGCCAGCCTGACGGAGGAAGTAAAAATGGACCTGCAAAGATGGAACACACTCCCACTCTCCCTCGCGGGGAGAGTCCAGACGATCAAAATGAACGTACTGCCCAGGTTCCTCTTCCTGTTTAGATCCATTCCGATCTACATCCCCAAGGCCTTTTTCAAAGTGCTGGACAAACTTATCATGGCGTTCATATGGGGGGGGGGTAAAAATGCTAGGATCCCAAAGAAGGTCCTACAAAAAACAAAATCCAGGGGGGGGCTAGCCCTCCCGAATCTACAATTCTACCACTGGGCGGCAACAGCCGAGCGAGTAAGGGGATGGATCCAGGAGCCAGAAGCCGAGTGGGTGCGTGCGGAGGAGGCCTCCAGCATGGGGACCTCCCTCCGGGCCCTCGCCACGGCAGCACTCCCATCCCCACCCAAACAACATCCAGCAGCCCAGTGGTGACAGCCACCCTCCAAGCCTGGAACCAACTGCGGCAGCAATTTGGCCTGACCAAAATGTCGGACAAGGCTCCCATCTGCAACAACCATAGGTTCACACCAGCACTGACTGACGCCACCTTCAAAAGGTGGAGGCAGGACGGGGGGACACTGACAGTCAGGGACCTATACATGGATGACAGGATCGCAACACTGGATGAACTGACAGGAAAATTTCAGCTAGCTGGGGGGAACGAGCTACGGTACCTGCAGCTCAAAAACTTCCTACGAAAGGAGACAAGGACGTACCCACAACCGCCATGACAGACACTACTGGAAGACCTACTGGACGCAAGTATCCTAGAGAAGGGGAACTGTAGCGACATGTATGACCGACTGGTAGAAAGGGACGACACCGTACTGGACGCAACAAGAATGAAATGGGAGGACGACCTGGGGATTGAGATAGGGTGGGGACTCTGGAGCGAAGCACTGCATATGGTCAACTCCACCTCCATGTGCGCAAGGCTCAGCCTGATGCAACTAAAAGTGGTACATAGAGCCCACTTAACAAGGAACCGTATGAGTAGTTTCTTCCCGGAGGTGGAGGGCAGATGTGAACGGTGCCAAAGAGGCCCGGCCAACCACGCCCACATGTTCTTGGTCTTGCCCCAGAATTGTGGAGTACTGGACAGCCTTCTTCGAGGCTAAATGTCCAAATTGGTGGGGGTGAGGGTGGAGCCATGCCCGATAGTGGCGGTCTTCGGGGTTTCAGACCAACCGAGATCTATTCCTGGGGAGGAGGGCGGACGCCCTTGCCTTTGCCTCCCTGATCGCCCGCCGTAGAATCCTGTTTGGCTCGTTATGGAGTTTGATGGCGACTAAGGCCCAAAACCAAACTGTTAACTGCCTATAACATGTGCCTCGGCCAGATTGGAGAAGTAAAATATGTATCCGGCTAAAGGGGGCGGCCACAGTTGTTATTACGAGATGCTTATCTGTAAATATACATGTTAATTTTGGGTGTTTTTTTTTCTCGCTGATAATTTGTTATTTGTTCAACATAAATATGAAACTCATAAAAACATTTTTTTTTTAAAAGGTCAGGATTCGTGATAACTACAGCATAATACAACCTCCAGAGATCTTGGAAATGCCAAAGCCGTGACAGGATCGGCAAGCCACAGCCGATCCATCCAGAGTGTCACTTGAACCCTTACACCTCCACCCCGGTAATGAAAAACCTCGTCCCTGGCGGGTTGCGAGGACTGTCACGCTCAGTGCCTCCAGTCCTTCTCGACGAACATCAAGGACATGACAATGCAAGACCAGTGGTCGGAGCCCTCACAGATCCCAGGCCTCGAAGACCGGATAAAATGTGTCCATCAATCTTGAAACGTCCAGCCTTCCAGTGAGGTTTTAAATGAGTACTTTGCCTCTGTGTTCAGTAAGAAGGATGATGTAAGTATAGAAATCAGGAGGTGTATTGCAATTTACTTGAATAACTTGTTGAGAGGGAGGGGGTATTAACTGTTTTATGGGCCTAGAAAGTGAATAAATCCCCAGGGCCAGAGGAGGTTGCTTTGGGGGCAAGTTCGGGAGGGACAGCTTACCCAACCCCCCAGAACTCGGAACAGGCCACACAGGTCGTTCAGACAGAAGATCAAGTTGGAGGAGCAGCCGAGATTGATCATCGCGAAGCTGCACCGATATTCAGACTGGGAGAGGATCCTGCGGTAAGCAAGACAGACGAGAGCAGCGTTCTTCAAAGTCGGGGGCGCGACCCATGGGTGGGTCGAGGGCGGGTGTCGGAGGTCGCGGAGCCGTTGTCCCGCGGCGCTCCGATCGCGCAAATCCCCGCGCAGCAGCCGGCTTTCATAACGGCGGATGCAAGCGGCCACGAACATGTTTTTTAAAAAATTTGCCCGCATTGCGCATGCGCGCACGATGATCGGCGTGGGCACGCAATGCGCAGCGCGGCCACTGTTTTTTTTTTAAACGGTTGATAAAACGGTTTTAATACGTTCCGTAGTGGCTTTTATTCATTTATTTTATTAATTAATTTTTATTTTTTTCATTTATTTTATTCATTTCATTTTTTTTACAAGTTCAGGGGGGGGGGGGGGGGGGGGGGGGGGGGGGGGGGTGTGGGGGGGGGCGGGGGGGGGGGGGGTATTCGATAAAATTTTACAGGAAGAAAATTCAGAACTTTGGACAGATGGAGACTCCATACTTTCCGACACGGAAAGGCTTCACCTTCATCCAACAGGTTCCATTGGAGGAGCGTGTACGAGGGCCAAAGGGACCCAAAACATTTCCTCCAGTTTTGTCAGCAGCAAACAAGGTAAGAGAAAATGGTGGGTCTCGCAGGTCGCCAGCGTGGGTCCGTGAAGTTCAGCCGGTGTGAGTCACGAAGGTTAGCAGGATTGGATCCCGAAGGGTTGCCGTTTGGTAAAATGGGTCCCCAGAAAAAAAGTTTGAAGAACACTGGACTAGAGCAAGCATATGGGAAGGACATATCTGTATCTATCAAGACATTGAGGTAGGTTTGGCAAAACAAAGAGCAGAGTTCAACCAGGCAAAGCCGGTGCTAATACAAAAATGGAGTGCGATTTGGCATGCTATCCCCAGCCAGACTCTGGGTCATGTACCAGAACAAAGAGCACGACTTCAATATCGTGGCAGAGGGCAAATTATTTTGTGCTGGCCAACGGCAGGCGAGGCAATGATGAAGGCAGATCGGAGGAAGATCTCTAAAGAAACAGAGACTTATTGAAACAGTTACAATGTTAGCATGGGACTGTACTGCCTCATTCTGATCAAAAAGACCAGGTCAACAGAGAGAGTAAAGACTGGGAAATGCAGGTGAAGGTGCAGGCAGAGAAAGCAGTCAGCAGGCATAAGCAAGCGCTAGACCAGCCTCAGGGTCTAGCGTGGGAAGACAGGCCAGTAAGGGGGGGGGCCGCAGCACACCTCTCGCATGGAGGAAGCGCGGATCCCGGGGCGGGAAGAGACAGATGCAGGGAGGGGGGGGAGACAGGGGAAAGGAACACGTAGGAACAGGACGGGGAAAAAAAAGGAGTTGGTTCTTGGATTGGCTTCGAGGGTAGGGAGCAGGCTGAGGAAACAAGGTGGTGCCTCAAGCAGCCACTTTGGGAGGGTGTCCTAAACAAGGGGAAACCACCGGAGAGGAGGGGCCCGGCCTCATAGTTAGAACAGCAACCGCAGCCATTTTGGACAGCCCCCCAACAAAGGGAAACCCTGGAGTGCAGGTGCAGCATCCACAGGAAAGTATGATTGATCCCACAGGAACAGGGGGACAGAATTCCCCCACCAGATGTCATCTGGAATGTCAGGGGACGCAGCGGCTTAGTGAAAAGGTCCAGACTCTTGCCCACTTAGGAAGTCTGAAAGCCAACAAAGCCTTCCTGCAGGAGACGCACCTGAGGGAGAATGACCGACTACGGTAAGAAAGAGCTGATGGGATAGACAGACCATTCTTGCCGCGGGACAAGGGCCAGAGGAGTAGCCATATTGATTAGCATGAGGATAAGATTCATTGAGATAAGGAGGTTATGGACCAAGGGAAACAGCTGTGTCCTGGACAGGGCACCAGTAGTCCTGGTAAATGTGTATGTGCCCAATTGGTGTGACGCAGACTTTATAAAGAAGATCATGGCGGAAATCCCCGACATTGATACAGACCGACTCATCATTGCAGGGGGCCCCAACTTAAACTGCCTACAGGGCCCTCTGACGGACCAATCAAACGCGGAAAAAAGACAGGCATGGCAAGGGAAGGGGGAGCATTCATGGACCCAGATGGGGGCGGAGGGACCCATGTGTTTTTACACCTCGGTGAGAGGGAATTCGCGTTCTTTTTGCCGGTGCACAAAGTTTACCACCAGCTCGACTTATTTGCAGTGTGGAAAATAGGTGCTTCCAAGAATAGCTAGGGTGGAATATCATGAAAGTCATCTCTGACCATACTCCACATTACTTGGATGTGAGGTTGGAGGCAGGTCATGCCCAGTGCCCCACATGGAGCTGGACAACGACCTCTTGGTCAACAAGGCCTTCTGCCAAAAGACATCATAGCCTATAGGCAAATACTAATAACCAGAATGGGGAAGTCGCGCCTTCCACGTTCTGGAGACTAGAGGCTGGCGGAAAGGTAAAACTGCAAATGGACTTTAACCGCTATCCTGCTATTTTGTCTGCAAAATTATGAGAGGTATGGACAGGGTGATAGCAACAAGCGTTTCCAGAGTGGGGGGTGTCAATTACAAGGGGTCACAATTTCAAGGGTGAGGAGGGGGAAAGTTTAAGGGAGATGTGCGTGGAAAGATTTTTAACGCAGAGGGGGTGGTGGTGCCTGGACGCTTTACCAGCGGAGGTGGTAGAGGCGCACGATAGCATCATTTAAAATGCATCGAGACATATTGATGAACGGGGCTGGGACAGTAGGAAGTAGATCCTTGAAAATAGCGACAGGTTTAGATAAGGATCTGGATCGGCGCAGGCTGGGAGGGCCGAAGGGCCTGTTCCTGTGCTGTAATTTCTTTGTTCTTTGTTCTTTATCCACCAACTCCGCTAGACATGGGGGATCTTCTCAAACACGGAGAAAAGGCTGTCCTTCTACTGGCTCAGTAGTCGAGAAAACAGGCAGCCATTTGGGAGATAGCGCAGCTAAAGAATAGCAGAGGCAGAATGGTAACCAAGCAAAAAGAGGTCACCCAGACGTTTGACACCTTCTACTGAGGACTGTACACCTCCGAGGCCCTCGACGGAGGCACGGGGATGAAATGGTTCCTCAATGGACTGGACTTGTGATGGATTTAACCATTTGGTTTCAGCAGCACTTTGCGATTACTGGAACGCAGTAGAAATTTAAGTTAAAACTTCTCAGGTGCAAATAGTAATTGTTTATTTGTCTTCTATTGATTACAATTTGAAAGTTATTTGAACAGCATTCGTAGACAATTTGAAGCTTTCAAAGATCACAGAAATTATCTTCTTGCTGAGGCAAACATTTTGGCATAACTTTAAAAGTCAAAGTCTGAAATGAAATATGAATACAGGGAGACCATGATAGGTCAGATCAAAGTATAGATGATTCATGAAAAGAGAGAGAGAGCGAGAGAGCGCGCGCGAGAGAGCGCGCGCGCGCGAGAGAGAGAGCGCGAGAGAGAGAGCGCGAGAGAGAGAGCGCGAGAGAGAGCGCGAGAGAAATCCAGCCCAGCTCCAGCTTCAAACACCAATAACCAAAATAGCCAAACGAAACTTTTCAGTTATACTGTTTCATATCTGTCTTAAGCCATCTAATTACACCCCAATAGAATCCAAATTAGTTTGGGTTAGACTCAAACACATCTGATTTGACGACAAGCCAATCATCTTTAATATGCAACATTAGTCCTAATTGTTTCGTATCTGTATACTTGTGTATGTGAAAGAATGCTGTAATCAAGGCCAGGTCAAACTGGCTTTTTGCTGGCTTAGTTGTTATAACAACTTCATGTTACCCTTATTGTGCAATGCTGTTGCTATGGCTGTTGCTATGTCCTTGGACACTTCTTGAAAATGTATTCATTAATCAGTTGAAGTGTCTGTTTTAATCTAGTAAAGTGAATTATGCTGCTTCTATGCTGTTTTCTAAACTGTTATGTTTGAGATGACCTGAGCTTTATGAGAGTGTTGAAATCCTTAATTTAAAATGGGTAAACTGGGGCTTAATATTTATCCTCAATAACTATTAGGTGTGTCAGGAAACAGTTGACGTCTACACATGCCAGTGTGGGGGATGATAGGCGGGGTACTGGAAGCACCAATAGGACAGGGAGAGATCATGCAGAGTATCAGTTTCATGCAAGCGGGGAAGGTGCCGGGACCCAATGAGTTTTCCGACAGACCTCAATAAAAAATTGGCGCCAGCCCTGGCCCACACCTAAGAGACATATTTGCAACACACTGCTTCCTATGCTGATACAGGGCCATGATTTTGCTGATACGCAAAAAAGACAAAGACCCGATGGAATGCGGATCATACAGACTCATTTCAATTGCTCAATGTTGATGTGAATTTACTCGCGAAGGTCCTGGCCAAGCCACTGGAGAATTGCATACCAGAGGGAGTCGCAGAGAACCAGATGGGCTTTGTCAAGAGTAGGCAGCTAACTGCGAACATCAGGCGGCTGCTGAATGTAACAATGACACACCCCCCACACTCCCGGGAGAGAACACCAGAGGTGATCATCTCCCTGGATGCAGAAAAGGCCTTTGATAAGGTCAAGTGGAAGTACCTCATCGAGATAATGAAGCAGTTTGGGCTAGGAGCAGGGTTCACCTCCTGGGTGAAACTCCTGTACAAGGCGAGTGTTCAGACAAATACCACCAAGCTCTGATACCTCCAACTGCACAGAGGCTCACTGCAGGGATGCACAATTTCTTCCGCTTCCTGTTCATCCTGGCAATTGAACCCCTGCCGATCGCTCTGCGAGACGCAAATATTGGAAGGGCATCTAAAGAGGAGGCAGAGAGCACAGAGTTTCACTCTCGCTGGATAGCCTGCTCCTCTAGTCTCAAGACCCACAGACGCCCTGAAAGCAATCATGAAGACCCTGAAGACTTTGGAGCCTTCCCGGGCAACTCAACATATAATAATAATAATAATAATAATAATAACTTATTGTCACAAGTAGGCTTCAAGGAAGTTCCTGTGAGATGTCCCTCGTCGTCACATTCCGGCGCCTGTTCGGGGAGGCCGGTACGGGAATTGAACCTGTGCTGCTGGCTTGTTCTGCATTCCAGGTCAGCTGTGCTAAACCAGCCCCAACCTGGGCAAAGAGCGAGACATTCCCAGTGAACCCGAACAGGGAGGGGCAGAACTGGAGGGACTACGATTCAAACTAGCCCAAAACAATTCCGCCACCTGGGTATCCAGGTAGCCCATGACTGGACACAGATCCACAAGTGGAATCTGACCAGTCTGGCGGAGGAAGTTAAAAAGGACCTACAGAGATTGGATGCCACTCCCGCTTTCCCTGGCGGGAAGGGTGCAGACGATCAAATTGAACGTACTGCCAAGGTTCCTCTTCCTGTTTAGATCCATACCGATCTACATCCCCAAGGCCTTCTTCATAACAGACAAAACGATCATGTCGTTTGTGTGGGGGAGGTAAGAACCCAACAATCTCCAAATCGACACTACAAAGGAGGAAAAATATCGACGGTTTATCATGTTCCTACTCTACCAGATCACAAATTTTGAACAATCATATTTGACATGAAACGTTAACTTGTTTTTTCTCTCCACAACCAGACCCATACTTTCCAAGATCAAATTTCAAAAGCAATCCATTACTACGTGCAGAAAATAATCATATCTCAGAAGGCAAAATCGCTTTGCCCAAAACTCTGAGTCGAGCTTTGTCATCAACAATTAGCATCTCTATTTAGTAGTATTAAATTCAAATTCTGTTCTTTTGTACTTACCAGCTATTCCGATAAAAACTATCAGGCCCAAAACAGATGAAGAACACAACAAACACCAAGACAAAATGCCTCTTTGAGAGTGTATATAATCGCATTGGTGCTATCCTGCAAAGAACAGATCAACAAAATTTCAATCTGAAAAATAATATACATTCAATACAATCTTCTTAGAGTACATTATAAAATGTCACATATACCATCAAAATAGCTCATTCAATTGAATGTGATCACAGACCAGGAAGCTTAAATGTCCTTTGTTTACTGTTATGGTACCCTGGGCAAGTGCGTGGTCAATTCAAGCCCTGCTCATCCCCGAGTCACAACACAAGTGAATTAACCAATAATTCTTATTTAAAAATACCCAACATCTTTGGCCCTTGTTACAGTCACTAGGTTTGTCAGTTTAAACACAATTACTGTTTCTTTATTAGAATAACTATAATGCAAAAATGCAGTAAATACAATTGGTTAACTATCACCTGTGGGGAGCACGATAATGCAGTGGTTAGCACTGCTGCCTCACAGCGGCGAGGACTCAGGTTCGATCCCAGCCCGGGTCTCTGTCTCGTGTAGAGTTTGCACATTCTCCCCGTGTCTGCGTGGGTCTCACCCCCACACCCCAAAAAGATATGCAAGGTAGGTGGATTGGCCATGCTAAACTGCCCCTTAACTGGAAAAAAGAATAGGGTAGTCAATTTTTTTTAACTATCACCCTGACTCATATTTTAACTGCCCCGCCCTCTACCCATGCACACAAAATAGGCAAACACACAGGGGTGAAAATAAAGAGGTGAAAAATAATACGGATGAAGGTCAAAAGATAAGAGTCTCTGCTTCTTGAACACACTTTCTTCACAGCAAGCTTGCTGATTAAAATCTCTGGTTTACAGCCGGCAATGGTCTTCTTTGCAAAGTATTTCATTCAGGGCCCCCACTGGTTAGAAAATTCAGTAGTCACGGGCAGCAGGCTTTCT
Source organism: Scyliorhinus canicula (assembly GCF_902713615.1). NCBI lineage: Eukaryota > Metazoa > Chordata > Chondrichthyes > Carcharhiniformes > Scyliorhinidae > Scyliorhinus > Scyliorhinus canicula. The sequence goes on from NC_052146.1 coordinate 167,570,727, forward strand.
GGAGAGACACTGGGCGGAATTCTCCGACCACCCGCTGGGACGCAATTCTCCGCAGTGTGGAGAATCGGCGCCAGCGTGGTGCCGGTCGGGGTATGCGCTGACTCTCCGGCACGGGCCGGCGTGCCGATTCTCCGTCCCGGATGGGCTGAGCGCACATCAACAAAAAGCCAAGTCCCGCCGGCACCGTTCTAACATCCTCTGAGCCGGCGGCACCTCGGTGTTAAAGGGTCCGGGCAGACTGTGGGGGCAAAGGGGGAGGGTCTGACCCCGGGGGACCTCCGTAGTGGCTTGGCCCGCGATAAAGGCCCACCAATCAAACCAGGTCATCACGGATGCCACCAGTTCATAATCACCAGTCTAAACCAGTAAACTTTCCGGATTCTTCTGTTCGAATGAAAGGCACAAATCACGCTTCCTTCTGCTTGAATTAAAGTAAAAGGCTGCCTTACAGACACAAGTTAATAAATCATTTATAGATCAAAAATGTAATGGCAAAAATAAAAGAAAGGGAAAATAAGGGAATAAACAATAAGGACCCTTACATTACCAACACTTAAAATTCAGACTCGCAGCACAATTTGTGAACATTTAGAAACGCTACTTCATAATCCAAGATGTACCCCGCTTTTATGAATCAATTTTCTATTCATCCTGCTACATTTCCTCTTAATTTACAAACAAAATATTCATAAGCAGCCCGAAACTCTCAAACGCCTTCTGAAGATAATAAAGATAAGTGTTCCCAAACTATTTCCACACGCTTACTCACACCCAGAACAGAATATAAGTATGGGTTTTACATGTGTCCAGATTCACAAATCAACTGGAATGTTCTTTCTGAGGGGAGGTTGGCTGATTGTAAATGCTCCCGTCGTTCCCACAGCAAGACTTGCACAACAGGAGAAGACACACAGAATGAGTCAATTGAGAGACACGTGTTCCAAGGTTCCAGCAGTTGACAGTGTCCAAGGTCTTTCCATGGGGACTGTCAGAGGGTACAATAGGATATATATCGGTTGGAGATGGGCGGAGAAATGGCAGTTTAATCCGGCAAATGTGAAGTAATACGTGAAGGTCTAATGCAGGGAAGTATACAGTAAATGGCAGAATCCTTAGGACTATTGACAGGCAGAGAGATTTGGTTGCACAGGTCCACAGGTCAATGAAAGTAGCAATGCAGGTGGCTAAGGTAGCCACGTAGGCATTAGGCATGCTTGCCTTCTTCGGCCGGGGCACTGAGTATAAAAATTGGGCAGCACGGTAGCACAAGTGGATCGCACTGTGGCTTCACAGCTCCAGGTTCCAGGTTCAATTCCCCGCTGGGGCACTGTGTGGAGTCTACACGTTCTCCCCTTGTCGGTGTGAGTTTCCTCCAGATGCTCCCGTTTTCTCCCACAGTCCAAAGACGTGCAGGTTAGGTGGATTGGCCATGCTCAATTGCCCTGAGTGACCAAAAAGGTTAGGAGGGGTTATTGGGTTACGGGGATAGGGTGGAAGTGAGGGCTTAAGTGGGTCGGTGCAGACTCGATGGGCTGAATGGCCTCCATTGCACTGTATGTTCAATGTCATGCTGCAGCTGTACAGAATCTTAGTTTCATTTATAAAATGTTTTTTATTGAGTTTCATATTTTATATCCAACAAATTACAAATTATTAGAGATACAGGTAAGCATAGAATCTTAGTTAAGCCATGCTTGCAATATTATGTACAATTCTGGTCACCACACTACCAGAAGGATGTGGAGGCTTTGGAGAGGGTACAGAAGAGGTTACCAGAATGTTGCCTGGTATAGAGGACATTAGCTCCGAGGAGAAGTTGGATAAACCCGGATTGTTTTTACTGGAATGTCAGAGGTTGAGGGGCAACCTGATGGAGTTTTACAAAATTATGGTGGCATGGACAGGGTGGATAGTCAGAAGCTTTTTCTCAGGGTGGAAAAGTCAATTACCAGGGGGCGACGGGCAAAGTTTTGAGGAGATGAAGCAATTTTTTTTTTTTTAAACGCAGAGGGTGGTGAGTATCTGGAACTCGCTGTCGGGGGAGGTGCGGAAGCAGGTACAATAACGACATTTAGAACATAGAACATAGAACAGTACAGCACAGAACAGGCCCTTCGGCCCTCGTTATTGTGCCAAGCAATGATCACCCCTACTCAAACCCACGTATCCACCCTATACCCATAACCGAACAACCCCCCCCCCCCCCAACCTTACTTTTATTAGGACACTACGGGCAATTTAGCATGGCCAATCCACCTAACCCACACATCTTTGGACTGTGGGAGGAAACCGGAGCACCCGGAGGAAACCCACGCACACACGGGGAGGACGTGCAGACTCCGCACAGACAGTGACCCAGCCGGGAACCGAACCTGGGACCCTGGAGCTGTGAAGCATTTATGCTAACCACCATGACAAGTGCACGAATAAGATGGGAATAGAGGGATACAGACCCCGAAGTGCAGAAGGCTTAGTTTAGACAGGCATCATGATTGGCACAGGCTTGGAGGGCCGAAGGGCCTGTTCTTGTGCTGTACTGTTATTTGTTCTTTATATCCAGCAAAGTTGCAGGTCACCTATGAATCTAAAGACCTAATTTTGAAACACCGGAGGATGCGGACACCTTCGTTGTAAAGCATGGACTCAGGTCCAGTTAACTGTATTGGATAAAATCTATACTTTCTGTGGGTTGGGATGAGTGTTGTGATATCCTGTAGATAATGTTTGATATTTGCTCATAAAACTGTTTTTCTCTTTGGGAGGGATTTTCTTTCATTTGTTTGTGAAGCACGGGGTATATATGTATATATGTTGGGGGGGGGGGGGGGGGGGGGGGGGGGGGGGGGGTTATGCCCGGCAGTCCTCCATTGGAAATTAGGGCTGGTAAGGGGCTTGCATTCTGAAATAGATTTTAACCTCAAGGTGGGCAATATCAGTTTCTTTCTTTTACCTTTTGGTATTAATTCAGCTCCACAGAACAGTAAGCAGCTGTTTAAAGGATTAGGATGCGGAGAAACCTATCTCAACAATATGCTGGTCTGGAGAGCCATTTGAGAAGATAATGACCACACACTGAGGTAGGCGTTCGCAAGAGCGAGAGAAAGAATATAGCTTAAGAAAGAAAAGTGCAAATAGGTCTTCATGAAATCAAGTGCTTGGGCCGTGTGCCAACAAGTGAGGGGTACTGAAGGGGACTTCCGGATGACGGCCCTGGAGTGAAAGTTTGCACATTTGGCTGCTCCAGCTCATGGTGGTCTTTATGTGGCTTTCACGCCGGATTGTTGCAGGAATTTGTAAAGTGAGGGTGTAGAACGGGAACAGAAGGAGGGGACCGCCAGTTTACGGAGCTGCGGCCCAGGAAAAATCAAAAAAGGAGGAATGAGAAGTTGGTGGCGAATGAGGAGCAGATTTCTAGTGTGGAAAGGGTGGATGCACAGAGTCGACGGACCAGTTGGTGAGCTTCCTAAATGAGAAGTTCACTCAACAACGCAAGGAGTGTCCAGAGGACCTGGCCCGGGTAGTCGACTCCATCAGGGTGGTGGTTGACTGCGTAGAGGCGTGACTGATGACCCAGGGACAGGCTATCCAGAGACTGGAGGAGCTGGCAGGGGAGCAGGAGGAGCAGTCGTCCCCGATGGCAGTAGAGATTGGGATGCTGCAAGACCAGCAGAAGCAACTGCTGGAGAAAGTGGAGGACATGGAGAACCGTTCTCAGAGGCAGAACATTCGGATCGTGGGTCTACTGGAGGGAAAAGAAGGGTCGAATGCTGGTGCATATGTGGGGAAGATGTTGGAGAAGCTGCTGGGAGAAAGTGCATTCGACAAACCGCTGGAGGTGGACCGGGCCCACAGGGCGCTTCTGAGTAAGCCCCAGAGGGGTGAGCCCCCGAGGGCGATGGTGGTACGATTGCATCGGTTTCTGGACAAAGAACACATTAGGAGGTGGGCCAGGCAGACAAGGCGATGTACGTGGGAAGATGCCGAGATCCAGCTGCACCAGGACCTGGGAGCAGAACTCGCAAAGAGGAAGGCGAGTTTTTAACAAGGTGTCATGGGAATATCACTTTAAGAAATGTTTGTCTGCTCAAGTGGCTGCAGTGATGTCAGAGTGTGGGCATAGCTGAGACTCTGCTTTTCAGTTTCACTTTGAGGAAAAGCTTGGGAGTGTCTGTGTTTTTTTAGTTTTGTTTTATTGTTGGAGCTGCAGCCAGCCAAAGAAGGTGTAATTTTGATCTCTCTGCCATCTGAAGAATATCTGTTGATCATTTGGTGAATTCTGCTCTCAGTATAGAATTTAAACCTGATGTGCTTCTGT